>NC_066888.1:29970723-30318223 GCF_022985175.1 Labeo rohita
ACATAATAAAAATAATAACAAAATAAAATATAAATAATACCATATTAGATTTAAAAAAACTTAAATAAAATTAGAAGTGTTTCCTGGGTAAATAGCTGAAATAAGTTTAGGTTAAAGTACTAAAATTACTACAATTAAAATTTAAATAGAAACAGTGCTAAATAGAAATATCCAAAGCCCCAACCCGCCTCCCCCCCCCAAAATTACTAAGATATAAACTAAAATTAAAACTGAATTTAAAAATAAAAGCTAATTCACAATATTAGTAAATATTGTAATGATAATATAAATAATAGTAAAATATAAAATAAAAATTCTATAAATGATAAAAAATAATAAAATAAAATAAAAACAATAACATATTAGATGAAAACCTTAATAAAATTATTACAACTCAAAATGAAATAAAAACAAAGCTAAACAGAAATAGCCCAGAAAAATGATTAAAAAAAGAAACATATTAAAACAAAATTAAAATTAAACCTGAACATTTTAAAAATAAAAGCTAATTTAAAATATTAATAAATATTATAATAATGTACTGTAAATAATATTAAAATTGCATAAATAATAATAATAAAAAATTAACTTTAACTCACTGCTTTGTCCCACTTACTTGCTTTATGTTTATCTTAAAGATAACACTTTAGATTAGGGAACACATTCTGACTATTAACTAGTTGCTTAATAGTATGCATATTACTTGCAGATTGGCTATTTATTCTATACATTTTATTTCTATTTACTTATAGAATTATTACTATAGAATTATTTACTTATTTAAAAAACTTTGTAAGTGCCTTATTCTGCATGACCATGTTCAAGATCCCCTAACTGTACCTAATACCTAAGCATAACTACTACAACAACTACCTTATTATCAATAGGCAGTAATTAGGAGTTTATTAAGGGGAAACTCTTAATAGTGAATATGTGTTCCCTAAGTGTGCAATATGATGCACGCAGACTGTAATATTATATTAGACAACAAACCCTTTAAATTCACCCTTGTTTCTCATTTCTCCCATTCTTTCAGTTTGCCATTGCATGTCAGTACCGCATTGCCACTAAGAGTAAGAAGACAGTTCTGGGCACCCCAGAGGTGATGCTGGGACTGCTGCCGGGGGCCGGAGGGACTCAGAGGCTGCCCAAAATGGTGAGGCTTTTCCTTTCTCTAACCACTCTGAGGTCAGGGATATGTAGTTGCTCCCTAACTCTGAATGATAGACAACAGTATTTTTCATCAGTATGATGTTTGTGTGTCTTAGGTTGGCCTCCCCGCTGCGTTTGATATGATGCTGACCGGCAGGAACATACGGGCAGACAAAGCCAAAAAAATGGGCCTTGTACATCATTTGGTGGATCCCCTGGGTGATTTGATCAATTATTATAATTAATCAAATAATCATGTAACTATATTGAAGAAGCTGTTATAATAGAAAACAGGATTTGTTCTGCTTTTTAAAAATAGAAAAGTATAAAAGTATAAAAGTATAAAATAGTATCTACTCATAGTTCATGGTGCAAAAACTCCCTATCTAAAATAAAATAAAATAAATGTATTAATATTATAAAAATAAATGGAAATTAGAACTGAAATAAATAAGTTGAAGTACTAAAGTAAATAAGACTAAAATTGAAATAACATGTATATTAACACTAAATGGTAATATTTAAAAAAAAAAAAAAAAACACTAATAGAAATGACAAAAAAAAAAAAAAAATACTAATAAAATTGTTGCAGTTAAAAATATAAAAATAAAAGCAAATTTAAAATAAAAAATAAATACTAAAATAGTATATAAATAATACTAAAATAGCACTGCTCTAGATCATTTATTAAGACCAAATTGCATAAACAGCTTGGCAAAGGCATTGCTACTCAGTTAGCATGCACATTAAAAAAAAGAGCATGCAAATAAGATTATAAGCAATTAGTTGTTAAGCAATAAGCAATTATAACATTTACATGTACAAGCCTTAAAGGTTCAGTAACAACAGCCTGATTAATAAAAAAAGTTGTCATTATCATAAAAACAGTTTTTAACACGAAAGAGCTTGACTAGAATTTAAGTGGACTTTAAAATACATTTATTTCATACTAAGTATACCTTAAATCCAGTAACATATTTATTGATATATCACTTAAGGCTTACTGATATAAAATTATAATGACTTTATTTAGAGTATTTATTTATCGCGCAATGCACATTTCTTAATATTATGCATAAAATGTGTTTTAATATCACTCTTAATAAAGATTGTATGATCTCTTTATGATATCAGTCTTTAAATGCAAGATATTTAAGGTACTTAAAATGTACTTAAGTATAATGTACTTAAGTATATATTTAGTTGGACCTCAGCACTACTTAACGCACAATTAAAGTGCATTAAGCACAAAATTTGTTGTTCCCAATTAGGAAAAAAGTAGTTTTATTAAGCATGTAACAATGTAAATGCATGTGTAATATACTTAGCATAAAATAAATGTATTTCAAATACATTTTAGTGCCTTTACTACAGGGAAGGAAAGATGAAATATTCTACATATTTGGACCTCTATAAGTAATACGTGTCTGTGTTTTGTGCAATAAGGTCCAGGACTGAAGAGCCCAGAAGAGAGGACCATCGAGTATCTGGAGGAAGTGGCTGTTGATTTTGCCAAAGGTCTGGCTGGTAAAAAAGTCACGGTGGAAAAAAAGAAAGGACTCATGCAGAGTAAGACAAACACATTAGTGTCGAGATAAGACAGACTGTAGACTTGTCTGTTTATTAAAGGCTTGTATTGTTTTAAAATCTGTTTTTCCAGAGGTGCAGGATTTTGTAATGGGTCTGCCACCGGTCAGGAAACAGATCTACAAAACTGTCAATGGTAAAGTCATGAAACAGACTAAAGGCCTTTATCCTGCACCACTGAAGATTATAGAGGTAAACGCACACACAAACAGACACACGTAAGCTCATAACCTCATGAGCTCACATGTTTTTGTGTCTTTTTAGTGTATTCAGACGGGCATTGAAAAAGGAAACGCTGACGGATATCTGACTGAATCTCAGGTTAGTATCATCAGCAGTGTTGTGGGTAACGTAAATTACAAGTAACGCGAGTTACGTAATAATATTATTTTTTTCAAGTAACTAGTAAAGCATTACTTTTGAATTTCTAAGAAAATATCTTCGTTACTTTTTACCCATTTATTGATTGACAAGTCTCCTCTCAGGAAATTGGGAGTAAACATGATATAACTGTATTCTAGACTAAATGTGAACATGCTTTAATTCATCTCACTTACAAAAAACAGATTCAGTATTTCTCAAAATGAATAAAAATAGTGAAATGCAAACTCAGAATATGAAGCAACCCTGCAATAATTAAATATGTCAAATAAAACAAATATCCTTTATGTATTTAATCCCATTTTATTAACCAGTGTCTTTGCTGCTGACCTTCGATGATGCAATTCAACTGTACTAATAAGCAAAAATTACTTTAGATAAACTAATATTTTTTAATTTTTTGATCTCCTGCATAAATGCACTTTTCTTTCAGCCTGAGGTGAGTTCATTTCACTTGGTGTAAAAGGGCTTTTACATTAGAATTGTTTTATATTAAAAACAAAGAAGCAAGCCCTGTCCAGATTTAAAGTAACGGAATAGTAACGTAACACATTACTTCACATAAAAAGTAACTAAGTAACGTAATTACTTACTTTTTAACGTGAAATCGTAATGCATTACTTTAAAAGTAACTTTCCCCAACACTGATCATCAGTTTCACTTCATGCATCATAATTTCAACTTACTTTCTGGTCATATAAATATCAGCATCTGCAGCAATTTGCACATTTTTGTTTGATCCTTTGACTAAAATTAACAATAAAAAAGCTACATATTCTCACTGTATCATACTATATGTGCCCTGAAAGCCTGATGTATCAAATATGAAACAAAAAAAACAAAAAAACATGCACTTTTTTTTTTATTATTTTTTCTGAATGTTCAATGAACGGCATATAAAACGGGCATATAAAATCTGACCTCTCATTGGTTTTCTAGAACTTTGGCAAGCTGGGGATGACATCAGAGTCCAGAGCTCTGATTGGCCTTTATCATGGTCAGGTGGCCTGCAAAAAGAATCACTTTGGGCAGCCAGAGAGAGAAGTGAAGTAAGTCTGGTAGGAGCGGCTGAGTGATATGTTGTCATCAAGATGTGAATGTAACTGATTGTGCTTTCGCTGTTTTGTTTTGTTTTTTTAAGGAAGCTGGCTGTCCTGGGGGCGGGACTTATGGGAGCAGGTATCGCCCAGGTAACGATAGACAAGGGTGTGGCCACCATCTTAAAAGACACGACAGAGGAAGGACTTGCCAGAGGTCAACAACAGGTGTACAAGGGGTTAGTGTAGCACACGCACAGATATATGTCAACATGATAGAAATGCACAGCAGTTTTCTAAAGCCAGCTGTAGGTTACAGTGTGGGACAGCAGAGGGCGCTGCACTCCAGGGCATTAGAAAGGAACAATTAGAGCTGAGAGCCACCAGATGTCAGCCCTGTGATCTCTCTCTGTCTAGAAATGATTCTGTTGCTCTGTTAAAATCCAAATACACAAATACGTACAAGTCTAAAAATATGCAACTTTTGAAGGTCTCCTGTTAAGATACGTTTTTCAACAGTCAGGCAAGCCTGGAAATATCAGGGGTTTTTAATTGTGATTTCCAGTCCTGGGAAAACCATGGAAATGTCTGTTGTGAATATACACTGCCATTCAAACGTTTGGTATCAGTAAGATTTTTATTGTTTTTTAAAGAAGTCTTTTCTGCTCATCAAGGCTGTGTTTATTTGATTAAAAATACAAAAAAAAAAAAAAATATTGTGAAATATTTTTGCAATTTAAAATAGTTGTTTTTTATTTTAATACTCTTTAAAATATAATTTATTCCTGTGATGCAAAACTCAATTTTCAGCATCATTACTCCAGTTTTCAGTGTCACATGATCCTTCAGAAATCATTCTAATATGCTTTTTTTGCTGCACAAGAAACATTTCTGATTATTATCAAAGTTAGAAACAGTGCTGCTTTATTTATTTATTTTTTTTTTTGGAACCTGTGATACTTTTTCAGGATTCTTTAATGAATAAAATGTTTAAAAGAACAGCATTTATATAAAATACATTTATTCACTATTTTAAATAAATGCTGTTCTTTTTAACTAGGTTCAAACATTTTAATTTTTTTTTTTTATGTAAATATTTTAATTAAACAATTAAAGATATTCTTTGAGCATAAGAGTCTTCTTTAAGAAACTTTTTTTTTTTCTTTTTTTTGTAGATATTTTGGCTAGAAATGTTTCTTTGTGAGTCCATTCGCTAAAAATATTTTTTTAAAGAATGTTTAATTTATTTTGGGCTTATTTATTTATTTATTTTCAAGTTCAAACTTTTTACATGTATTTATTTTTTTGTTTATATAAATATATTTTAATAAAACCTTATGGATATTTTTACCTTATAAATATTTAAAACCCCTATATGGTTATATTAGGATATTTTTAGACTTCAAAATCATTTAAAACTTATTTTATGTATTTATTTGTTATTTATTTTAAGTAAGTACTTTAAAACTGTTAGTTATTTAATCATGGAAAATCAAAAATATTTTTGCATTTTTAATATATTTGAAATAGTATATATTTTAAATGTTTAAACTTAAACCACTGTTTCATTCTCAGCCTTAACGACAAAACCAAAAAGAAGAGTCTGACGACATTCGAGAGAGATAGAATTATGTCGTTGCTGTCAGGTCAGCTGGACTACCGTGGCTTTGAGAGCGCTGACATGGTCATTGAAGCTGTGTTTGAAGACCTGTCAATCAAACATAAAGTGGTGAAGGAGGTTGAGGCTGTAAGTTCAACACTGTGTGTTGTGTGTGTATTTGTTTAGTGTAATATACAGCAACTCTCTCAATATATACACCACTGATCATACCTGTCCTGTGTGCAGGTGATTCCTCCTCACTGTATCTTTGCCACCAACACATCCGCTCTGCCGATCAAAGACATCGCAGCAGCCAGTAAGAGACCTGAAAAGGTGCGTATGTGTGTTTTTAAAGGGTTTGATTGTTATTAATCAGTACTGATTGTGAAAGTCTTTATGTTGTGTTATGTAGGTGATCGGGATGCACTATTTCTCTCCGGTGGATAAAATGCAACTGCTGGAGATCATCACCACAAATAAAACCTCTAAAGACACGACAGCATCTGCCGTGGCTGTTGGGCTTAAACAGGGAAAGGTCATCATAGTCGTAGGGGTACGAACACATTCTACTTGTACATTTTCAACATTTTCTGTGCATCAGTGAGTGATTATATTGTATGTGTGTTTTTAATCAGGATGGTCCAGGGTTTTACACCACTCGTTGTCTAGCACCCATGTTAGCCGAGGCCGTTCGAGTGCTGCAGGTAAAAATGATCTTAGCAGTAATATTATGAAATATTTTTTTCTATTTAAAATAACTGCTGTCTATTTGAATATATTTAAAAATGTAGTTTATTCCTGTGATCAAAGCTGAATCAATATTTAAAACAATTGAGTGCATTTTTTTTCTAGATTCTTTAGTAACATTATACAGCTATACATTATTTACAGCTATAAATTATTTATTTATTTATTTATTTTTTGTAGGTACATTCAGTATACATTTATTTGAAGAATGTTTAATTTATTTTAGGCTTGATTCTTTTTTTCTTTAAGTTCAAACCTTTTAAATATATTTAATTTTTTTAATGTAAATATTTTAATAAAATTTTTATATATATGTGTGTGTGTGTGTGTGTGTGTGTGTATATATATATATATATATATATATATATAATTTTCTGTCATAAATCTTTTACAACTGTTATTTTTAGTAGTTAGATTTCAGTCTGGAAAAGGGTTACTTTTTTTATTATTTGGTGGATATTTAGTGTGGGAAAACTTATTTATTCAAACATGGAAAAACAAAAATATTATAAGAGGAAACTTCTTTAAAAAACATTACCTATATATATCAAAATTATATAAAATGTGATCAAAGCTAAATTTTCAGCATCATTACTCCAGTCACATGATCCTTCAGAAGTAATTCTAATATGCTGATTTGCTGTTCAAAAAAAATATTATTATTATTATTATTATTATTATTATTATTATGAGTATTTTTTTCTGAATAGAAAGAGCAAAATATCAGCATTTAACTGAAATAAAATGCTTTTGTAACATTATACGCTATAGTTTTTAATTTAAATTAATATGTTAAATTATAGAAATTAATACTTCTATTTAGCAAGGATGTTTTAAAGTGATCAATTGATGATAAAGACATTTATAATGTTACAAAAGATTTATATTTTAGATAAATGCTATTCTAAACTTTCTATTCATCAAAGAAACCTTAAAAAATTATACTCAGCTGTTTTCAACAATAATAATAATAATAATAAATGTTTTTTGAGTAGCATATCAAAATATTAGAATGAATTCTGAGGGATCATGACATTGAAGGACACTGAAGACTGTGGTAATGATGCTAAAAATTCAGCTTATTTATTAATTACATATATTAATTATTATATATTATATTATATTATATTATATTAAATATATATATATATATATATATATATATATATTCCAATAGAAAATAGTTATTTAAATAGTAAAAATATTTCAAAATGTTAATGTTTTTGGTTGTGTATGAGCCAATTCTAATCTTTCTGTCTCATCACTTTGGCTAAAGGAAGGAGTTGGGCCCAAGAAACTGGATTCCCTGACAACAGGATTCGGGTTTCCTGTCGGTGCGGCGACACTTGCTGACGAGGTCGGTATTGACGTGGCGGCTCATGTTGCAGAGGATCTTGGCAAGGCTTTTGGAACGCGATTCGGAGGAGGAAATGTTGAGGTCTTGAAGATGATGGTCCAGAAAGGGTTCAAAGGTGCATCTGTTTAACCACATACAGCTTTATCTTTATAAACTGTCAGTTCGGTCTTACAGAAATTGTACAATCACTATAAGAAAAAACTACAGAACTGTTTGTCACATTTGAAGTCATTGATTGTTTATGTGCACTTCAGGACGCAAGTCTGGAAAGGGTTGTTACGTGTACGGAGCGAAGTCGAAAGAAAAGAAGGTGAACTCGGGAGCTGAAGATATTCTCAAGAGTTTCAAGCTAACAGCACCCCCTGCTGTGTAAGTTGGTTTTCATGATTAACAAGCATCTCAAAGCTTGATTTATCCTCAGACGAAAACCATATTTGTCTCTCTAGCTCCGCCGATGAGGATATTCAGTACAGACTCGTGTCCCGATTTGTCAACGAGGCCGTACTGTGTCTACAAGAAGGCATTCTGCCCGACCCCGTGCAGGGAGACATCGGGGCCGTGTTTGGACTTGGCTTCCCGCCATGTTTGGGAGGTAACGCGCACATTACACACCTTGCAATTAAAATGATTGGTCGTAACTGATGCGGGCCCAGCACTTAGCCCTGAGGCACACCGCATTGTGCCTGAGGATGATTAAGGATTTGCAAAGTAATCTTTGACAACCCAATTTTTCCCACATTTCAGGCCCGTTCCGTTTCGTTGATTCATACGGAGCTGACAAACTTGTCCAGAAAATGAAGCGCTTTGAGGAAGCTTATGGTAATCAGTTCACTCCCTGCCAGCTGCTCCTCGACCACGCCAAAGACTCCAGCAAGAGGTTCCACAAGTGAAACTTCGCCAGTGTAATATTTTGACCTAAACCATTCAGGATCACAAAAAAATGTCGCATACACTCACTTAATGTAGTGCATTATTTACAAAACCTCAATTTCGTGCTTTATCACTGGTGAATTAAAAAACAGATTTTTTTTCTAACTTGGCCTGTACATAATTTGTTTATTTATGTGATTCAAAAAAAGGCTAACTATGTGAAATCCCTGTAAAGATGAGATTTGCTCACTATTTTTTTTGAAAGAATTTAACAGTAGCATATTTATTGGCATTTTTCAGCTACACGCAACATCACTTCCCCTATAATAACATTTCTGATTGTTGTTTTTGTTTTAACCGTGCCTCTGATTATCTCCAGGTTGAGCTGGAGACACTGACTTTTGCACAGTTATTGTTTGTTGTATTGTATAGCATAGTAGTTTATTTGCATATAATTCTGCTATAATAAACTTGTAACCCCTGAATATTATCTGAAAGGATTTAATTCTCACACCATCCTGTATTTCGCTATATGTAAATGAAAACTCTTTGAAAGAGTGAAGGATGTATTCATTTGTATGTTCATACTATAGTATGTATGTGCTGATATACAGAGTATATAGGTACTTAATAGGTGTTATTTACAAATAAATATATAATACATATTATTACATATTAAATATGGAGCCACTAAGGGTACAACGTGCTGGAAAAAATAGCTTTAATTTTTTTGTACTATTTTTCTATGTTCTTGTCCTCTTAGAGCCTCCGTAGTTAGTTTTAAAACATTATTCAAACAATTTTAATAATTATTTTTCAACAGTCCAGTTGGCGGCGGTAAATCTGTGTGGATTCGCGGCTATTTATAAAGCCCGCGAATATACGCGTTAGCAAGAAAGAAGAAATACCGTTCGCGTCTCAAAATGAAGGAAGAACTTAGTCTGTTTCTTACATCACTTCAACCCCGACAGACTTCTCTCCTCGGCGACGAAACAAATAAACACCGCTCACAAAGGTAGGAATGTAATGATGTGGTCATATTAATTTATAGTAGAGATATTTATATTTTATCTTTGTTAGCTTGACCGGGATGGACGGTTAGAGGATATCTGACGTTAACAGTCGAAAATACTGGACGTTTAGACCAAAAATGCTACTAAAATGAATATAAATGCTACCAAAATTATTATTTTTGAGCGGTAGGGATATACGTATTTGGTCATATTAATTAATAGTAGAGAAATTATATATTTAAGTTGGTTTGAGAAAGCCAACTTACTGATCTACTATTTAAGATTATTATTATTCTTCTTCATCTGAGCCAAATTTCGGTATCTATCTCCTACTAGAGCTTTCAAGCTAGAACCACCAAACTTGACCCAGACCTTCAGACTGGTCTGACTCGGTGTGCTGTATCTTTTCTAACTGATTCGGCTTACAGTTTTCATGAACCAGACTATCAAAACCACCAAAAATCTCATAGACTTACATTGAAGGAATGTTCAAATAAGCAACACTATTCAAACTCCAACTGACAAAATTCAAATCTAAACTCCCAGAATCCCTTGAGGCTCAATCAAGCTTCCCTTCTATGTACTATTTCTAATCAATTTAGACTCATTTAAGCTTCCACTCTTATATTTCTAATATTTCTAATCTATCTAGCTATCTAAATCATGTAAGCAACATGCTAGTAATTTGTTAATCATGCTAACAACATGCTAATCAGCTTGCAGCATGCTAGTAACTTGTTAATCATGTTAGCAACATGCTAGTAACATGCTAATCATGATAGAAAAATGCTAACAACGTGCTAGTAACATGCTAATCATGCTAACAACATGCTAGTAACTTGGTAATCATGTTAGAAACATGCTAGCAACATGCTAGTAACATGTGAATCATGCTAACATCATGCTAATAACTTGTTAATCATGTCAGAAACATGCTAGCGAAATGCCAATCATGCTAGAAAGATGTTAACAACAAGCTAGTAACATGTTAGCCATGTTAGAAACATGCTAGTAATTTGCTAATCATGCTAGCAACATGTTAGTAACATGCTAATCATGTTAGAAACATGCTAACAAAATTCTAGTAACATGCTAATCATGCTAACAACATGCTAATAACTTGCTAATCATAATAGAAACATGCTAACAACGTGCTAATAACATGTTAATCATGTTAACAACATGCTAATTATGTTAGAAACATGCTGACAAAATGCTAGTAACATGTTAATCATGTTAAAAACATGCTAACATGCTAATCAGCTTGCAACATGCTAGTAACTTGCTAATCATGTTAGCAACATGCTAGTAACATGCTAATCATGCTAGCAAAATGCTAGTAACATGCTAATCATGATAGAAAAATGCTAATAATGTGCTAGTAACATGCTAATCATGCTAACAACATGCTAGTAACTTGGTAATCATGTTAGTAACGTGCTAGTTACATGCTAATCATACTAGAAACATGCTAACAACATGTTAGTAACTTGTTAATCATGTTAGAAACATGCTAGCAACATGCTAATAACATGTGAATCATGCTAACATCATGCTAATAACTTGCTAATAACTTGCTAATCATGCTAACAACATTCTAGTAACTTGAAAATTATGATAACAACATGCTAATCATGCTAACAACATTGTAATATAAAAATATATAAAAATATAAATAGCCTATAAAAATACAAGAAATAAGTTAACATGCTAAAACATGTTAACAGCATGTTAAATCATGTAAGCAATGTGTTAAATCATGCTAGCTGCTTCCATACTATTACAACTGCTTCAAACTTTCAGGCTAGGCTTTCTCAAGCCAACTTAAAGTTTGTTCTCAAACTTTACTCATCTAGTTTCGCTTTGTTAGCTGACTTTTGACTGGGATGGACGGTTAGAGGATGTCGAACAGTCGAAAATACTGGGCGTTTAGACCAAAAATGCTACTAAAATGAATATAAATGCCACCAAAATTATTATTTTTGAGCGGTAGGGATATAATTATTTGGTCATATTAATTTATAGTAGAGATATTTATATTTTAGCTTTGTTGGCTGACTGTTTTGATCGGGATATAATTATTTGGTCATGTTAATTCATAGTAGAGATATTTACATTTTAGTTTTGTTAGCTGACTGTTTTGACTGGGATGGACAGTTAGACAGTTGAAAATCCTGGGCCCTTAGAGCAAAAATGCTACTAAAATAAATATAAATGCCAGATATAAATGAGAAGTACTTAGTAAGCAGGAAAGTACGCAATATTTTGGCAAACCAAAGTTAATAGGTGGTAAGGATACGTCAGCCGGAAATGATAAGAACAAACACAAATGTTGTCAGGATTCTTGCCCTGGAAATCCTGGTTCAGTTTGGCCAACCACAAACGCCTTTTATTTCTCAGACCATTTGTTGCTCTCTTCTACTTGATTTGTTATAACTTTTGGCAGTCTACAGTACTACAAATGTTTTTCCCAGTCTGACCAATTAGTACAGCCATTAGTAAAGCCTGCAACAATAATTGACCATTTTCAGCAGCAATAATCAGCTGAATTTGCGAGTTCCATTCGGTTCAGTGGCATTGTTTACGTTCAGTGTCGCAAATATGGACGATTGATGACGTGTTGTGGAAACACTCTATAGTCCCAAACAATAAATAATGTTTTAAAAGTTTAAAAGTAGCAAAAGCAAAAATCTAGTTTTCCATTTTTATATTTTACCTGATGATACACTTTGTTCAAGTGAGCACTATTGATTTATTCTTTTCTGTAGTTGATCCATCAGGATTAAATCATACAATTAAATCATACATGGTGAAATTACAGTACAAATGAAACACACTACCGTTGTTAAATATTATTCAAAGTACAAATGCATCTACAGAGGGGGAAGCTGTTAAATAAGCATTCCAGAAATGTTCCTGAAATGCTGATAAAACATTTTTTTAAACAGTGAGATAAGGCTAAAACCTTTTCGTTTGAGCAGCTCTGACTCACTTCACACACACATCCTCCATCATCAGCGTGGGCTGTAGTTAGTAAACTCTTAATTACTGTCACCTAATTACAGTGTGTTCTTTAGACTGTAAACTCTTGCTGCTCTTATTAGCGTGTACATCACAAACTGAACTCTTTATTTTTAAGTCTCTAAAAAGTATCACTTCCTGTGTGCTTGACATGAGCTCCATATGAGAGCAGAAGAAAATTGTGCTCTGTGTGAGTGAATCTCATGAAAGCTGTCAACTAAAAAAAAGTTTATTATATTTTAAATTTTAAAATATATTTAAAAATTAAAAAAAATGTAAAACATATTTAAAATTTAAACTCATATAAGATTTTTTTTCATGAACATTTCCTCAAATTCTTGAAAGAATGTTTTCCGAAGTTTTACTTGTTTTTTTATTTTTATTCAGATTATTATCAATAATCCTCTTTAGATTATTTAAGGATTAAATGTGCAGAAAATAATGACACAATCCAAAATAATGATCTTAATGTAATTACTGGTCTTAATTATGTTAACATGAGAATTTTCTTTAAGCAAAGTTTGATGAGTCATTCATTCAGTGATTTCTGACAGGTTTCATGAGATTCATCCAAGTACCAAATGCAACTGACAATCAAGTCAGATGACCAGAAAACAGACAAAAGAGGTCAAAACACAGTCAGTAAACCCTTGAAAGACAGCAGAACAGCCACTGACTGTCCACTAAAGGCACACGAAACCATCCCAAAAATTAAAACATTCATAACAAAAACATCAAATAGTGCTCCATAATATATTAGTCACAATCTGTCAGTCCTTTGATTAGAGAGGTGTATTTCAGACACACACACACACACACACACACACACACACTTATAAAACATCTCAAATAGTCCAAGCAGTGCGCTGGAGTGCGCTCTTGTGTCTCTCAAACAAAAACATCCATAAATTCACTCTGCCCTCATATCTTGGGTCTCCATCCTTTGATGAACTGCATGATTTTTTTGACCTGTAGTTTGGTGAGGTTAAAGTCCTCCGACAGGATTTCCTCCGTCAGCTGAGTGAAAATAGAGCCATCGATTCTTTCTCGGCTGAACAGACCAATCACGTCGTCCGAAAGTCCGATGAACCGCAGACTGGACGAAACCTCCTCCACCGAGAGCCAGCAGAGCTCCGCGGGGGGTCGCCAAGATGACCCGGCCCCGCCCTCTGCCCCCTTTGCCACGGGGTCTGCGGAGACCGCATCCTCTTCTAAACTCTTGACAGGTCTGGGCGGAGTCTCAGGGGTGCCTTCTGAACCTCCCTGATTCGTTTGAGGCTCCGTGGGGGTGGAGATAATGAGGTCGGGTATTAGAGTGGGAGAGTTCCTACCAGTGGTGAGCCAATCGGAGGAGGCGTGGGCGTGTCCCGGATTGGCAAATGGGTTTAGGGCGCCGAACGGTGCGAAGCGGTTTTGCGCCACCGGCCGCGGTCTAGGGCAGGTGGAGTAGTTCTTTTGGGCAGAGTCAGTGCTAAGTAGAGGTGTATTGAGGATGTTGGAGGTGTAGGCCCCGCCTCCTCGTGGGTGGGACCAACAGGCCTGCGCGGGCTGGGCAGGATCAGGGCTCACACTGGGGTCGGAGGTCACACAGTCGGCCCAGGTGCATGGGTAGCAATACAGAGAGTAAGAGTCTGGCGACGGAGAGCTGCTGCCACTGCGAGGAGCAGAACTGATAGAGAAAGAGTTGTGTTATGATGAGTAAATTAAGAAATCACCAAAAAAAAAGGCCAAATAGTTGTAAGCTACAATAGTACAAACAATCAAAAAGTTACCTAGCGCACTTTTTACTTTTATAGTGTTTGGGCCTTTTTGCAACTTTTCATAATAAATAATTGGAAAATGATATTGTTTTTGTTCTTAAGTATTTTGTTTTGTAGTATTTGTTATAGTTCAATTATCAGTGCTTCAAATGGGGTATTATTTCCTCAAAAGTACTAGAAAATTCGCTTACTTGCTTTTGATACTTTATTTGAGCTAATTATTATTGCCTTATTGGTAATATATATGTATTTTAAGTAATTTCAAAGGCTACTGTACACTTAGGTCTATTTTTATTACTACAAAAATATTATAATAATCCAATTACTCGATTAATAGTCAGAATAATCGAGAGATTACTCGATTCCCAAAATAATCGTTTAGTGACAGACCTAGTAGCGACAACGTCTCGTAAGCAATGCAGGTGTGAACATAAAGCACCTCCGAATACACAAAAAAATGAAGAGAGGGGTGGGGTGAGCAGTAGCTCATTATCATTTAAAGAGACATGCATCGAAATGGGTCACTGTAAACAGAGCTGTTTTTGACAATGTAAAACGGGTGTTGTTTTACATGACTACTGAATTTTAAAGAATGTTAGACATTTCATTAAGACCATAAAGAATTATACCAGCTTATGGAAAATGGGCATCTGGGGCCGGTTGCACCAGCTGGGCGTACGCCCAGTTGTAAGATATTTATTGTAAAGTTGGACGTTGCAAAGCTCAGCGTAGGGCTTACACCCAGCTTTTTTACGTCTAGCTGGTGCAACCGGCCCCTGATGTCACCTATAATGGATTAATTACCTTTCTCTTGATTCCCAGTTTTACTTAAGTACTTAAGTACAGTAAGTACTTAAAATGCTTCTATTTAAATCCCTTTAATAATAATTTTTACCTTTCTTGCAGTCCAGAGGAGTAAAATGAGATGTTTGGGTTGAGTGTCTGTGTGGGCGGAGTTTTAGGCAAGCGGGTGGGGACTGGAGGGCTGGGGACGGGGCCTTTAGCACAGCGGGGCGGAACGGGAGGAGCGTTTAAGAAACGACACTCCTCTTTCACCTAGACAGAGAAAAGAAATGCAAAAGAGGTTACGGAGTAAATGACATCTCCTACATTGTAAATTGACTTCCTCACAACTCAAAACCTTGTTTTTATTGTAAATGAGAAAGCATTTTCTTATGTCATCAATACTGAACACAGGAAATTAAACACTAAATACCAAAAACACAATGTAAGACTTAATACTGAACAATCATTATTAAACATTAAATATTAAAAACTAAAACCAGAACACTGTTAGTTTATTGAGTCTTGTAATAAAAGTTCAAATAGAGGCTAAAATTAACATTAACAGAATGCAATATTATAAAATTCAAATTAAATTAATAAAACAGATTTAATGGTTTAATCACAGGGCTGTCAGTTGAATTAATTACATAATATGCTGCTGATTAATAACTCAAATGAATCACAATCACAAATAATTTCACATAATAAAGACGTGGCAGGTGTGTAAATCACTAAACAGATAAAAAGTGTTTATATGAGTCAATAAATTGTTCACAAGCTTAAGTTTTTTTTATGATTCTTTAAATAGAGTTTCAGACATATTCTGCCATAAACCGGTATTTATGAGTGCTTATTTCCTAATTACGGTTAATATGGAAATATTGTCTCAGTGATCATCACAGTGATAAACTCCTTTAATATCTCTTATCTCTGTCTAAATTTCCTCTTCTGGGAGGAACAACTCTGGGATTCTGGGATACAGTTCACTTCCTCCACAAATACACCAGGGACAGTGTGTGTGTGTGTGTGTTTGTGTGTGTGTTTGGGAAGCTAAATTACAGGCCAGGCCTGAACCCTCTGTGTGTGGGAGAGAGAGAAAAGAAGAGGGGAAAAGAGAAAGGCTGTAATTCCAGTCAACAGCGTCAAAAACACTTTAATTCCAGCTCTACGTCTTGATGAGACAAGGTGTTTGTTTCTCTGTTTGTATGCTATTTGTTTTACACTGTAAAACATGTCAGTAACATGTTGCTACACTAAAACTGTATTGTTAGTGTAAAATATTCAGGTAGCCCCTCATATTAATATTATATCAGTTAATGATACACTAAAAAATGCCTCCCGACCTGTAACGTCTAAAACATTGTCATTGTGTGTTTTTGCAGAGTACATTATAGGTGCACATGAATTAATGACTCAAAAAACAACGGCTGAGATGATGTGTGATTATGTTTCTGTTAGTGTATGTGTGCTGTGTGTATATGCTCTGTTCCAGTAAACATATGCTCATTATTCAGCCTTTAAAAGCAATACTATCAATAATTTAGTCTTTAGTCTGGGGCAGCAGTGCTGCGTAATACTGTATGGATCATAAAGCACATGTGAATGTGTGGAATGTGTGTATGTTTGCATGTGGGACCATGTCAAAAGAAATGAGGAAGACAAGTGAATCTCATGAGAATAAAGAGGGTTACTGAACTAGAGTACAGCTAAGCTCAGGGTCAAAAGCCCAATAATGCGAGAGAAATATCTAAGAGTCGATCTCACGAAACTGGCCAAGAAAATTTGCCCCAAAATCAATAGTAATTATTTTAATATTTCAAAAAATTCTATTAATATTTTCATATTTATTATTCTTTATTATTATTATTACTTATTAACGTATTAAATACAAATAACTTTTTTAATTTTAAACATTTAAATCATAATAATAAAAAATTAAACTCTTTATATTTGACCATTAAGATTAAGTGCAATTATTTTCATAACAAATACATATATTTACCTCTGGAATAAAAATAAAATGTATGTGTATATATATATATATATATATATATATATAATCTGTTTGCATTTTATTTTATTTTATATGCAGATTATTTATTTTATTACTTTTAAAATTTTTTGAGAATCACCACTGAAAATTACAACGCCATTTTATTTTTTTTTAAAAAATTTAAAAAAATCTAAAATTAAGAGATTAAAGTCATAATATTTTGAGAATAAAGTTCAAATTATTAGAATAAAGTCGAAATATTTATAGAATGAAGTCGAAATTACAAGAATAAAGTCGAAATGTTTTGTGAATAAATAACAATTTAATATTTAATATTTTTTAGATTCATTATTATTTTGAGGGAAACATGCTTATTGTCATGAAAATAATGTCATTATTTATGCAAAATGTAATATAAGTTTTGGGGGGTGAAATAGGGCCTGGATGTGTTTTTTTATGGAATTCAAAAATACAATATGAGCAAAAACTGAATTTCAGTTTAAAATCTAGTTGCTTACAGCTTCAGATTTGGGTGGAACAGGAGGTGGAGTCGATACTCTCGACACTCTTCCCGCTTCCATCTGCACCATGGCGACGTGGGTGGAGCCCACCGTTCCATCCAATGACGTGGTAGTGGAGTGGAAGGATATGAGGTTATGCTCCGCCTTCACCGCGCTCTCAGACGTCACCCCAAAACTTCCAGAACTCTGATTGGTCCAGAGCTCTTCGTACGGAATCTCCTGCGTCTCCGTCGACCAGTCGGGTGTGACGTATTCTCGCTCCTCTCCGTCACTAGAGGGCAGCGTTTGCGAGTCGACCAGCGAGTCTCTGCAGCCGTGTGAGATGGTGTGTGTGTGCGTGATGGCCCCGCCCCCATACACGCACAGAGACAGTCTCTGCAAAGACGTGCCAAGCTCGTCGCGCCCGTAGCCCTGAACGCACACCCGAATCCGTCGCGGGCTAAGACACTCTTCTGAGAAATCCGTCTTGACCTCGCGCACGGCGCGCGAGTAATCATCCGGGTCGAAGCTCTCCTGGCAACGCAGCGCGCACTGTAGCACCACCTGCTGGTAGGAAGCGTCCGCGCGCAATAAACCCTCCGGCAGAGTGAAGCGTGGCATGTCCGTTAATAACAGGAAGTGAGACAGCGTGACTTCCTCCTTGCGAAGTATGCAGCAGAGAACGACAGTTTTGCTGATGATGCTGAGGAGTTTATATCGATGGCCCTCGCGGATCGCGTGCAGGTCATACGGGTTGCGTGGAGGTCGCGACGGCACAGAGACGTTCACAGGCAACCGCACGCGCTCGATGATGCTGCGCACCGTGTGTTCGCCTCCCTGCATCTGCAGCTCCTGCGGCGAACGTGTGCAGAACCGCCCGCGGCACTGGAAGGGCAAACTGACGCTCTCATTGGTCCGATGGTTCATGCATATCAAACAAGGCATCTTTGTGCGGGCGGGACGTCCCAGAGCTCCACCTGCTTTGCCCAGCCGGCGTAGCAGCGCGGTCAGGCGGGATTTCTCACGAGTCGATTGGACGCAGAGCAGTTCTGCCTGGCCCATGAGGGTTAATTCATCTCCCGCCTGCAGAGAGAAATTATACAGTTCACTGTCCTCCGTAAACTCCCCAGAAACCACCTGCAGCGAGAGAAAAAGAGAGACAGATGTATTAGTGTTTAACACAAAACACATTTACTCAGGACGAATCTTGTTTGTCAAGCTACAAACTCATAATTTACAGCAATTTAAACTATAATCAAGCATAAAATTAGTTAAGGCCTGTTCACACCAAGAATGTTAACTATTAGCATCCACATCAACTATTGCTCTGCTTGTTATAAGTGTGAGCTGCAGTCTACCACTTTAAATGTTCAAGCTCTTTAAAGGTCAGCTGGATTCTGATTGGCTGTCAATGTTTTTATCATTCATAAGCTGGAAAAAACATTCAGAAAGTGATTTGAATAAATTTGAATTAATCAGTGAATCATTTCTTTTTTCATTTACACATAACTGTTCAAACAATCCGAATAATGCCATGAATTAGGCTTAACATTGAACATAAATGTGACATAAAAACAGTATTATACAACAGATCCTTGATTCTGATTGGTTGAACTGTGTTCAAAGCTGTTGTAAATTGCTCTACAAACATACACCTTCGTTTACATATGTGTGTTGCTTGGCAACAACTTTGTTGCAACCACAACCGTTTCTGAGGAACTACATTGTTTGGCGGAAGAAAACTTTTTATTTGTGAAACCTCACTATGTATATGGAATAACCATTTTATAAAAGCAATAAGCCTTGTGAAGCCGTGGTTTACAGTGAATGTATATCAGCTTCACGTTGTGCCTAACAACGCCCCTTAGCTGTTATAAATTCACTGTAAACCACGGCTTCTTGGTGCTTATTGCTTTATTTTGCCATGATAAATCATTTTTGTTGAAGATTGTAATACATAACTTGCAAAGTTAGTCATATTCATATTTGAATACTTATTGAATACTTATTTTGAATTAGTATTTATTTTTATATTTTCTGTTTTATTATAGTTTTAGTTTGTCGTTAGTAGTAGGTTTTTTTTTTATATGTCTTTAATTTTCAATTTTATTTTCAGTTTTAGTTTTAGCAATTGACCCTTTAAAAACAGCTTGATTGACAGGCGATCTGACCAATCATAATGCCGAATTCACCATTCTGTCTGACAAACAAATCAGACAGGAGAGTAACTTCGGTGGACTTAAACTTAAAACATTGTGTGTATGGACGTCTTTCGACGGTTAAAATAAAATACGTTCTGATGTTCATTCATGTTTTTGTTTGTGCTTTAAGTAAAGAAGGAAAGACGATCGGTTCACGTGTCATTGATCTAAGGCAATACACTGATCTCTCACAACACATTAAAGAGCTACAAAATTGTACTTATTGTTTGAATTTCTTAAAAAATACAATTTTAAAGCTGAAACCTTTTTTTATACCAGAAGTAACCTGCTCTGTCTTGTCTGTCGGCATGTTGTCAGTTTCCTCTTTGCTCCGCAATGTATTTTTCACTGTGTGAGAACATTAAGTGTGAGAGCGGCATTGTTTGTCGGACATAGCAACAGTAACTAAGGAGGGCGGGTTTTTGCAAAGGGTCAGTGGCAGTGAACTGAAATTAGTGTATGTTTTTATACTGTATTTTATTTAATTAGTTCATGTTTATTTCAGTTAACTTTTTTTTTTTTTTTTTTTTTAATTACAACACTACTGATAGATCCGCGTGAGGAGTATCGATGCGGTTGTTACCTTAACGCTAAATGTGATGGGTTCCATGACAAACACGCGGTCAGGAAAGATTCCTGCGATTTCCTCCACGCTTCCAAAATACTGAACTGGCTCGCGAACATCCCGATCCTGATCCAATAACTTAAACTTTCCTGAGAACAGAGAAAAAGAGAGTGAGTGAAAGAAAGAAAAAAGAAAGTGTTTTGCAAAATCCAAAAAATTTCCCCAGAAGTGCGCTAAAAGTGTCCATTTGTGACATCCTGGAAGGTAAAAAAATAGGTTCATGTCATTTTTTTAGGGTTTAAAGTTTAGTCTGTAGCAATTATAATTAGCCTTATATACATAAAAACAGAAGTCTATGGTATGTCCTCATTTAAGCGTAAATGTGTGATCTTATAGGTCATTTTCACACACACAGATAAAGCGTGAGAGAGCGTATCTCTCTTTGTCTTTCTGTCTCCTGGCAACGGCTTTTTCTTTCTTTCTGCATTTCTATACGATACTCAGAGCTGAACGGGGTTCTTTCTCTTCTGGAGTTTCACTTTTGTCAGTGCAATTGTGCAAAGTCTCTTCATTGTAAATCTCAGCTGAAGTATCTTCAACTAATCACAGCAAGCATGAATTTAACACACCAATCACTTTGGCACATATTTAACCAACAACCTAACAGAGACTTTCCACAGACATTGTGTGAATTAAACTGCAGCGCTTACGATTCCTCAAATGAATGAAAGAGGTGTGCTGTTACTTTACCAAGTGATCAAACTTAAGATCAAAATTAAGAGAAAAAAAATCCCATTAATGACATTTGATGTATGTGGACCTGAATATCTAGCAACACCCTAGAAACTGCATAACAATAAACATTTAACTCAACAGACTCAGTCAAAACAAGTTAATCAAGATCTTTAGGATCACTAGAAAGTTACAGGCAGGTGAGTTTGATCAAGGTTTGATCAAGACTCTAGCAACTGCATAGTAACACCCTAGCAACTGTGCATAGCAGAACGCAAATAAAACACTCAAAACACCCTAGTAAATACGTATCAACATACAAATAAAATACTCAAAGCAACCTAGCAGCTACATAGCAACATACTAATAAAATACTCAAAACAATCTAGCGACTGCATAGCAACACACAAATAAAATACTCCAAATACCATAGCGACACACAAACAAAATATTCAAAACATCCTGGTAACTGCATAGCAACACACAAATAGAATACTCAAAACACTCTACTTACCGCATAGCAACACCATATCAAGGGCATAGCAACACCCAAATAAAATTCTCAAAATACCCTAGAGACTGCATAACAACACCCAAAAAAAAAAAAAAATACTCCAAACACTCTAATAACCACATAGCAACACAAAAAAATACTCAGAACAACCTAGCAACTGCATAGCAACACACAAAATAATCAAAACAACCTAGCAACTACATAGCAACACACAAATAAAATACTTCAAATACTCTAGAGAATACATAGCAACACCTAAATATAATACTCAAAACACTCTGTTAACCACATAGCAACACCATAGCAACTGCATAGCAACACACAAATAAAATACTTAAAATACCCTAGCGAATGCATAGCAACACCTAAATAAAATACGTAAAACACTCTGTTAACCACATGGCAACACCAAAAAATATTCAATCAACTTAGCAACTGCATAGCAACATACAAATAAAATATTCAAAACAACCTAGCAACTACATAGCAAAGCACAAAAAAACTCAAAACAACCTAGCAACTACTAAGCAACACACAAATAAAACACTCAAAACAACCTAGACACTACATAGCAACACCTAAATAAAATACTCATAACACTCTACTAACCACACAGCTACACCATATTAACTGCATAGCAACAAACAAATAAAATACTCTAAACATCCTAGCAACTGCATTGCAACACACAAATAAAATACTCAAAAAAACCATATACTGTAAAAAGTTTTTACCGGTTTCAACTTAAAAACCTAAGTTCAGCAGCTGCCTTAATATTTTAGGTTAAATCAACTTAAAACTACAAGTCATTTTAACACATTACAATAAAATGACCTGTACTTTTAAGTTGATTTAACTTGTGAGTTGAAAGGACTTGTATTTTTAAGTTGATTTAACTTAAAATTTTAAGGCAGCTGCTAAACTCAAGTTTTTAAGTTGAAACTGGTGAACACTCTTTACAGTATAGCAGGTACATAGTAAAACCCTAGTAACTGCATAGGAACACCTTTAACGCCTTAGCAACGCCCTGGCAACCACTCACATCAGTCTAGCATCATAGTAGTGAGTTCTGATTGGTTAAGCATCACTCATATGTTCTTCTAAATCTAGAGTATTGGACTAATCCTAACCCAATGCCTAAAACAGCTCTCAGTATTTTAGAAGCAAATCATGAGCTTTTTAGTGTTTTAGAAACCTTTTTTTCCTCTGAGGATCAACCCAGAGCAGTTTCTTTTGCATTTTGGTTTAAGAAGGCACTCTGCAGCAACTTTGTCTCTGAATGTATATCTTAAGACAGAAATAGACATCCACAGATGTTGTTTTTGCACGGAGCACAAAACTCTAATCAGCAACTTTTTCTGCTGCATTGGCTCTCAAAGTATTTTTGGTCCAGTTTTTCCATAGAGTGTAAACACAATATGTTTATGCGTTATCGTAAAAAAATAATTTCTCTATGGAGAAAACGAATGAGATTATTATTCCCAGAAACCTACAGCAGCTCAGTCTGACACACACACACACACAAGTATAATGTGTTTATATTATGCAGATCTTCTATTTTAAGAGTCATCAATAGCAACTCTCTTCCACATTGTTAAAATCACGCGCAAATCTAAAATATCAACATGGTCTCATCTTCTGCATCTCTCAGCTGTCTAAAAATCATTCTTCTGTAATTCCATCTTCCTTATTAGCGCTCTATCTGTCTATCTGAGAGATGTTAGACCCGGCGGCGGAGACACAAATGACCTCATCCTTCCCTCTCAGCATCTTACTGCCTCCGGAAACCCCAACAGATGATCTCATTGGTCACCTGACCTAATGGTGCGGGTGGCGGGTATATTAGGTAACGCTCATCCCATGAGAGGAAGTCCAGCGCAGTAATGTCTGCGATTCCGGAAGCTCGGAAAAACGGGCTCCTCCGCGGCTCCCGTGGGAATGACGTCAGGATGAGGTAATGATGAGTTTGACTTTATGAATGAAAGCGCTACCCGAACGACACCGTTCTTTAAAGCAATAAGTGTCGGTCTCCATTGACGCCCATTCATAAACAGTGTGTTCTAATGAAATCAACTTTCTCTCAAATAACAGACATTGCAAATATTAAATTTATTTAATATCAAAATAGTCTGATTAATGCATAAATTAAAATACATTCATATCAAATGATATACATATACATACATATATATTTTTGGCTTTATTCTCTACAAGAAATGTTAATGGGCACATTCATTCATGGTTCCAAATCGGCTGAATGCTCTGCCCATATTGTATGAAAACACTCACTGCAATAAAACAGTGAATTGAATTGAGACTGACTGTATATGTGTGTGAGTGTGTGTGTGTGTGTGTGTGTGTGTGTGTGTGTGCGCGTAATGGAGAAAAGTGAACATGTGTGAAGTTAAGTGCTTGAATACAACAATCAATATACTGTTAACAACCAATCATCTCCCTCCCTCTGTCTCTCGCTCTTTCTCTCTTCTCTAAGTGTTTTTTTAATAGCTTATAGACTCTCAATGAGAAATCAGTTTTGTGTGCTGCTCATTGCTTATTTTCTTAAAACTTTACTTTTACAAACTAGCTGTGGAAGAAAATGTACAAACATGCCTGTCAATATTTCCAACATGATGCAAGGATGTTGCATCCAATGTTACCAGTAAAAAAAAATATCTATATGATATTCTGGTCTCTAGATAAGACTCTTTTGACCATTTTATGATCCCCCAGGAGTACTTAAGTTACTTTTAGAAGTAATAATACAACTCTAGTCAACAGACTGCAAAAAGACTGCAATATTCTAGTCTGTGTGTGTTATACAGTATGGTATCCATGATATTTTAGTATCATTGATATACTATTATAGTTTTTTGTTAATATTTGTAATTCAATTTTATATACTTTGTCTTCTTTTTAAGTTAAAGTTTTAGTAATTTTCTTTTTATATTTATTTATTTATTTATTTATTTTAAAATATCTAAATTAAAAAAAAATAATTTAATTTAAAAATAAAGTTTTTAGTTTTAGTTATTTTAGTTTTTAAACTTACATGAAAGTGAGAAATGTTGTCTTGGCAACTAGCTGAAATAAAAATAAGTTTAAGTTTCTGTTGTTTATTACATTTTATTTCAGTTAATATATGTAAACAGCATCTATCTCTATTTTTTAGCCGTAAAGCACTGACAAGCTACGCCAAAATCGCGCGCAAAATCGAATCGCGATTTTGGCGTAGCTTGTCAGTGCTTTACGGCTCTGTGTATTACTTGCCGCTCCAGCTGAACGCACGTGATGGAGCTTTACTACTAATCAAAGTACCGGCTTCATTGACTAAACGCGCCTCACGACATCGTGCGATTATCGTTACAGCCCTACTATTTTTACTTAACTTTTTTATGTAAATAGCATCTACGGCTAAGAAAATGTGCTATTTTCACTTAGTGTAAACATCGAATTGCTATTTACACTAAGTGCAACTAGCCACTGCCTAAATATTAACTGAAATAAAATGTAATAAACAACAAAAACTTAAACTTACTAAGTTTAAATAACATCTGTCGCTAAGAAAATATGCTATTTTCACTTAGCGTAAACATTGAATTGCTATTTACACTAAGTGCAACTAGCCACTGCCTAAATATTAACTGAAATAAAATGTAATAAACAACAAAAACTTAAACTTACTAAGTGTAAATAGCATATATCGCTAAGAAAATATGGTATTTTCACTTAGTGTAAGTATCGAATTGCTATTTACATTTGGTGTAAATAGCATCTATTGTAAATAACCTCTATTGCTATTTAAACTTAGTGCAAATAGCTTTAGATTCTATTTACACTATGTTAAAATAGCAGTATTTTCTGCTATTTATACTACTTATTGAAAATAGTGGCCATTATCTGCACTTCAGTACTGTAGTACATTATAAAACAGTATGCAATAATAATGCATTAAGTGTAAATTATAATTTTAATTCAAATTATTAAATGGCTGCCACCTTATTGGGACAATATAAGCCCTCCCTACAACTACCCTTAACATACCTGATTATTTATTTTTAACTTTTTGATTAGTTCCTTCATTTTTATTGAAAATAAATGCCTTTCCAATGTGATGTAAGTGTGTGAGATATAAAAAAAAGATCAAATTGACTACGGCACACGCTATACCATCTACACCACTGGAGCTGTTGTTAAACTATCGTCTTTTGTAGTGTTGACTAGCCCAATCATACATTGGTGGGCGGAGTTAATGTAAATAGCCTCTGCCAACAAGACAGGCTATTTACACTTAGTGCAAATAGACAGTTCGTAATATTTATTTGAATGAATTTAAGATTTTAGTTATAGTTAATGATATTAACCCAGTATGGTACCTTGATACTGCAGTGGGATGTCTATTTTGGGTCCGATCACGTAATGACCCTCCTCCAGGCTGTGGGCAGTGACGGTGGTCCACTGTCTGCAGGAGTGAAGCAAAATCACATCCTCCTCCGACAGACCCTCCACATTCTCACCTGCGCACACACAAAAACACACAACTCTTAAATGTGATTATTCATTATTTACAGCACTGATATAAAAGAAGACATTTATATTGGCCAGGATGTTTAATTGGTCTATACTAAGCTTTTTTGAGATGATCAGTATTGGTAATGCTTGGCTGACTCGAATTCTGAATTAATTATTAATAATGAATTACAACAACTACAATAAATATATCCAACCTTACCCAAATAGATACAGTGCATTCACATTAAGCAGTATGTAAATCTCAAACTGCAAATCTCAACTGCATGACTGTTATGTCATAGAAAATGTACTATAAACCAGTGGTTTTCAAATCCTTGGATGGGTCGTCAGAATGACTTAAGGAAAATATACAGTAGTCAACATTTGAAGTGGATCAAAAAAGTTAATCAAGATTGTCCTAAGACAAAAATGGTTATTGTGTTGGTTTTAGGACAACTTTGATGAAAAGTTTTGAGCCACTTCAAATGTTGGCTACCGTATGTATGTAACAAAGAAAAGCAGAAACGGGCAAACGTAACAATGTAACTTTAATAACAAAATAAATATAAACAACAAAATGAATATACGAACATATGTAAATATGATGCCGTTCAAAAGTTTGGGATCAGTAAGATTTTTAATGTTTTTAAAGAAGTCTTTTCTGCTCTTTAAGACTGCATATATATGATCAAATTACAGAAAAAACAGCAATATTGTGAAATATTATTGCAATTTAAAATAGTGTTTTTTTATATATATTTTAATAAACTTTAAAATAGAATCTATTCCTGTAATGCAAAGCTCAGTTTTCATCTAGCATTACTCCAGTCTTAGGTGTCACAAGATCCTTCAGAAATCATTCTAATATGCTGATTTATAGTCAATGTTGGAAACAGTTGTGCTGCTTATTATTTTTTTGCAACCTGTGTTTTTTTGATGAATAAAACGTTAAAAAGAACAGCATGTATTTAAAATAGAAATCTTTTGTAACAATATAGAATACTATTCAAAGTTTGAGGTCAATACATTTTTTCTTTCTTTATTTGAAAGAAATTAATACTTTTATTCAGCAATGAATTAATGCATAAAAGTAAAGGCTTATACTATTTTCTTTTTTTGATCAAATAAATGCAACTTTGATGTGCATAAGAGACTATTTAAAAAAAAAAAAAATACATTAAAAAATCTTCTACTTGATTCCAAACTTTCCAAATTTTTTATTTAATTTCAGAAACCACTGCTATAAATTACATTATCAGCCAGCAATATATATTAAAAGTTGGATATACAGTTCATCCTACATTAACTGCCCATATACAGTACATGTACTTTATTGCAAATCTCATCTGCGTGATTGTTTATATTGTAGCAAAAAAGAAAACTATTAATGCACAGCTCTGGATGTAAAGTTGTATATATATATAAATACATATATATTATATCCAACTTTATTCACAAACATAAAGTACAGCGATATATATAGTGTATAACAAATCTGAAAAGCCTGATTTTTATCTTGTTGCACAATGCAACTATATTATCTTCCAGCTCTTTATATGACGTTATATATGTAAGTATGTACAACTTTAAATGCATATTATACACTGTAAAAAACAATTTGTTGAGTCAACTTAAAATAATTTGTAACCTGGCTGCCTTAAAATTTTAAGTTCAGTCAACTCAAAAAAGTTTATTTAACTTGAAATGTTAAATTATACTAAGTGACAACTTAGATATTTGATTTGAATCAACTTAAAATTTTGAGATAGCTGGGTTACTTTAGCAAACACAAATATCTAAGTTGTTACTTAGTACAACTTAACATTTCAAGTTAACCAAACTTGTTTTAGTTGACTGAACTTAAAATTTTAAGGCAGCAGGGTAACAAATTATTTTAAGTCGACTCAACAAATTGTTTTTTATTTTTTACAGTGTACATACTATGTATATAATATACAGCACATCTTTACTGCCTGATTGCTTGTACACTGTAAAAAGTTTTTACCAGTTTCAACTTAAAAACGTAAGTTTAGCAGCTTCCTTAAATTTTTAAGTTAAATCAACGTAAAAGTACAAGTCATTTAAACTTATTTTATTGTAGTGAGTTGAAATTACTTAAAATTTTAAGGCAGCATTTTACAGTGTATGATAGCAAAATGCAAACAAAATGTAATAACACAGCTTTAATCTGCAACTATAAAGCAGTGAAACCATATGTATTCTGAAAAGTGCTATACAAATAGATTTGACTAGAATTTGACATTATCTTTTTACACACGCAGCATGTTCTCAGCCACTGGAAAACCCAAAAGCTACAAAACGTCAACTCAGGATGTATCTGACCGTTAAACTGACATAATTTGTCGCTTTAAAACACATACACACACACAAAGCCAAATAGACAGTCAGTCTCTCTCTCTCTCTCACACACACACACACACATCAGAGCTTAACCACAACAATCAAATGAGTTCTTTGAACTTCCGCACATGGGGTTTATGGGAGAGAACTGAGGTCAGCGATCAGACACAAACAGCATCACCTCACAAACATCAGACTGATCTCTCTGCTGAAGAATGGATGAATGGACAGAGAGAGATGTGTACTGTATTGATCTGGTAAAAGAATTCCTCATTGAGACGAGCCTCAAAACAGATGCTTTACACAGGGAACAAGTCCAACACACAGACACGTTCTTTGCAGATTGTCTGTTGTGTATAATTACTGCTGTCTGTGCTGATACAGTGAGATCCTCCTACACACAAACACATCACAGCAGCGTCTAATCAAGCAGAGATGATCTGAAGGCTTAAAATCAACATTACTGTCAAAAGGAACAAGAGAAATATTCATAAAGCATACACTCCGTAATGGGTTTTTTTTATAGTGATGCCACATTAGAACTGTTTTTTCTTATTGTGAAAAATATTTTACAAATCTAAAGAACCCTTTTCTATTAAAAGGAAATGTTTGTGAAATAAAAAGGTTCCATGGATGTTAAAGGTTCTAAAGAACTTTTATTTTTAAGAGTGTACATTTATGATCAAATCTGTTGTCATGTTTATACATACATATTATTTACCATATTTGACCCTGAATGACAAAAATAGTCGTAAGTAAGCACGGGTATATTAGCCAATAATATATTGTATTGGTCAAAATTATCAATTTTTCTTTTATGCCAAATATCATTAGGATATTAAATAAAGATCATGTTCCATGAAGATGTTTTGTAAATTCCCTTCCGTAAATATATCACAACTTAATTTTTAATTAGTAATATGCATTGCTAAGAACTTCATTTGGACAACTTTAAAGTTAACTTCCTCAATATTTTGATTTTTTGGCACCCTCAGATTTCAGATATTCAAATAGTTGAACTAAATATTGTCCTATCCTAACAAGCCATACATCAATGGAAAGCTTATTTATTTAGCTTTCCATTTAAAAAATGACCCTTATGACTGGTTTTGTGGTCCAGGGTCATATATAATAGTGTATTTATTGCGCTTTTAAGGCCCATTCAAACCAGTGATGGTATCAATAACCTTAACGTTTTAGTAATTGTTATAATTTTAAACTCACAAGTCACTTTCAAACCAAGCAGATTTGTGTTGATGAATGCAATGAATTTGCATGACCAATTTGAACATGAGCAAAATCTGAAATGGGAATCTGAAAAACTCCTGATGTCACAAAGATTCTTATTGAAACGGTTTTCAATAGCAAACTTTTGCTGCGCAAATTGCAGCACCTTAACCGAAAAGAGAAGCCTATGCCACAACTGTAACATGAACAACAAAAAGATTATTTGAGCATATTTTGTTTATGCCCAACTGATGAACGATGAAAACATTGTCAGCCAATCAGAATCCAGCTGACTTTAAAGAGATGGAGAATTTAAAGTGGCAGACGACATTGTGACATCATCACTTAGAATAAACCGAATGTTATTGTCCATTAGTGTGGACACTAATATGTGACCCTGGACCACAAACTAGCCATAATGGTCATTTTTATTTAAACTGAAGCTGAATAAATAAGCTTTCCATTGATGTATGGTTTGTTAGGATAGGACCATATTTAGCTGAGATACAGCTATATGAAAATCTGGAAACTGAGGCTGGAAAAAATCTAAATTTAGAGAAAATTGCCTTTAAGGTCTTATCAATCTTATCAATGCATATTACCAATCAAAAATTAAGTTTTGATTTATTTACAGTTGGAAATTTACAAAATATCTTCATGGTTCATCAACATGATTATTACTTAATATTCCTAATGATTTTTGGCATAAAAGAAAAATCAATCATTTTGACCCATAGCATGTATTTTTGGCTATTGCTATCAATACACCCGTGCTACTTAAGACTTTTGACTTTTGTGAACTTTAAGGTTTTGTGGCCCAGGGTCACATATAATAATAATATTATAACAATGTGACCAGGCATCATAAATATTTATATACCTACATGGGCATTAAATAAGCAAAAATCTGTTGTATCCTTAATCAGGGTAGATTCATGATTAATTTAACACAAAATGCACAAGTCTTACCACTTAACTCTCTAAAGTTCAGTCTTCTTTTAGCTTCTTTTTTAAAAATAAGTTACAGAAAAATGTTTTATAAAAATAAGCAAATCTGTTGGAAATTCCTCTTTGTTTTCCCCATCTGAATCAATCATCTTGATAAGCTTCTGAGACCATTTTGTGTAACAAGTTAATGTAGCCAAAACAGAAATTCAAATTATTTCTTTAAATGTTCTCACATTTAAAGAATATGGATGCAAACTGATGCAAACACACAAAAAGTGCATGATTTCAATTCAGAGGATTTTTACCACCATTTAAAGTTTAACTTTCACACATACAAGAATGTACGGAACCCCTTAAGGGACATGGTGGTGAAAAAAATCAGAGTGAGTGAAAAAAAAATTCAGGGTGGGAGGAAAAATATTTTTCAGATTTTTTTTGCGTTCCCTCGCAAAACTTTGCGTTCTCTCGCAAAACTTTTGCGTTCTCTCGCAAAACTTTTGCGTTCTCTCGCAAAGTTTTTTGCGTTCCCTCGCAAAACTTTTGCGTTCTCTCGCAAAACTTTTGCGTTCTCTCGCAAAACTTTTGCGTTCTCTCGCAAAGTTTTTTGCGTTCCCTCGCAAAACTTTTGCGTTCTCTCGCAAAACTTTTGCGTTCTCTCGCAAAACCGGTTGGGTTCGGACAAACACTTCCTGTTTACTCAGCTCAGTATGTTCACAACGGAGCGGTTCATATAAGTTTTATACTGAACTTGAACTCAAGTGGCCTATTATAGAAATACAGTCATTTAATTGCTTATAGTTTAAGGCACGATTTGGGAAAATCCTAAAACGCTTAATGTGGATTAATGTAATAAAACAGTGACAGCGGAGGCCCAATTCGGTATTAATAAATGCTATTCATACTAATAAAAATTTTAATATTAATAGCATTACTCTCAATAAAGCAGTCATAAATGCAACTTGCTTTTCTTCCCACAGAAAACCTTTAGGATACAGAAAACGCTTAATGGAAGCTAATGGACGAATTAAGACGGTATTTGTAGTTACAGTGGTTTAAGTATAGTAACCATGGTTAATTTGTTTGCTGCTTGTTTAAAAAAACATTATAAGTTTTTGAAAGGAAAAATAAAACAAACAAGTCACGTAGCCTGTTAGTCCCATTTTATTCAGAAATAATACTACCAGCAGGCCTACAGCGTGTTATAATACCAACATTATAAACACACATAGCCTAGGCCATTAGTTCCCTGCACTTCACAGCAAATCCTTTAAATTTAACCGTATTCAGAACAGACCAAAAACTAAAACCAAAAAACTATAACTTATTCATTTTTAATGAATACATATAATATAATGCAGTATATAATAATAGGTATAAGCTTATAGCTATAAATAAACTAAAATAAATAATTTAAAGCGAAACTGAAAGTATGGGCTCACGTATGGCTCTCCTTCAGCACAAATCCAAATGTTTCCATATTCACAATGTATTTGCAGCTAAACCATTAAATTAACCGGGCTTTGTACGTTCCAATATCGACATGAAAAAATCATAGTGAACAAAAATGTGCCGCAGTGGATTGGACCGGTGCTCACGCTGTACGACACAGACTAATACAGACTATTTAAACTGACTAGTGTAACTTTGTATCTGTTTGGGTGATTCTGTGTATTATTTAAATAATGAACAGGCTGCGAGGCGCCGGCGCGATCAAATAGCTGATATATAAAAACTGTAAAAAAAAAAAAAAAAAAAAAATATATATATATATATATATATATATATATATATATATATATATATATATATATAATATAAAAACTGTCTTCCATACAGAAAAATACCCTGTGCGAGTTATTGTTTTTCATGTTTAAAATAGGAGAATGCAATATCCAAACGACTGCAAATGCAACATTTATTTTATAGCAGTTCAACAAAAAGGGTAATATTAAGTGACATTTTAAATGTAGCCTACATTTTAAACACATGATGTTTGTTATATTTAACGAAATAATAATAGTTCCAACGAAATCCGCAACAGAACTGGCGTGTCTCCAAGCAACAGCGGTGTTTCGTTTCTGAATTAATCTGCAGCTTTGAACCATTCGGAGAGTCCGTGATTAATAACCCATTCATAACTACAACCATTTGCTTAGTTATTGAATGAATGAATGAATGACGGGACGCCTTGCTCATTAAGACAGTCACATGCCGCCACCTACTGGAACGTTTGAGAACCACTAGTTTAATGGATTACTTCATTAATTGCCTATTTTTAATAAAACATAAAATGTTGGCTTTTTATATCATTGTCTTCTTATATTAAGCTAAGGTACATTGGAGAGCTTTCTGTTCATATTCGGGGCTTACCTGCTTTCTTACATTTAAAATGTATAACAAACTCTATACCGAGTTCGGCCTTTTATACTCTATTATCCCGTTAATTTTTCTTTCTGGGGGATACGCTTAACGTGCAATTTAGCGGGTTACGTTTATATACTGAGCTATTCTGGTATATAAGGTGTGTACTGAACTTGGTCCTACAGTGTTTTACATTTTAGAATGTCCCAAAATCGTGCCTTGATGTATTTATATAATAGCCTACTTGAGTCCAAGTTCAGAATCAAACTCTATGAGTCGCTCAATTGCGAACGTGCAATGTAGGAACCACTACAAGCTGTAAAGTAAACAGATAGTGTTTGTCCGAACTCAACTGGTTTTGCGAGGGAACGCAAAGTTTTGCGAGGGAACGCAAAAAAGTTTTGCGAGGGAACGCAAAGTTTTGCGAGAGAACGCAAAAGTTTTGCGAGGGAACGCAAAAAAGTTTTGCGAGGGAACGCAAAGTTTTGCGAGGGAACGCAAAAACGTTTTGCGAGGGAACGCAAAGTTTTGCGAGAGAACGCAAAAGTTTTGCGAGGGAACGCAAAGTTTTGCGAGGGAACGCAAATGTTTTGCGAGAGAACGCAAAAAAATCTGAAAAATATTTTTCCTCCCACCCTGAATTTTTTTTCACTCACTCTGATTTTTTTCACCACCATGTCCCTTAAGGGGCTCCGTAAGAATGTGTCAACATTGATAGGAGTTTAATTCTGTTCTTCAGCTGTGATTGTTGAGTAAATGTTGGAGTTTCTCCTCCTGCAGGAGGTTGTTTAGTATTCAACACACACTACAGCACATTACAACATTAACATATGAAAAGAGCTGCAGCTCTTTAACACACAACACACACTCTGTCACCTTTAGCCAAAAGACAAATCAGCTACACACTTCACTGAGGAGGATTCTGTGTTGCAAACATTTACACAACGTTTCATTAAAGTCTGAATCATTATATACGAGAAAGAATGCGATTTTATTAGCGTTTGTCAAACTATTCCGAGTGTTTCCACACTTCATTTGCATAATCAGACTCTAAAGTTCATTAATATGCCAGTGAAAGGTGATGTTTCTTATTCCGCTAACTTGAGAAGAATCTCTTAAGAATATTGACAACGTCAAACTCCCGCAGCTCCGCCGATTTAGTTTTGTCGCGCCTCGGTTTCTAACAACGTTCAGTAACTCTGATGGTTTCTTACCGTGGCTCAGCCGCACGAGTGTCGGTAAGCGGAATTTGCTCACGATCACGTCCAGCGGCAGCGACACGGAGCTCCACGAGAGTCCGTTAATGCTCGCGGATAGTTTCTCCATCTTTCATCCGTCACCATCATCATCATCACACGCATCACGGGGACGGAACGGAACCGGTGTCAGGAGCGCATCGTGCCATGATGAAGAGAAACCCGTGAGAGAAACTCTGAAGTGATGTGATCTAAACCGGACCGCCGAGAGGCGCGACACCCGCCCTCCCCCTCCTCATCCTCCTCCCGCCCCGCGCGCACCGGAACACCGGACTGACAGTGTGTTCACTATGGAGCGCCGGTGCTGGAGTTTCATTGCCTTAGAATGCCAACGGGATGTTAATGTGTTCATAGGAACTTAAATGGATTTGATAAAATATTTGATTTGTGTGATTATAAATTCACTTCCTGATATATTGCAAGATCAAAGACCGTGGGAACCTTGATTCAGTATGCCAGTTAGGCCACACACAGATTTTTTGGGGGGTGGCGTTGTTGACCATTTGCGTCAGTGCGCAAAAAGTGGAGAAACAGACAAACGATTCAGTTGGGTGAATCATTCACGCTAGAACTGCTCCGATCGATTCAAACTCAAACTCGATCAAAAGGTCTATTCATTTTCGAAAAGCTCGTAGTGATGGGTGAAACGGAGCTTTTCGACACTTCGATTCAGTTAAATCAATTTGTTGCAAAATGATTCACTGTTTCGAAGCGCTCCAAACGGATCGCGTAGAGTGAATCATTTGATTCAGATCGGGACTTCGGAGCGCGTATCAGGAATGATTTGATTTAGATCGTAACTTTGGAGCGGGTATGTGTATCTTTTGATTCGGATCCAGGGAGTTCGCGAATCATTTCTGCGAATTGAAAGATTATATACGCACTCCGAATAAGTCCCGATCTAAAATTATGGTTTGTGAATCATTCAGATTGGGATTTAAGAGTGGTTTGATTTGATTTAGATTGGAACTTCGGAGCAGGTTCGCAAATCATTATTCAGACCAGGACTTTGGAGCACGAATCGCCAATCATTCCATTTAGATCCAGATTTCAGAGCAGATTCGCGAATCATTTGATTCAGATCCGGCCTTCGGAGCGCGTATCGCAAATGATTTGATTTAGATCGTAATTTTGGAGCGGGTTTGTGTATCTTTTGATTCGGATCCAGGGAGTTCGCGAATCATTCTGCGAATTGAACGATTATATACGCACTCCGAATAAGTCCCGATCTGAAATTATGATTTGTGAATCATTCAGATTGGGATTTAAGAGCGGTTTGATTTGATTTAGATCGGAACTTCGGAGCAGGTTCGTGAATCATTACTCAGACCAGGACTTTGGAGCACGAATCGCCAATCATTCCATTTAGATCGAGATTTCAGAGCAGATTCGCGAATCATTTGAATCAGATCTGGACTTCCGAGAGTGAATCGCGAATCATTTGATTCAAATCGGGACTTCGGAGTGTGGATTGTGAATCGTTTGATTTAGATCCAACGCAGCGGGTTCATGAATCTTTAGTCAGGTCAGGATTTCGGACCACGTATCACAAATATATTGATTTGGATTGGAACATCTGAGAGGGTTCATGAATCTTTTGATTCACAACTTCAGATTAAGTGGGTTTGTAAATTGAAAGATTCATAATACATGCTCCCAAGTCCTGATCTGAAATGATGATTTGCAAATCATTATTCAGATCGGGACTTCGGGGCACGGATTGCGAATCGTTTGATTTAGATAAGAACTTTGAATGTAAATAGTAAATCTTTTGATTCAAATTGAGACTTCGGAGCGAGTTTGTGAATCTTTTGATTTAAATCGGGAATTCAGAGTGGATTTGTGAATCATTTGATTCAGATCAAAGCTTTGCAGCGTGCAAAATTATTTAATTTAGGCTAGATCGAAACTAAGGAGTGAGTTCGCAAATCATTTGATTTAAAACGAAACTTCAGAGTGAATTTGCAAATCTTTTCATTCAGAACGAATCTTCAGAGTGCGTATTAGGAATCGTTTAATTTTGAATAGATCGAAATTTTGGAGCGGGTTTACGAATCATTTGATTTAGATCGGAACTTGGAGCTAATTTGTGAATCTTTAATTCAGATCGGGACTTCAGAGCGTGAATCGCGAATCATTTGATTCAGATCGGGACTTCGGAGCATGAATCGCGAATCATTTGATTTAGATCAGAACTTCAGCGCAAGTTTGTAAATCTGGTTGATTCAAATTGGGACTTCAGAGCGAGTTTGTGAATCTTCTGATTTAAATCGGGAATTCAGAGTGGATTTGTGAATCATTTGATTCAGATCAAAGCTTTGCAGCGTGCAAAATTATTTAATTTAGGCTAGATCGAAACTAAGGAGTGAGTTCGCAAATCATTTGATTTAAAACGAAACTTCAGAGTGAATTCGCAATTCTTTTAATTCAAAACGAATCTTCGGAGTGCGTATTACGAATCGTTTAATTTTGGATAGATCGAAACTTTGGAGCGGGTTTACGAATCATTTGATTTAGATCGGAACTTGGAGCTAATTTGTGAATCTTTAATTCAGATCGGTACTTCAGAGCGTGAATCGCGAATCATTTGATTCAGATCGGGACTTCGGAGCATGAATCGCGAATCGTTTGATTTAGATCAGAACTTCAACGCAAGTTTGTAAATCTGGTTGATTCAAATTGGGACTTCGGAGCGAGTTTGTGAATCTTTTAATTTAAATTGAGACTCTTTTAATTTAAATTGAACAGGTTCGCAAATCATTTGATTTAAAACGAAACTTCAGGGTGGATTCGTAAATCTTTTGATTCAGAACGAATCTTCGGAGTGTGTATTACAAATCATTTAATTTAGGTTAGATCGAAACTTGAGCAGGTTTCCGAATCATTTGATTTAGAATGGAACTTCGGGGCTGATTTGTGAATCTTTGATTCAGATCGGGACTTCAGAGCGTGAACCGCGAATCATTTGATTCAGATCGGGACTTCGAAGCGAGTTAGCGAATCTTTTGATCGAAATCACGACGTCGGCACAATGTCATAATTTGTAGGCACCATGTTTGTAATATTTTGGATTTTTCAGCCAACAGTTTGCTTTGTACATTCAGTTTACCACATAAAGTTGAAGAGGGTAAACTTTATCATTCAACTGAACTGTGCATATATATTTTAAACACTTCGGCTGCCTTATTGTTCTTACTCTGCTCATGTATTAAATGTATGTCCTTGAAAGCATGCGGTTTTCTAGAGTATTTAAGATATCTATTACACCACATTAGAATGACCCTCTACAGCTTTAGGACAATATAATCTGAGCCATTTAATGAAATGAGATACTACTCAACACGGTTTTATTTCTGTTTCAGAGGACGCAGGTGTGTAATCCTGCCACCAGCCAGCAGAGGAAGACAACGAGACGCTGCAGGGATTCAGTTCACATTGATGGATGAGGTATTTGAAATGCTAATATTATTCTGTAAAATCTAACAGAACAGGTAAACAAACAAAAAAAAAAAAGAGCTAAAATGTTCTGAACATCTTATTGAACACACAAAACATATTCATGTTCAAATGTGTTTTATTGTACTAGGTTTTGTTTGCTTTTCCCTTCAAAGTTAAAACAATCTGCATAAAGGTGGAGGTAGAAACTGATTTCTGTCAAGAGATACAACTCATTCACACACACAAACACACACTCACAAACACTGCAAGGGTGAATCTCACGTTAACAAACATGCTCGGCTTATATTTCAACTCCAATTAAAAGAAATATGTGATGTAACTTTCATGATAATTAAATTCTTCTTCTCCAGTTTTCAGTACTGTATGCAAAAAATACATTATTGCAGAGTATTTATATAATTCATGCTGATTTCAAAAAATTAATTGTAAAAATGAATCATCTCATATTCAGTAACAAGAAGCGCCAGTGAGATTAATGGGACATACCATTAAAAATAGTGTTATTAGTGCATAAAAATCCTAAAATAGCTTCATTTCATTTATTTCTTTTAGTTTTGAGGCAAAATGTGACCTGAACATGTTTTCATGAGATTCACCTGCAAACTGATGGGTTTCTTGATGGGTGCTGTACATTGAAGTAATGCAGTGATCCATAAACTGTTCATGTCTTCCCGTCGTCAAATAAATACAGTTTTAGTAAAGTGCTGGAGAGGTTATGACACTTCACCCCGTGACCTCGGTAATTATAATATTTCCTAAGAACAAGAGCCCGGTGTATACCGTACACGCCCGTATGGTGAAATGATATGAAATCAGTCATTAATATTATTCAGGTTACATTTTTCAGGCCAACACTAGCATGTAACGCATTAAATAATAAAACCGTGGAGAAGTGGGAAAGACAGAGACAGAGAAAAGTGAATATTTTAGTGAACAGGAGAGCAAACAGGCAGGAACGAAATCAAACTGTGAGAAGAAAAACCTGCAGAAGCAACAGCTTAGAGGAGGTTAGGAGCCTCGTAACTTGTTTCATTCGATCCAGCTGAGGTTCAAGCAGCGAGCGATGAAGGCGTACGTGTCGGCCACCTCCTGAATGACTTTACTGGTGGGTTTTCCCGCACCGTGGCCTGACTTTGTGTCCACGTAGATAAATAGAGGGTTTGACTGGCCGGGCCACTGACCGATGATGTTCTGCAGCGTGGCGATATATTTTAGCGAGTGCAGCGGCACCACACGGTCATCGTGGTCGCCCGTTAGCAACAATACGGCGGGATACTGAACCCCGTCAGCTTCGGGAACATGGATATTGTGAAGAGGAGAATACCTGCAGAATCAGAACGTTTACAGATTTTTAAATTCATAAAAAAATGAGTGTTTTTGCAGATATGTCAACATTTCCAGGTCCAAACACTATCAGATACCAAAAGCAAATGATGCTAATACACATTTGTGACCCTGGATCACAAAACCAGTCTTAAGTCGCTGGGGTTTATTTGTAGCAATAGCCAAAAGTGCATTGTATGGGTCAAAATTATTGATTTTTCTTTTATGGCAAAAATCATTAGGAAATTAAGTAAAGATCACGTTCCATTAAGATATTTTGTAAAATTCCTACTGGAAATGTATGAAAACTTAATTTGTTATTAGCAGTATACATTGTTAAGAACATTATTTGAAGAACTTTAAAGGTGATTTTCTCAATATTTTGATTTTTTTGCACCCTCAGATTCCTGTATCTCGACCAAATATTGTCCTATCATAACACATCATACATCAATGAAAAGCTTATTTATTCAGCTTTCATATGATGTATAAATCTTAATTTTGAAAAAATGACCCTTACGGTTTTGTGATCCAGGGTCACATTTGCATTGTGCTGTAGTACTACTCATAAATCAGGATCCTTACCTTTATTTTTAAACATCTTTTTTTACTGAAGTCTCATTTGGCCAGACAGTGATTCATTTTTTTCCCGAATTGTGACATTTTTGTTTTTCATCTAACGTATACATTTTATTTCATTAAATGTCATAAAACTAGCAAGCTAGTATTGACAGTGTTGTGTAAACATGGATGAAATCGCAAAAAGCCAAGGAACAGACAAATGATTCAACTGAGTCATTTAGGCTGGAACTGCTCCAATTGATTCAAACTCAAACTTGATGGATAGCAAGAACCAGATTGAAAAAAGCCATTCATTTTTTTAATTTTGATATCGCTTGTAATGACTTAAAAAAAAAAGAACCTAGTGACGGATGAAACAGAGCTTGTCGAAACACAGAATCAGTTAAACCGTCACAAAATGATTCACTGTTTCAAAGTGATTCTGGTCGAGATTTTAAAGTGTGTGTCACAAATCACTTGATTCAGAACGGAACTTTAGAACGGGTTAGTGAATCTTTTGATTCACATCGGAACTTCGGATTGAGCAGGTTCCCGAATCATTTTGCGAATTGTAAGATACATTATACGATTTATTAGATCAGAGTGCGTTTCACGAATCATTTGATTCAGATTTAAACTTCAGAGCTGTTGTGTGAATATTTTGATTCATATCGAAACTTCGGATTGAGCAGGTTCACAAATCGAGAAGATTTGTCTCTGAAGTCCCGATGATGATATACAAATCATTATTCAGATCAGGAATCATTTGATTTAGATAAAAACTTCAGACCAAGCGGTTTCACAAATCATTTTGCGAATTGTACTATTTGTAACACGTGCTCCCGAAGGCCTGATCTGAAATGATGGTTCGTGAATCATTATTCAGATCAGGACTTTGGAGAGTGTATCGCAAAAATAATTAGATTCAGAGCGGAAGTGAATGTTTTGATTCATATCTGAACTTCGGATCAAGTGGGTTTGTGAGTTTATAATAAAATAAAATGCTGAATAAAATTGTATAAAATAAAAAAAATGCTATACTGAAAATAAACATTGTAATGCAAAATATTTAGCTGGTATGCTGATATAACATCATAATAGTTAAAAAAAAATATATTGAATCGTTCCACATCTAACAGGCTGAGCATTTTTCAAAGCAATGGCAAGATTATAGGTATATAATAAGTTTTAGTTATTTTATTTATGTACTATTATTGTATTTATTATTTGAAATTAGTGTAAGTTTAAGTAATTTAATTAATGAACATGCTTTTGTAATTTAATGCGTTTTTTTTTTTAGTTTCAATTTTTGTTTCAATTTTAGTAACATTGTACTTCAACTTTATTTCAGTTAGTTGCCATCTAGTTTTAATTTTGATGTAATTTTTATATTTTATTTAAACTTTAATTAATTATCAAATAACGATTTAACCGTTTTAGTCAACGATAACAACCTGTATATTATAAATAATAAAATTGATAATGATAAAATTAAAATATATTAATAAATGCATTGCCACCATTCTATTAAAAATAAATAAGCCATTTGATCCTGTGCATTAGAGTGATTTTACCACAATTAAAAATAAATAAATAAATAAATAAATAAATAAATAAATCACAGTACTGGAAAGTGTAGAGTGGCATGTTGCTTCCATTGAAATGCAATTATGCCTCAAATGGATCTGCTGCTTCTAAAAAAAAGTAGAAAATGAAATGTATCTGTGCATCACTGTAGCAAGCAGAAGTGAACTTACTTAATTAACCAATCAAATTGCTCTTTGATTTCCGAGCAGCCGAAATCAGTGGTCCAGGCGTGTCCGATGGTGAACTTATGAAACTTTAACATGTCCATGACGCCGACCTGAGCCACAGCACACCCAAACAGATCAGGTCTCTGATTCACACATGCCGCTGCACAAGAAAGTCAGGATTTAGAAGCAGGACAGTGCAAACCTTTGTGTATATACGTGTGTGTGTGTGTGTGTGTGTGTGTCATACCCACGAGCAGCCCTCCATTGGAGCCTCCGTTGATAGTGAGTTTCTTGGAGGAAGTATAACCCTCCTTTATCAGATACTCAGCTGCACACTGAAAGTCAGTGAAACAATTCTGCTTATTGGCCAACATCCCCGCTGCACAGAAAGAGAGAAGACAGAGACATTTTTCATTAAATGCAACCATGTTAAAGATATACGCTACCGTTCAAAAGTTTGGGGTCAGTACATTTTTATTGTTTCTTTTTTTTTTTCTTTTTTTTTTTTTAAGAAATTAATACTTTTATTCACCAAGGATGTATTAAGTTAATAATTAAAAGTTTATTAAAAGTTAATAATAAATAATTTACATTGTTATAAAATATTTATATTTTGAATAAACACTGTACTTTTTAAACTTGTTATTCATGAAAGAATCCTGAAAAAAAAAAAAAAAAAAAAAAAAAACACAGGTTCCAAAAAATATTTGGCAGCACAACTGTTGATATTATCCAGCATTGATCATTCTAATAATAAATCTGCATATTAGAATGATTTCTGAAGGATCATGTGACACTTAAGACTGGAGTAACAGCTGATAAAAATTCAGCTTTTCATCACAGGAATAAATTCTATTTTAAAGTATGTTCAAATAAAAAACATTATTTTATATTGTAAAAACATTTTGCAATATTACTGTTTTTTTTCTATATTTTTAATCAAATAAATGCAGCCTTGATGAGCATAAGAGACTTCTTTAAAGACTATTACAAGTCTTACTGACCCCAAACTTTTGAACGGTAGTGTATATCTTCCAAATGCATACTAACATACTATGCATACTATTAATTTAGCATGTATACTAAGTAACATTTTTTAAACGTTAAAAGAAGTCTCTTCTGCTCACCAAGACTGAATTTATTTGATCAAAAATACAGTAAAAATGTGAAATATTATTACAATTTAAAATAAATGATTTCTATTTGAATATATTTTAAAATGTAATTTATTCCTGTGATGTAAAGCTGAATTTTCAGCACCATTCAGTGTCACATGATCCTTTAGAAATCAGTCTAATATGCTGAGTTGCTGCTCAAGAAACATTTCTTTTTATTATCAATGTTGAAAACAGTTGTGCTGCTTCATATAAATGCTTGCTTACAAAAAAAATTAAAAATCTTATGCCCAAACTAGTGTGCTATTTTTTTTTAAAGGAACCCATTTATACAGTTTAAAGTAAGTTATTTCTATCTTTTGCTGTAGTGTCAGTAAAAAAATATCGGTTTACATTTCCAAACATTCTGTTTGCCATTAATTGTAATAATCTAGCGAGATTTTTGTTTGCACAAGGAGTCTGACAACAGCCAGTGCTCCACACTGAGATCTGATCTCACCATCAAAAAAAGTTCTTAAATCCAGATGAACTGTTTCAACATCTCCAAGATGTTTCAAGTAACCTACCTGCAAAGCTGCCTAAAACTCTGCACAAGTGCACATAGGGCAAAAGCTGCTTTAAACGCAAAGGATGGTCACATCAAATGCTGATGTATTTTAGTTAATAGAAGTTCTTTAATAAAGAAAATCTATTTATGACATTGTTTTTGACAGCATCCTCATTTTATGTGCGTAACTGCCTAAAAATGTACAGTACTGTAGCTTTGTAGGTGTAGGACTCTTAAAGCATCTTGGAGATGTTGCCACAGTTCTTCTGGATTTAGTCTGTCTCCGTTTTTTCTGTTTCTTAAGACAGACTGGATTGAATGATGGAGAGATCAGATCTCTGTTTGCACAAGGAGTCTGACAACAGCCTGTGCTCCACACAAAAATCTCACTGGATTATTATAATTAATGGCAAAATGAATGTTTAGAAATGTAAACTGATTTTTTCTCACTGACACACTACAGCAAAAGAACTTTAACTGACTTTAAACGATTTTTCAGCTGATGAAAATACTAGTGGCCTAAGACTTTTGCACAGTACTGTACATAGCACACAATTTACTAGTAGTCTATTATGAACATCTGTGAGATCAATCCCTGATTAACTCCAGGAATATAGTCACATGCCTTTATGCCACGTCTCTCCATATTCTCCTCCTCCTCTAATATTGGCAACAGCTAAAACTCCTCCCAGATGCCTGACAAATATCAGCCGTGAAACACTGAAACACAAACAGTGATAGACAGACATTTACAACAACAGGATGTGTGTCAAAGATCAATTCAGCGTTTGATCAGCGGTATGCTTCTGTCTGTTTGCTTTGTATTGTACCTGTAGCTCGGTGTGATGGAAATGTTGAAACCACCGTATCCGTACAAAAAGGCAGGATGGGAACCATCCAGCTTGATGCCTTTCTTATGGACAATAAACATTGGGATCTGGGTGCCGTCTTTACTAGGATAAAAGACCTGTAAGAAATTGACAGATATAGAGTGAAGGCGATCATACCGCAGACAGACAGATGAAGCGTCTGCAAGTGTGTTGCTGTACCTGAGTGGTCTGATAGTCAGCAGGACTGAAGCCCTTTACTGTGACCTCTCTGAAAACGTGCGGCTGCAGCGGATCTTTAGTCAGATCGCAGTGATAGATGATCGCTGCAGGAAAACACAACATGTCAATCAATACACACCTGTTAAAACATTGCCTGATTGTTATTTATGAGTTATTAAAGGGATAGAACACCCAAAAATGAAAATTCTGTCAGCATTTATTCACCCTCAAGTTGTGCAAACCCTATACAAGTTTCTTTTTTTCTGTTAAATTCATAAGATATTTTGACATTAATCACTGACTTACATAGTATTTTTTCTATACTATGGAAGCAAATGGCTACTGTCAACTGTTCAACTAAAGAAACTCATACAGGTTTGTAACAAATCAAGGGTGAATAAATGATGAACATTTTTATTTTTGGGTGCTCTGTCCCTTTAAGGATCAACGTTTTTAAATTCAGGAGCTTTTGAATCTTGACGAACCTGGAGACAGAAACGAGGTGAAGCTGTAAAAGATCTCAGAGTCTTTCTTCCTGCCAGTGAAGCCCACAATCGAGCCGACGTCCAGCGGGAAAGTGCGTATCTCCTCGCCAGAGGACAGATTGAACATCTTCAAGACGTTCTTCACATCATGGAGGAAACACACGAACAGGAACTTGGAGTATGTACAGGTAGCAAATACTGAAAGAGAGAGATAAAGAGAAAATATGGTTCAATAATCATTACTATCATAAAAAAACACTATATTATACATTTTTATACAGTTATATATATACATATATATCTATATCTATATGAATTTGATACCTCTGATACTTATTTCTAATATATATATCTATATATCTATCTATCTATATCTATATCTCTATATATATATCTATATATATATATATATATATATATATATATTAGAAATAAGTATCAGAGGTATCAAATTCATTATTTGAATGAATGAAAAATGAATTAATGATTTACACAAAGCGTTTTCAATACTGATAATAAAAAGAACCATTATTAATAATTAAGAACCAATGATAATTGAGAAAATCAGCATATTATAATGATTTCTGAAGGATCATGTGACACTGAAGACTGGAGTAATGACGCTGAAAATTCAGCTTTGCATCACAGGAATAAATTACATTTTAAAATATAATCAATAGAAAATAGTTATTTTTAAACTGTAATAATATTTCATAATATTATTGATTTTACTGTATTTTTAATCAAATAAATGCAGCCTTGGTGAGCATAAGAGACTTCTTTAAAAAAAAAAAACAGAAATTAATTACATTTTTCATGTAAATAAAATAATAAAAACTCTTATGTTATTATTTTTAAATAAACAAATTTAATTAAATTAAACAGAGTTTAAAGAAAAATATTTTGCATCATTTAAATTCCATAATGCAACATATTTCTGTGGGAAAAGTGGGCCAGAAAAATGGTTTCAAAATCTGATTATATAATTTTTCTTTCAATAATATCCAGATGAATTATGCACAATAAAACATTTTTTGAACAAATACATAAAATCTTCATTTTATGTAATCCATAAAAACAGCATCTCTACTCACCGATGACGTCTTTTTCGTGTTGGGGAATGAGCTCTTTCCACTGGCTGATGGACGGCTGAGCGAAGTCGATGTTGATTAGTCGGTACTGAGGAGCGTCCAGGTTGGTTTTAAAAGTGAAAACGGTTTCTTCATTTGTGACATATTCATACTCCGCATCAAAGTTATCGATCAGCTTCACCCATGGCAATAAACCTGCCATCAATAAAAAAACATATAAGTTCCTGGCAGCAGAAATCAAGCATTTTTGTCTAAATACTAATGTTTCTGTGTGTCTATACCAGTGATTCCCTGCGGGACTTCGTTCAGGTCACAGTACCACAGTCTGTTGACGGGGTCACAGCCCTCTCGAATAGACAACAGCACGTAACGCCCATCATCGGACACCTGAAAACACACACATATATGTTAATCACCTCATAAAACGATTAGAAATTAAGTACTATCTGTGTGTTTGTTACCTCAGCACCGCTCATCCATTTGGGCTCATCAGGAAATTCGGCACACAAGATGTCCTGAGACTGAGGGGTTCCCAACAGGTGATAGTACAACTTTTGGTGCAGGTTAGTGGATGTCTCGGTGCCTGATAGACAGAAAGAGAGACGTCAATCAAGATCTTTTACTGGTGTTGTTAAAATGACTAATACTAAAATAAAACAAAATAAAATAAAATAAATTAAAGCTAAATAGAAATATTTAATACCAAAGAAATATTAATTAAAAAATATTAATAAATACCTATATGGTATTGAATAATACTACTAAAGCTATTAAAATTTGAAATTACATTTTTGATTTTTGATTAAGTGTTAAAATTGCTAAAACAAAAAAACAAAAAAAAAGTAAACTAAATATTTTTTCAAGTATTACAAAATTTTCTAAAACATTTCAAAAATACAGTTTAAATAATACAATCAATAACCCCCTAGTAGTAAGTAAACTAAATATTTAAAAAAAAATGAATTGAATAATACTACTAAAGCTATTAAATATAAAAAAAAGTACAAAGCTGAAAAAAATATAATATATAAATATTAGATGAAAAATGTAAACATAGCATTTTATTTTTAATTCATTATTTTTATTTTTTATTTTAAATATTAATATAACATTGAATAGTACTACTAAAGCTATTAAATATTAAAATAAAATGTACAAACCTGAAATAAATTATAATATAGAAATACTGGATAAAATACTTAAAAATTAAAAATAAAATAAGTTTAGGTTAAAGTGATAAAATTAAACTAAACCTGACATAAAAAATTAATTAAAGCTAAATAGAAATATAAAAAACATTAATTACAAAATAGTAATAAATACTTATCTGAACTTAACTAGTATCTGAATATTAATCAACTCATACTAATACTAATCAAAATCAAAATGTCAAAAAACACTGATATAAAATAAAGTAAAAATATTAGGTAATAAAACAATAAGTTTAAATGTAGAAATATTTCAAAAACAACAACAACAAAACAATAACAAAATATTAATCAGCACTGATATAATATTTAAATAATATTACTAAAATGTTTGCTATTAAATTGCTATTAAAATTATTTTTAGAATATAGAATATAAATATATAGAGAATATAAAACTTTCTTTAAAAAAAATTAAAAAATTAAATCATAGGTTTAAGTTAAACTGCTAAAATCATTCAAACTAAAATTGAAAAAAGTAAAATAAATTAAAGCTAAATAGAAATTAAAAAAGCACATAAAATTACTAAAGCTTAAAATGAAAACTGAAAATATAAAAACAAGCTAATACAAAATATTAATAAATACTATTATAGTATGTAAATAACTAACATAACACTGTCTCTTATACCTTCATGTATGAATTTGTGTATCATGCATGTGTCTGTGTGTGTTTACCATCACTCTTGCCCTCCTGCTCAGGATAAGAGTTATAGAAGAGTCCCTTCCCATCATGAGTCCAGGACATGCATGAGAATTTGACCCTCTCCAGCCTGTCCTCCAGAGGTACGGCGCCGTCCACGCGCAAGAACCGGATCTCGACCCAGTCGGAGCCGCTCGCGCTGGTGCCGTACGCCAGGTACTCGCCGCCCTCAGAGAACGCATAACCTGAGAAAAATCCACAAGCCTTAGCTGACAGTCAATACAGCGATATCACTGCAGAAAGAGACGTCACAGATACAAACAAACAGATTCATCCAGCACCTCGCAAAGCAACCGTCCCGTCCTCTGAAAAGGTGTTTGGGTCCAGGAACACGCTGGGTTCGGCCTCAAGGTTGTCCTGAACGTACAAAACGCTCTGGTTCTGCAGACCAGTGTTGTAAAAGTGAAAATACCTACGAGAGGGAGAAAAAAGCAGAACTTCAGAAAATACACTACCTGTCAACAGTTTAAAGTAATTAGGAATTTTTTGTTTTTTAAGTCTGTTCTGCTCACCGAGGCTGCATTTATTTAATGAAATATACTGTAAAAACATTAATAATGTGAAAATAAGATTTAAAATAAGTGTTTTGTATATTTTAAAATGTATTTTATTTCTGTGATTCAAAGCTGAATTTTCATACTACATTTTCAAAGCTGAATCAGTATATTAGAATGATTTCTGAAAGAATCGAGTAATGATGCTGAAAATTCAGCTTTGCATCACAGGAATAAATTACATTTTAAAATATATTCAAATAGAAAACTAGAATTTTAAATTATAATAATATTTCACAATATCACTGGTATTTTTAAACAAATAAATGCAGCCTTGGTGAACAGAAGAGACATTTTCAGTGTGTATTTTAATGTTCCTCCATTCTAAGCGCATTACTGTAAATGCTAATTTAATTTGTTATTATCAGTGTTTGTTCCCGTCTCACCTGTTTCCACGTTTAAAGGGGCAGCTGTATTTGGGATAGTCATAGAGTTCAGTCATACGGTCCTTAAAGATGTCTCTGATCTCACACTGCTCCAGAAACGGCAGGGTCACCTGATTCTGAGCGTTCACAAACGCCTGACAGATACATAAAGCATTACACATGAAGAGTCGTATCTCAGATATACAGAGTCATAGGTCAGTAGAGAGGCACTGAGTAGAGATTACCTGTGTTTTTTCACTGTCAGGATCCTCCAGCCAGCTGTAGGGGTCAGGAACTTTACAGCCATGATAGTCATCCACCTGTTAACACACATACACACGAATCACATGATCACATCACAGTACAGGTTGAAATTGACTCAGCAATAGTGGATGGGTTTGGGGCGGGACTAAATGTTTGATCGTACAATGGCAGACAAGAAGAGTGTTTTGGAAACCGGTTTGCTTGACAGCATTATTAATGCTTAAATGGGTATTTTTTTTAATGACAGATCAATTTCTTCCAAGAACAAACATGTTTTAGAAATTACAAAATTAGGATCAGTAAGACTTGTACTGTTTTTTAAAGAAGTCTTCTGCTCATCAAGTCTGTTTTTTATTTGATTTAAAATTTTGAAACATTCGTACTATTTAAAATAACTGCTTTCTATTTGAAAAAAAAATAAAATGTCATTTATTCCTATGATCAGCTGAATTTTCAACATCATTACTCCAGTCTTTAGTGTCATGATCCTCCAGAAATCATTCTAATATGCTGATTTGATGCTCAAGAAACATTTATTATTATTATTATTATTATTATTATCAATATTTAAAACAGTTAACCCTTTAACTGTCACCGTCCCACCTGTGGGACGCTTGGCGCTTTTTTTTTCGTTGTCCTTTTTCTCTATCAAATATTTTAGTAATCATCATAAATTATATATCATTTGAAAGCTTAGAAGTCCAAAAATCATCCTATGAAAACCATTTTGAAATCGGACATTGCGTTACCATGGAAATAGTACTGTAAAATCTTTTGGCGGTCTCCTCCCCCTTAGCGGCGGTATCAAGTGTCATATTACAAAATGCGTTACGGTCTTTTCGAACCCAAACTTTTTATAATCTTGACAAAAAACATGTCATTGGAAAGGTCTGAGTCTCAGTATTTCATATTTGGTGGTTATTTTGTGATAAAAGTAAATTTGACAGACAAATTTAGTCTTTTCTGACAGAAAAACGCATTTTAAAATATTCTATAGAGTTTGTATGGCACCCGGTGGCTGTTTGTGGTATAACGCCCTAAACAAGCTTTCACAGGAACCTCTTTTTTTTTCGTATCAACTTCAAATTTGGAACATAACTTATTTAGACATAAGGCTTCAATTTGATATCAAATTTAGGGTTAAACCTGTTATGTAAAATATGTATTTTATATAAAACAAAATAAAAATGGTACAGTGCATTTCCTTTTTTAGTAAATTTAAACTTCTAGAATTTATTAATAATTTCTTTTTTTGAAAAAATTCCACTTAAATTATCACTTCCTTAGATCTGTATTCCAAAATGTTCATGAATTACAACAATTTAAGTTTGGATAGTGCATTTTCATGCCTATTTTAAAAAATGGGGGGGTGACAGTTAAAGGGTTAAGTAAATTTTTCAGGATTTTTTTAATGAATAGAATGATCTAAAGACTAGGGCTGTCAACGATGGACCTTTATCTCACTTCCTATATCCGGTAAGCGAAGCAGTGTATCCCCACTTCCGGTCCCATTGCAACGCAATGAAAACTAATGTGAGGATCCTCTCTTTCCTTTCTTTCGCTGGTGTTACTGCAGTGTACCTGGCTGCTTTTATTCCAAACAATGACACACTGCCTCAGTTTTCACGATTTCCTGACACAGCACGGATAAGATGCGTGGGATGAATTAAGGTCCTTCTAAGATATTACGCAGGAGCACGTTTGCGTGGAGTATGCATTTCGAAACTGAGGATGTTTACGCCTACATCTCATATCACCTGCTGAAATGTTGCTATTAATATATCTCTCTTCCAAATGTGCATTCTGAATAATAAATAAATTTAACCTGCTGCAGTCAATTTCGTCTTAATGTTTTTCTCATCATATTTTATACCTGTTTACATTAAAATACATTTTGGATTTACTATAGTAAATGTAGTAACTATGTTATATTTTATTTTTTCCGCAGACTGATTTCCATTTGTATTGCCATAGTTTTACAACACATACCATGTTTATTTTCTTAAGAGGGGTATTAAAATAGATGAATGAATACACGGGCGTTGCCTTAAAGAAATAACAATGTTGAACATTTTAGCTAATTAATCTTAGACAATATAACGCGCTGACAGCGTGATTTGAGTATTAACTAAGAATTTTGGCATAAACGTGAATTACATACAGTGCAATGACTGTGAATTAAAAATGACAGAATAAAGACTAAAATTTTAAACAAATTAATACATTTGTTGATTCTGATCTTATTCATCAGGTCTCATACACACTGCAGCATTGACGCGTGTGGTGAAATCACGCATGTTTATGAGCCATGGGTTTCTCAGATAAGTACGTTGGATTAAAACTACAAGTTCCGTTGCGTTTGGAAAATTCTGTGCACAGCAATCATCAGAATATTTCTGAAAATGTCCGGATTTTGAAATCATCCTGCAGATGCTCTTTTTAACAGGTTTTTATTCAACCAGTGATTACAGCACATTGAAAAATATACATAACCGGAAGAATCGATACACTGCTTCAACAAGCATTTCCTGTGTTAAATTCCAGTGCGATAAAGGTCCATAAATCGCGATTAATCACATACAAAATAAAAGTTTTTTGCCTAATATATGTGTGTGTACTGTGTATAATTATTACGTATATATAAATACAAACACATTCATGTATATATTTAAGAAATATTTACAAGCATATGTATTTATTATAATTTGTATATAATTTATATTATATATAAATAAAATCATTTTGTATATTAATAACATATTTCTCATATACACTACCATTCAAAAGTTTGGGGTCAGTAAGACTTGTAATAGTCTTTAAAGAAGTCTCTTATGCTCATCAAGGCTGCATTTATTTGATTAAAAATATAGAAAAAAAACAGTAATATTGCAAAATGTTTTTACAATATAAAATAATGTTTTTTATTTTAACATACTTTGAAACAGAATTTATTCCTGTGATGAAAAGCTGAATTTTTATCAGCTGTTACTCCAGTCTTAAGTGTCACATGATCCTTCAGAAATCATTCTAATATGCGGATTTATTATTAGAATGATCACTGTTGGATAATATCAACAGTTGTGCTGCCAAATATTTTTTGGAACCTGTGATTTTTTTTTTTTTTTTTCAGGATTCTTTCATGAATAACAAGTTTAAAAAGTACAGTGTTTATTCAAAATATAAATATTTTATAACAATGTAAATTATTTATTATTAACTTAATAAACTTTTAATTATTAACTTAATACATCCTTGGTGAATAAAAGTATTAATTTCTTAAAAAAAAGAAACAATAAAAATGTACTGACCCCAAACTTTTGAACGGTCGTGTAAGTAAATAAAATCATTTTGTATAATAATAACATATTTCTCATATATATACACATTAATTTGTGCGTATTTATATATACATAATAATTACACACAATACACACACATATATTAGGCAAACTTAAACTTTTATTTTGTATGCGATTAATCGTTGACAGCCCTACCAAAGACAGTATTTATCTGAAATAAAAAGGTTTTGTAATATTATACACTATACCATTCAAAAGCTTAGAGTCAGTATTTATTCGTGACCATGGATCACAAAACCAGTCAAGAGATTTATACATCATATGAAAGCTGAATAAATAAGCTTTTCATTGATGTATATTTTGTTATGATAGGACAATATCTGGCCGAGATATAACTATTTAAATGTCAAAATATGGAGAAAATTGCCTTTAAAGTTCTTCAAATAATGTTCTTAATGTATATGACTAATCAAAAATTAAGTTTTCATACATTTACAGTAGGAATTCTACAAAATATCCTCATGGAACATGATCTTTACTCAATATCCTAATTATTTTTGCCATAAAAGAAAAATCAGTAATTTTGACCCATACAATGTATTTTTGGCTATTGCTACAAATATACCCCAGCGACTTAAGACTGGTTTTGTGGTCCAGGATCACATGTATTTATTGGTAAAGGAATTAGAAATATAGAAATTAATACTTTTATTCAGCAAGGATGCTTTAATACTTGAATTGATCAAAAGTCATTTATAATGTTACAAAAGATTACCATTTCAGATCAATAGTTCTTCTGAACTTTCTATTCATCAAAGAAAGCTAAAAACAATTCTACTCCGCTGTTTTCAACATAATAATAAAAGTTTTTGAGCAGCAAATCAGAATATGAGAATGATTTCTAAATGATCAGCTGTTCGTTCGTACATACATTCATCTACGTACATATTTCATCATTCATTCCTTCCTTCCACGAAATATGTTCTCATTCATCCCTCCATCTATTCATTCATGTCCTCTTTCTCTCTGTTATTCAGTCACTCACCACTGATTCGTCTCTGTAAGCGTTTGGATACTGGAAAGCCATTATTGAGAGATCTTCAGAGCTGTCGAACAGATGAAATAATGATATGATGAAATAAACTGAGACGAGTGTTGGAGAGTTTAATGTGTTTGAGAGCCGCAGCACAATGTCCGGAATCAACAGTCAAAGAATCCGTACAAAGACAAACGCGATGGTGGAAAGAGCGCTGAAATTCGCACAGCGCCATCTGTTGGTTCACGCAAAAACACCGCCGAAGACGCGTGATGAATATTAATTAGGTTCTGCTGTCGTTTATTCTGATGCTCTTTTAAATATCCTAATCCTGAATTAATATTTATTAGCAAGTTCTTCATAGACGGCACTGTACGTAATGATTAATATTTTGTTAATTATGTTTATTATAATCTATAGGCCTGCATTTTAATTGATTTAGTGTTGTATTTTGTATCATTTCTTTTTCTGTGTAATGTTATGGCGCTGCATGTACGTAAACAAACGACTTTCCGCCAAATTTACGGCAATAATTTGTGATGTTTAATACATACACATCAGAAATTTAGATAATTTAGATCATTTAAAAGATTTGAAATCACACAAATCATATCAGCTTCTTTTACCCATATATCCATCCATCCTTTTATCCATCCATCCATTTATCCGTCCATCCATCCACCCATCCATCCAATATATTCATCCATCCATCATCCATCCATCCATCCATTATCCATCCATCCAATCTATTATTCCATCCATCCATCCATTCATCCAATCTATAAATCCATCCATCCATCCACCCACCCATCTATCCAATATATTCATCCATCCATCCATCCATCCATCCACCCATTCATCCAATATGTTCATCCATCCGTCATCCATCCATCTATCCAATCTATATATCCATCCATCTATATATCATCCATCATTTCATCCATCCATCCAATCTATTTATCCATCCATCCATCCATCCATTTATCCACCCACCCATCCATCCATGTATCCATCCATTCATCCATCCAATCAATTCATCCATCCATCATCCATCCAATCTATGATTCCATCTATCCAATCTATAAATCCATCCATCCATCGTCCATCCATTTATCCATCCAATATATTCATCCATCCATCCATCCATCCAATCTATATATCCATCCATCCATATATCGTCCATCATTTCATCCATCCATCCATCCATCCATTTATACATCCATCCAATCTATAAATCCATCCATTCATCCATCCAATCAATTCATCCATCCATCATCCATCCAATCTATGATTCCATCTATCCAATCTATAAATCCATCCATCCATCCGTCCATCCATTTATCCATCCAATATATTCATTCATCCATCAATCCATTTATCCATCCATCAAATCTATAAATCCATCTATCCATCCATCCATTTATCCATCCATCCAATCTATAGATCCATCCATCCATTTATCTATCCATTCATCCATCCATGCATCAATCCTTTCATTCATCCATCCACCCATCCATCCAGTCTGTCCATTAATCCTTTCATTCATCCGTCCATTTATCCATCCATCTAATCCATCCATCCATCCTTTCATTCATCCATCCATTTAACCATCCATACATCCATTCATCCTTTCATCCATCCACCCAGCCATCCACTTATCCATCCATCCAATATCTATCTATCTATCTATCTATCCATCCATGTATCCATTTATTCATTTATAAAGCCAGATTTCAAAACCATGACATTTCTGAGATGTCACATAGAGATCATGTGAGATTCTGTAAATTGCACATTACAAACAAGACTCAGAGGGGTGGAGGAAGATATCAGGGTGGAGTTTGTCTTCAGATGATGTCTGAATGAAAACGCAAGTATCTACACATTCAAGAGAAACAGAGACCGAGAGCTTAAGTCCAACCTCCTCCTACAGACGGCTGGAGAGAAGCTCACACTGACTCAACTCAAGCCACAGTAAGTGCTTTTTACTTTATTTAAACATGCATTTGGTCTGTGTGAATCAGCTGAAGCTTAGTCTGAAGGAAACCTCTTCAGGTTTGATGCTGAGCATGTGTTGTGGTCGCAGCTCTGTGCGTGAGCGAGAATTGCTCTGGTATTAAGTTTCATTCTTACTGCTTTGTCGTAGAGCTGTCAAATGTATGCTTTTGATCTTATCGCATTAAAAAACAACAGTAAAAATTCTTGTATTCTCAGAATACAATTATATTGCTGCATCCTCTGCAGTGAATGGGTGCCGGCAGAATGAGAGCTGATAAAAACATCACAAGTAATGCACACCACTGGATTATTGTGATGTTTTTATCAGCTGTTTTGACTCTCGTTCTGACGGCACCCATTCACTGCAGAGGATCCATTGGTGAGCAAGTGATGCAATGTTACATTTCTCCAAATCTGTTCCAATGAAGAAACAAACTCATCTACATCTTAGATGCCCTGAGTGTCATCTTTCAGATAATTTCATTTTGGGTAAACTGTTCCTTTAAATCAAGCAGTAACAACTCAGAATGCAACTGCATAAGAAAATGGAGAACATTTTATCTTACATTTTATCTCATCATGTGTATCATTTTCTGTCATTCACAGGTGTAATCTCCACTCGGTTTGACTATGCCATCAAAGACACTCACAACCACAGCAAACGAGAGCATCACTGTACAAACCAATGACCAGAAAGTGGATGTGAGACACAACCATCATGTTAAAGATCTTGAGCTGGCATTTGAAGGGTGGAAGAAACCCAGAGCTCAGACAACATTACCCAGAAGCCTCAGATTTGCACATCACAATCAGGTACATACATGCATACATGCACAGTGGTCTAAAAATATATTTAAACACTTAAATCACACTTAAAATGTCTGTATGTCACAGGGTTATTATAGTTAACTAAAACTAAATCGATTAAAAGACCATTTTTGTTACTTAAAATAAAAGTGAGAAAAAACAAAACAAAAACATAAATATCAACTAATAGAATTATATATATATATATTTATATATATACACACACATACATAAATGGCAAAAGCCGAACATATTTTAAAAACTAATCCGAATATTTAAATACACTTTAATAGTTTCTCAGTGATACTAAAATAACACTGACATGTAATTGTACTAGGTACAAAATATCAAAATATGCATCAAGCATGCATTTCATGCAAAACAATACTAAACTGTGCAGTAAATAAACTGTGCAGTAATGTGATGAACTACTCTGTTTGCACAAATGTGTGAACCTAAAGGTGAACTGACTTCATAAATCCACTAAAAATCACCAAAACGTTAAGTATAAAAAGTTACACTTATATGCTCATGCAGAAACCATTTGTAAGTAGCACGGGTATATTTGTGGCAATAGCCAACAATGCATTGTATGGGTCAAAATTATTCATTTTTCTTTTATGCCAAAAATCATTAGGATATTAAGTAAAGATCATGTTCCATGAAGATATTTAGCAAATTTCCTACCATAAATATATCAAAACTTAATTTTTGATTAGTAATATGCATTGCTAAGGACTTTATTTGGACAACTTTAAAGGTGATTTTCTCAGTATTTTGATTTTTTTGCACCCTCAGAGTCCAGATTTTCAAACAGTTGTGTCTCAGCCACATATTGTTCTTTCCTAACAAACCATACATCAATGGAAAGCTTATTTATTCAGATTATTCAGATCTTTCAGATGATATATAAATGTCAATTAAAAAAATGATCCTTATGGCCGGTTTTGTGGTCTAGGGTCACAAATGTGATAGTGTTCGCAAAGCAACAGTTTTTCAAGTAAAGAGACACTTCAGTGGATAAATGTATGAGTAATCATCCCCAGTCTGTCTTAACCACAAACACATTTTTTAAATTTTCTAATGCATGTGTCATCAGAAGGTGCTGGGTGTTTTCACCACAGAGGCCATTCCTGCAGGTACCCGCTTCGGCCCACTGCTCGGAGAACATCTTCACCCTGAAGATCTGCCTGCAAACATACACAGGAAACACATCTGGATGGTACGTCAGTAGATGTGAGAAAGATAAAAAGCATGTATATATGTGTGTGTGTGTGTGTGTGTGAGAGAGAGAGAGAGATCGAAAACCATTCTGAGTCAGTGGGGTTCATATTTACCAGTCATGCTTCAGGGGTGTGTGCTCTCGTTGGGTTTCTCTGACGCATTGCTCCTCGCTTACATGTGCCAGTAAAGCTACATACTCGTGTCTCACACACTGACTCAGCAAGGAAGTGGCTGACAGGAGCTCTCTCTCACACACACACACAGATACAAAGAGAAAACAAGGTTTCCAGAAAACCTTAATAGTCCGTTCTGAAGCATTTGCAGTACCGTTGAATTTCACACGTCATATTCAGTCAATATTTCTGATGTACTCAAGTTTATTTTCTCACGGTAAGAAGTTCATGGGCCTAAAATGCATCCAGAATTCTAAGATTTTAAAAATGTAAAAACTTAAACAGTCAAAATTATAGAACATCATATTATAGAAATGTCTTATATTGACAGTTTGGGGTAAGGTTTTGTTTAGCAAGAATGCATTAACTTGAATAAAAGTTACCATAAAGACATATATATTGTTACAAAAGATTTATATTTCAAATAAATGGGTATCATTGCACGAGGTAGCTGCCGATAAAATAAAAAATAAAATAAAATAAAAAAATAAATAATATATATATATATATATATATATATATATATATATATATAGATATATATATATATATTATATATAAATAATAATAATATAAAAAAAATCTAATATTTTAAAAATACTGATATATGGGCAATAATAATTTTAAAGAAAAGGGTGTTATAATCTTGCACTCTGCTAAAATTTACAAATAGGTCCAGTGAAAATGAATCGTTGCATGAGGTAGCTGCTGATAAAATAAAATAATTAAAAATAATAATAATAATATCAATAATAATAAATATACCTGCAAGCAGCAATTGCGGGGCCAAGCACAAAAGAGGCAGAATGAGGAGCTAAGCATGGCAAAGAGCAACAGACTGACTACAATGAGTAATCAAAGATATTTTAGGATGATATCAGTTGAAATGGCTGAAAAATCATAAATACAACAACTAATCATATAACTTAATGGCTTATCACTTTTGACCAATAGGTGGTGTTTTCAAATTGATGTGACGTGTTCTGTGTGTGGTCACAATGACGCACACAAAGTTTGGTGTCATTATGTCAAAGCTTTACACAGATACAGCCTCAGAGTCATTTTGGCATCAAGCCTAAAATTTGTGGTGGCACTGTACAAAAACGGTTTCGTCTATCGACATGAAATCCATGAGTTTGTGTAAGCACAGTCTGAAGATGATTTAAGTCAAATTTGGTGAAAATCAGACCAATGGTCTAGGAGGAGTTAGAACAAGCAGGAGTTGTTCATTAATCAAAATGGCGGAAAGAAAGTTTGGCCAACTGTGGTACAGTTGTTATGTATGTTGTCAGCATGACCCAAGGAATATTTTGAGACCAGTTTAATTACAATAGGCTAATGCAATCAGAAGTTATTAGCATTTTTGGAAATTAATGTTAATTAATGTTTAATGAATGGTGCATTACTTCTGACCAATAGGTGGCGCTGTTACCAGATTGATGTGGCGTGGTCACTGTGAGGTGACAATGGCACATATCAAATTTGGTGCAAATATGTCAAAGCTTTGCAGAGATTCAGCCTCAGATATAGTTTGGCATCTTTCCAGCAAATTCGTTGATATGCTAAACGTCAATGCATTCATAAAATATAGCAGTTTTTGACTAAATTCAATATGACCGACACCCAAAATGGCTCACATGGGAAAACTGGGTTGGACTCGGCATGATGCACCAAATCTGACCAGTTTTGTGATTTTTGGCCAAACCATTCAGAAGTTATAAGCAAAAAGAGCCATTTTTCATAACTCCTGACCACTAGGCGGCACTGTGCCGAAACACTGCAGGTAGCCTCAGGTCATGCTTGTTATAACACACACCAAGTTTGGTCTCAATACGCCAAACCGTTGCGGAGATATAGCCTCACAACCATTTTTGCGTGCTTTTCGTAGAAATTGTTCGCATGTTTTTTGAAAATGGTTTGACTAATCAACTTGAATTCCGTAACTTTTTGCCAGCATGGTCTGAAGATGATTTGAGCCAATTTTGGTGAAAATCAGACAAACCGTCTAGGACGAATTTGAAAAAGTAGGTTTTACGAACAATAATTTATAGAAAAAAAAAAACTAAACCTTGCGATTTTTGAATTTTGGGCTTCATTCAAATCGGCATGAGCCAAGGATTCAGGGAAAATTTTCATTCTGTGCCTTACGGTTCAAAAGCTATTAGCATAAAATCATTGAGATTTTTTGAGTTTGAGTTAGAGACTCCAAATTTGCTATGGTTAATGTTGAGACTGTCCTCTATCAGTGCGCCAAATTACACAAATTTCCCGCAAGCGGTTCTATGGGATGTCATAGACTCAAGAGCGGACAAAACGGAGGAAGAATAATAAGAACGCCAACAGATACAACAGGTGCCTTCGCACCTTCGGTGCTTGGGCCCTAATAATAATAAAATATAAACTAAAAGTAAATAAATAAAGTAAAATAAGATAAAAGGCATCACAACATTGAAAATGACAACATGTTATAGTCTTGTACTCTGCTAAAATCAAAAAACAGGTCCAGTGAAAATGTGTTGAGGTATGAATCATTGCATGAAGTAGCTGCCAATAAAATAAAATAACAAAATAAAATTAACATTAAAAAAATATTTCAAATAAATGCTGTTCTTTTGGACTTTCTATTCATCAAAGAAGCCTGATTTACAAAATATAAGCATGTTTTTAACACTGCTAATAGTAGTAAATGTCTCTAGAGCAGCAAATCAACAAATCAAGAGCAATAAAGCTGAAAATTCAGCTTTTCGTCACAGGAATAAATTACATTTTACTATACACTGCACTCCAACAGTTTGGAAAAACCTCTGGCAAAGTGTGGTTTTGGATGATATCAGCATAAATCCTTATCATTTTTTGGTGCAAATACATTAAAGTAACTTGACATTATCATTGAAGACCAGCAATAATAATTTTCATTTTGATTACATAATGGCAATATATACATGTCAAAGTCAGACATGCCACTTTGTCAGCTGTGATGCCTGGTTACTGGTTTAAACTTGGCCCAGGTTTTGAAAAGATTTTTGGGTCAGCACACCTTAATAGTTTCAACAATTAATTGCCAATTAAGTTTAGAATACAATGAATTTAGGCCCAGATTATGCAGAGCTGTAATAGCTGCTAATGCTGGATATTTTGATGAATCGAAAATGTAAGTTTTTTCTATGTATAAACTGTTTATGTAATAACATATGTTTTCGTAGTTTGTGTTGTTCCTTATCAGTGCAAAATTATCACAAATTAAAAAGGATTCATGCCAATATTGTCCAAAACCCCACTTTTCTAAGGTGTTTCCAAACTTTTGGAGGGCAGTGTATATTAAAAATAGAAAACAGCTATTTTAAATTGTAATAATATTTCACAATATTACTGTTTTTACTGCATTTTTGATTAAATAATGCAGCTTTGGTGAGCATAAGAGATTCTTTCAACAACAACAACAAAAAAAAAACATTTATGACACCAAACTTTTGAACAGTAGTGACACATGATTAGTGTTATATACTAAATCACGCACTCATAAATAAAAAAAAAACTAGAGAGGTAAATATAACTTTAATTGGAAAAAAAATTCTTTCTCTGTATGACCACATCAAACGCAAAGTGTGCAAGTGCAGTCTTTGAAATTCAATATTAGACAGGATGAACTAAAGTGAAAAAAGAAAGCGAGAAAGAGAGAGAGAGACACAGGTGTCGTAAGGTCAAACAGCCGAGCTGTTCAACTGGCAAGTAGAAGACTGAATCAACAACTAAACCGCAACCTCTCACTTTCACACAGTCGCTCGCACAAACAGATGTGCACTTTAAATCTGAGAACAAAACTCTAATCTAACACAGTTTCATTTCCTAAACTCGTCAGGATGCTTATTAGTGCTTGCTAAGCATTAACTGTTACTATTGCTCATACTAACACTGGTAGCATTTCTAATCTTCTGTTGCAATACTGATAAAATGCTCATGTTTTTACACTCTTTTTAAAGATCTTCTCAGAGGGGCGACTGCATCACTTCCTGTCTTGTAGAGATGAGAGTGGCAGCAACTGGATGCGCTTTGTAAACTATGCCCCGTCTCCTTGGCAACAGAATCTTGCCACATTCCAAATTGGAATGCAGATTTACTTCTACACCATGAAGGTTCTGATGCCAGGGGAGGAGCTGCTGGTGGGGCGGAGCCTAGAATACGAGCAGCTAATGACCAGCAGCCTCAGAACTGCCTGTCTAAAACAGCCACCTCCCACACACTGTGAGTGACAGCCACATCAGTTTCTTGCTATCTCAATGATTTGAAATGTAAAAAATACATATAAGTCTCTTCTGCTCACCAAGCCTGCATTTATTTGATCCAAAGGACAGCAAAAACAGTACAATTTTGAAATATTTTTCTATTTAAAAGAACTGCTTTCTATTTGAATGTATTTTAAAATGTAATTTATTCCTGTGATTTCAAAGATGAATTTTTAGCATCATTACTCCAGTCACATGATCCTTCAGAAATCATTCTAATATTCTGATTTGCTGCTCAGAAAACATTTTTTATTATTATTATTATGTTGAAAACAGCTGAGTAGAATTTTTTCAGGTTTCTTTGATGAATAGAACATTCAGAAAAACAGTGTATATCTGAAATAGAAATCTTTTGTAACATTATGAATGTCTTCATCACTTTTGATCAATTTTAAGAATGCTTGCTAAATAAAAGTATTAATTTCTATAATTTCCTGAACAGCAAATCAGCATATTAGAATGATTTCTGAAGGATCATGTGACACTGAAGACTGGAGTAATTATGCTAAAAATTCAGCTTTGATCACAGGAATAAATTACATTTTAAAATACATTCACATAGAAAACCGCTATTTCAAATAGTAAAAACATTTCAAAATTTTACTGTTTTTCCTGTACTTTGAATCAAATAAATGCAGGCTTAGCAGAAGAAACTTCTTTAAAAAGCATTAAAAATCTTCTAAACTTCAACCTAGCTTCAGTTACTATATTTGTCACATTTAATTTCATTACAGGACTGTTTCACCATGTGATGATGATCTTTTATGATGAGATTTTGTGCTATTTTGCTTCCATAGCAATTTGTGACTAGTATGGAAAAAAACATCCAAAATACACATTTAAGTCTTTATCTTATTGCACTTTATCTATGTGTGTCTTTAGATTTCCATTACAATACATATCTGAAATGTCTGTTTTCTTAAAATGATTTTTTCCCCTGCAATGAGTCAGATATTTCCACTTTAGCAGCACTTGCATAAACCACAGTTTATAGTCTTACTCATATCTATATCCTGAAGGTTTTTACAAAAGCGTTTGTTCATATATATTTCACCTGGTTTTGTACTTTTTATTCCTGAAAACATGATGAAACAAAATGAAGCAAGAATTTTGAACTTGACTTTATCAAATGTACGTAAATGTACGCATATTCAATTAGATAATGCATAATTAGCATTATTAAACATATTCTTTCCAAAAAATTTGTAATAAAAACATTTGCAGTTCTTAATGTAATCAATCAGCTCAGTTGGCATGTCTTGCTTTAAGGATTTTTCTTTTATTTTAACCATTTGCTCAAATGTTTTCTAAATATTTTGTGTATTTTTCTGCTTCAGCAGCTTCTTCTCAGGGTAAAGATCAAGTGAGGAAGAGAAAACGAGGTCACACGGTCACTGAGATCCTGGATCTGGATCCCTGGGTTGATCATCACACTGAAACTCCTCCAAACAAATCATTTAGCGCCATCACACACACAAAATATGGGGAAAAACTGACCAGAGAACCACAGAATCCAAAACTGCCCTCATTTTCAATGGCTAATAGCATCTCTGACATCCCTTTAAACTTGAAAATGGCATCTAGTGTCAGAGAACATTTCTACACCTCTGCTATCCCACAGTCCTCTATGCCAATGTACATGTGGCCTGTTATTCAATACGTGCCGTCACATCAGCCAATGGGATTTGGCCGAACAGCACCACGCATGTCCCATAATATTCCTCCAATCCACATGTATCCATCTCTCTTGCATCCAGCATCCAATGAGAATCATCTTTCATTAGCGTTGACCAATAGAAGCGACCCCGAAGTTAAAGTGACAGACTCTGCAAAGATAGAGACAAAACCTAAGGACTCCACAAACCAACCGCCAGCCCTCAGTAAAGCAACCGATCCATCTCCGGCTGAAGTGTCCAGAGCTGATGACATCACAGTTCAAAGAGGCTCACCTGAGATGGGCGTGGCTTCCTCAGGAGTCTCCGCCTCCGCCTGCTGTAGCACAGATTCTCAGGGCGGCCAAAAGCGACAGATTGTAGGTTACAAGGCTTTGCCGTATCCATTACAGAGACAAAATGGAAAGATCCAGTATAAATGTAACGTGTGTGGCAAGAACTTCAGTCAGCTGTCCAATCTAAAGGTACTTGGGTTATCTTTTATAAATCTTTGATTTATTAATTGCAGTGTTAGTGGTTCAGTGAAAGATGTCTGAGATGATAATGATAGTATATTAGTAATTTTATTATTTTTACTTCACATTTTTAGATTTTTTTTTAATTAAAACTTGTTGAAAAGTTATAACGTTTATTTAAATGAACAATAAAATATAAAAATATTAAACGTTTTTATTTTTTATTTTTATTTGTTGGCAAGGGAGTAGTACTCAATTCAACTCAACGTTAATATAACATTTAAAAGAATTCAAAATACTAGCAAAACTATAATACTATATCAGTTGCACTAAAATAAAAAAGTCTTTGAAATGAGACTCTTATGCTCAGTAATGGCTGCATTTATTTGATCAAAAATACAGTAAAATTAGTAATATTGTGAAATATTATTACAATTTAAAATAACTGTTTTTAACAGATATACAGATATTTTTAATATATATATATTTGTTATTATTATTATTTTCTTCACATTTTTATATTATACATTTTTATTATACTTATTATAATTAACTAAAACCATAAAAAAATATATATATATTAAAAAAAAAAAACATTTTAAATAACATCATATTTTAGCATAACATAATATTTTTTAAAAAACATATACTTAAAATGAATGTGATCTGAAATAAAATATATAAACCTTAAACTTATTTTTAATTTCTACAATTTGCAGAGGCATCAGTTTTTTAGTTTACGTTAGTTTAGTTTAGTTCAGTTTAGTTTAGTTTAAAGTTTACTTACGGAAATAAAAATAAAAAAAACTAAATAAAAATTAATAACAACTGTATAGACATGTTTAACAAAAAGCTGAATAAATGAAAAACATAAATGAAAATGGAAAATATAAAAATTAAAACAAATTTAAAATATTAACAAAAACTATAGTAGTATATCAATCACACTAAAATAACAAAAAGTAATGGAGACTTTTCTGCTCACTAAGGCTGCATTTATTTAATCAAAAATACAGTAAAATTAGTAAAATTGTGAAATATTATTACAATTTCTAATAGCTGTTTTCTACTTAAATATATTTTAAAATGTATTTTATTCCTGTGATCAAAGCTGAATTTTCAGCATCATTACTCAGTCTTCAGTGTCACATGATTCTTCAGAAATCATTCTAATATGCTGATTTGCTACTCAAGAAACAATTATTATTATTATCAACATTAAAAACAGTTCTGTTTGTTTTGTTTTTTTTCTTTTTCTTCTTTTTATCAGGATTCTTTGATTGATAGAAATTCAAAAGAACAGCATTTATTTAAAACAAATCTTTTTGTAGCAATTGCACTTTTGATCAATTTAAAGCCTCCTTGAATAAAGTAGTTTTTTTTAATGGTAGTTTTTAATGTTTATTTATATATATTTTTTATGTAAATCTCTCTCGGTTTTCATCTTTCTGATCTCCAGGTGCACCTGAGGGTTCACAGCGGTGAGAAACCATACAAGTGCAACATCTGCAGGAGAAACTTTTCCCAGCTGGCTCACCTTCAAAAACACATCCAGGTGCACACAGGAGAGAAACCACATGAGTGCCATGTAAGAGCACACAGAAACACCTCAGTGCTGTCTTGTAGAGTCAATCGAGATCTCATGTGCTCATATGATGTGTCTCGTTTGCAGGTGTGTAACAGGCGCTTCAGCAGCTGCAGCAACCTGAAGACTCACCTGCGGTTGCACTCAGGCGAGCGGCCGTACGTCTGTAAGCAGTGCCCTGCCAGCTTCACCCAGCACATCCACCTGCGGCTGCACAGACGCCTGCACTCCGCCCCGCGCTCACACCGCTGCCCGCACTGCTCTCGCAGGTACACGCACCTGTGCAGCCTACAGATCCACCTGCGCCAGTTCTGCCCCGCCTCCAACCTCACAGGCTCCGCCTCTCAGCTGTGCCGAGCCAATGACGAGATCGAGAGGTTTGATCTGAGTGAAGGCGCAGCCAGGCTTGAGGTTGGCATGGAGGCGGAGTCTATAAAAAAGATGTGTCAGGTGATCTGGGCACTTGCAGTTACACCTGTGGTCCAGCAGGGAGCAGCACGGGTCCAAACAATGACACATGAACCATCCAGCACTAGAAAGGTTTCCACTAGACAGGAGGTTGATCAGTAAATTTGATATTAATACTTTTATTCAGCAAGGATGCATTACACTGATCAGAAAATTACAGCAAAGATATTTATAATGTAACAATAACAATTCTATTTCAAATAAATTTTTGAATCATTAAAGAACGCTGGAAAACAATTTCAACGTTGATATTAGTCATAATGTTTCTTAAGCAGCACATTAGCATATTAGAATGTGATTCTGAAGACTGGAGTAATGATGCTGAAAATTCAGCTTTGCATCATGGGAATAAAATACATTTTAAAATATATTCAAATAGAAAACAGTTATTTTAAATCATAATATTATGTCACAATATTGATGTTTTTATTGTATTTCTGATTAAATAAATGCAGCCTCGGTGAGCATAAAGACCTAAAAATATTTATTTGCACAGTACTAAATATTGCAATCTCTGGATTTATGTGTTGTTAGTAAACTACTGGCAAAAGACATGTTATATAGCTGTAATAGGAGGTCGGGGCTAGGTGTCACAATGGGTTTTATTTTTGCTTTTCCACTATCATCGTATTTGTGTAATATAATTTTTGTATAATAACAAGTGCGCACAGTAAATCCAAGCAAACATGCATTCAGAAAAAAAATCTATTAAATGAAGTTAGATTTAAACTGAAACTGTAGTCTCAGGGCAAGAATGTTTTCATGTAAAATGTAATAGTTATATTGTACATAATTTATTAATGCAATTTTTTGCCTAAAAGAGTGGTGTAATGCTTTTGTATGATCCTTTTTCCATTTGTGGTATTTCACGTTTTTTTTTTTATATATATTTTTACTGTGTTTCAGAATATTTTGCTATTTAAACAACCATTAAAAACAAACTATAACACATTTAAATACACATGTGGTGTTTTTTAACATTAGCATGTGTGTGTGTGTGTATAGAGAGGCATCTATCTGATATCACATTTCTCTTTTTTATTTATTTATTTATTTATTTATTATTATTATTATTATTATTATTTTTTTTTTTTTTTTTTTTTTTTTTTTTTTTGCCAAAGCCAAAATATTATAGATATTTTTATTTTGTAGTATTTTATATAGAAATGTTTTTTTTTTTTAATATTATTATTATTATTATTATTTAATCTGGAAAATATTTACAAGTTGTCTGGTCTGTGTTTTATTTTCTATTAGAGCATTTTTGCATAAATGTAGATGTATAAAACTAAACAGAAACATTTTCAGTTTAATTAGAATTTATTTGAAATGCACTTTTCAAAATACATTTTTAACATTAGTATGTGTGTGTGCTAGAGAGGCAATATCACATTTCCCTTTTTAATTTTTCTTTATTTATTTATTGCTTAAGCCAAAACATTATTGTTTTTTTATATAGTGTTTTATTGAAATTTTATTTTTCATATTATTATTATTGTTATTAAATATTTACAAGTCGTCACAAGTTTATACAAGATGTATAAAACTGAACAGAAACATTTTTAATTTAATAAAAAATTTAAAATGCACTTTTCAAAATACATTTTTAACATTAGTACGTGTGTGTGTGTTAGAGAGGCGTCCAACTAATATCACATTTCTCTTTTTTATTTATTTGATTTTTTAAATGTATTTATTGCTAAAGCCAAAATATTATTAATATTTTTATATAGTATTTTATAGAATTATTATTATTTAATCTGGAAAATATTTACCAGTTGTCTGTTTTATTTTCTATTAGAGTATGGTTGCATAGATGTAGATGTATACAGCTGAACAGAAACATTTTCAGTTTAATTAAAATTAATTTGAAATGCACTTTTCAAAATGAATTTTTAACATTAGGCCTAGTACGTGTGTGTGTGTGTGTGTGTGTATAGAGAGGCATCCAGCTGATATCACATTTCTCTTTTTTATTTTTTTATTTATTGTTATTATTTTTTATTTTTATTTTTTTGCCAAAGCCAAAATATTATAGATATTTTTATGTAGTATTTTATAGAAATTTTATTTTTTACAAATATTATTATTATTGGTTTTATGTTTTATTTTCTATTAGAGCATTATGCAAATGTAGCAAATGTAGAAAATGTAGATGTATAAAACTGAACAGAAACTTTTTCAGTTTAATTAGAATTTATTTGAAATGCACTTTTCAAAATACATTTTTAACATTAGTACGTGTGTGTGTGTGTGTTAGAGAGGCGTCCAGCTAATATCACATTTCTCTTTTTTATTTATTTATTTGATTTTTTAAATGTATTTATTGCTAAAGCCAAAATATTATTAATATTTTTATATAGTATTTTATAGAATTTTTATTATTATTATTATTATTATTATTTAATCTGGAAAATATTTACCAGTTGTCTGTTTTATTTTCTATTAGAGTATGGTTGCATGGATGTAGATGTATACAGCTGAACAGAAACATTTTCAGTTTAATTAAAATTAATTTGAAATGCACTTTTCAAAATGAATTTTTAACATTAGGCCTAGTACGTGTGTGTCTGTGTGTGTGTGTGTGTGTGTGTGTGTGTGTGTGTGTGTGTGTGTTAGAGAGGCTTCCAGCTGATATCACATTTCTCTTGTGTTGTCCTACAGAACAGCATCTGTTTGTAAACATCCGGGATAGAGTAACAAACACACACACGCACGCACGCACGCACACACACACATTTATAGGTAAACCTACACAGAATGTAACATAATAAAACAGAAATATAATAATTCCGTCTATTTTTTAACAACATGCGATTTTGTTATCGGACGCGCGTTACTGTCTCTTTAAAAATCCAGAGGCATGACGTCAGATATTTTGACAGGACGACGGAGAAACCGGATCCGCCGCTGACAACAACAACAAACACAAAGATGTCTCGAGGAACGCCGAGCCCCGGTCGGTGAGATATGCCGGTAACGGAGCGGAGAGGATGCGGCGCGTGCTCGAGCTGCTGGCGCGTGCTGCTGCTCGCTGCATCCGCGCTCGTGCTGCTGGCGGAGAGAGCGGCGTGTGAGTGACCTTATACCGCATCACAGGTGCATCGGGTGCACCCCATTTATCACATTAAAACGAGCCGTTACCGTATTTATACCATGGTGTTTACACGGCGCTCCAAGATGCTTCAAAGAACACCGTGGTATTACTATTGTAGAGCTATAATACATCCAAAAACGTGATATTACTACGGTAACTGTTACATGTGTAAGACATCATGGTGTAACCACGGTACCTGTTCAAAAACACGGTAAAACCATGGTAAATTTTGTGTGACTGTGTGTGATTGTGTTTTAAATGATGCTATTGATGACCTCTGGTTTACGTGATGCAGCTGTGGCTTGTCCAATATTACTTAAAAATTATAAAGGTACTACAATTAATATTTTGGCCATGGTAGTACCATGGTATTTTTGGGAGTACCTTAGAGCACCATGAAAATACCCAGACACGTGATTTTATGTATCTATAGAAAATATGTAATTTTGTAATGTATAAATCATGTAACAGTTAATATTATTACAGTTAATATTATTGTAAACATGTATATATTTATATTTAATTTAAAAAACATACATTATATAAATTCTCTGTCTGTACAGTTGAATTCAAATGTTTACATACACCTTGCAGAATCTGCTAGATGTTTATTTTACTAAAATAAGACAAAAAAGCATTTTATTTTTTTATTTAGTACTGACCTGAATAAGATATTTCACATGAAAGATGTTTCCATATAGTCCACAAGAGAAAATAATAGTTTAATTGATAAAAATGACCCTGTTCAAAAGTTTTCATCCCCTTATTCTTAATACTGTGTTGTTACCTGAATGATCCACAGCTGTTTTTTTTTGTTTAGTGATAGTTGTTCATGAGTCCCTTGTTTGTCCTGAACAGTTAAACTGCCTGCTGTCTTTCAGAAAAATCCTGCAGGTCCCATAGATTTTTTAGTTTTTCAGCTTTTTTGTGTATTTGAACCCTTTCCAACTATGACTGTATGATTTTGAGATCCATCTTTTCACACTGAGGACAACTGAGGGACTCATATGCAACTATTACAGAAGATTCAAATGCTCACTAATGCTCCAGAAGGAAAAACGATGCATTAAAATGCAGAATGAAGATGTGTACATTTTCTTATTGTGTCTAAATATAATATTTTTTTCATTTAGTACTGCCCTTCAGAAGCTACAGAAGATACTTGCATGTTCCCCAGAAGACAAAATAAGTTAAATTTACCCTGATCTTCAAATTCAAAGTTTTTTAATGCATTGTTTTTTCTTCTGAATCATCAGTGAGCGTTTGAACTTTCTGTAATAGTTGCATATGAGTCCCTCAGTTGTCCTCAGTGTGAAAAGATGGATCTCAAAATCATACAGTCATTGTTGTAAAGGGTTCAAATACACAAAATGCTGAAAAACCAAGGAATTTGTGGGACCTGAAGGATTTTTGTGAAGAACAGTGGACAGTTTAACTGTTCAGGACAAACAACGGACTCATGAACAACTATTACTAAACAAAAAACCACAGATGTGGATCATTCAGGTAACAACAATTTCAGGTAACAATGTTCTTTTTTTTTTTTTTTTTTGCTAAAGCGAAATATTATTAATATTTTTAAATATAGTATTTTATATAAATGTTATTTTTTATATTATTATTATTATTATTATTATTATTATTATTTCATCTGGAACATTCACAAGTTGTCTGTTTTATTTTCCATTAGAGTATTGTTGCGTAGCTGCTATATATGTATAAAACTAAAAAGAAACATTTTCAGTTTAATTAAAATTTATGTAAAATGCATTTTCAAAAAATAGTTCCATAGCAGGTTTAGAGATTTAGGGATCTGCAAAACCCCCTGATATAACGAAGCTTTACTGTCAAAAATGACAGATTACAGAATTGTTTTGATCATATCACATCTTAACCTGGATTTCCTGTGACATAATCTCATCCCATTCCACTGCTCTTTTGTAATATCAAATATTGCGGAGATAATCTCATGCAATACAAAAGCATATTGATGTGCACAGATGGAGGTGTTTATTGATAACACATGTTCTCTGTGTTGTTTATCAGTGGTCTGCTGTGTGGGCTTCTACCTGTGGCAGGAGGAGCTGTGTTTGGCCGGACTGACCTTTGCCCTCTTGTTGCCGGGGTCACTGGTGCAGGTGTTGAGTTTCAGGTGGTACAGGGCTGACGGAGACAAACGGACGTGCCACAATTTCATCATACACACATTTCACCTGGGCATCTTCAAAAGGTGTGTCTGTGCATCTGTTTAAAGAAATAATTCCTTCAGAAATTACAATTCTGTTTATTTACTCCAGGGATTTACAACCCTTTAGATGTAAAATATTTACCCCCTGGGAATTTAAGACTGTATTTCAATAATTTAAAGACACATGTGCATGTTCACGCTCTCTCTGATTAATGGTTACATGACATGCAAACAGATAATGAAAAAATAAACATTTGCTGAAAAAGCAGTCACCCCAGGCCAGCCGAGATGTAGATGAGTTTGTTTTTTCATAGAAACCGATTTAGAGAAATGTAGCATTCCATCACTTGCTCACCAATGGATCCTCTGTAGTGAATGGGTGCCGTTAGAATGAGAGTCCAAACAGCTGATAAAAACATCACAACAATCCACAAATAATCCACACCACTTCAGTCCATCAGTTAATATCTTGAGAAGTGAAAAGTTGCATGTTTGTAAGAATCAAATCCATTATTAAGGTGTTTTCAACTTCAAACCACTGCTTCCTCTATCCATAATTTTGTTTCCTCCAGTGAAAAAGTTAAATCAGGAGAGAAATATGCACAAATCAAGTACTGTTTACAAGCCAAAACAGTTCAAAAACAAATAAGGAGAAGTCCACTTCCACGTACAACCGCATTTGGGATCGTTTGAAGCCGCATTTAAACTGCATTTAGGAAGTTCAAAATCGGGGCACCATATCAGTCCATTATATGGAGAAAAATTCTGAAATGTTTTCCTCAAATAACATAATTTCTTTACGACTGAAGAAAGAAAGACATGAACATCTTGGATGACAAAGACACATTATATGTGAATCTTTGTTTTGGAAGTGGACTTCTCCTTTAATGATGGATTTGTTTCTTACAAACATGTGGCTTTTGGCTTCTCAAGATGTTAATTGATGGACTGGAGTGGTGTGGATTACTTGTGGATTATTGTGATGTTTTTAACAGCTGTTTGGGCTCTCATTTTGATGGCACCCATTCACAACAGAGGATCCATTCATGAGCAAGTGATGCAAGGCTACATTTCTGCAAATCTGTTCTGATGAAGAAACAAACTCTCATGAGTTTCACTGTAATGTGTGTGTTGTGTGTCAGGTTTTGGGACTGTAGTGTGTGTGAATGGACGGCTCAGGGCTCGTCGCAGTCGCATGCGCAGGAGGTGATGCAGCATGCGGATGTGTCTGCTCTGCGTCTGCTGGAGGTTTTGTTGATGACTCTACCGCAGACCCTCCTGCAGTTGTACGCTCTCACCATTACCGACTATGGCCTCTCATCTCCAGGTCAGTCCTGAGATAGAAACCTGTTTGAACCTGTTATTGTATACAATTCCGTATGGTGGTTCAGAAATTTATACTGCACTCTTCATGTGTGTGTTTTTGCAGTTGCGCTGTGTGGCGCCGTGTGTTTGCTCTCGCTGTCCTGGGCGCTGGTGCTCTACAGCCGGGCCTGTTGTTTGATCCGTCCCGGGCATTTGCAGATGCCGCCTGCGGCGCTCCTGTGTCAGCTGCTGTGGAGGATGGGCATGTTGGCCGCCCGCTTCACCAGCCTCGCCTTGTTCACCCGCACCTTTGGCTGCTGGGTCATCGGGGTCATGGGTGAGTCTGAGCCACGTCAACTCCAGGAAAATGAAGATTTTGCACACTGTTTTTTATTAAATGACTCATTAAGACTAAAGTTTTTTTAAAGAAATGCAAGGATGCATTCATTTAACAAAAGTGACAGTAAACTTTTGCATGTTTGTGTATGATTTCATGTTACAATAAAAAGAAAAACAATTGCACCAAAACAATTAAAAATTCCAAAAAAAAGTTCAAAGACATACTAAAAAATACATAAATGTGACCCTGGAGCACAAAGCCAGTGATAAGGATTTTTTTTTTTAATTGAGATTTATACATCATCTGAAAGCTGAATAAATAAGCTTTCCATTGATGTATGGTTTGTTATCTGACAGCGTTTGGCCAAACTAAAAATCTGGAATCTGCGGGTACAAAAAAAATCTAAATACTGAGAAAATCATCTTTAAAGTTGTCCAAATTAAGTTCTTAGCAATGCATATTACTAATCAAAAATTAAGTTTTTATATATTTATGGAAGGAAATTTACAACATGTTTTCATGGAACATGGTCTTTACTTAATATCCTAATTTTTGGCATAAAAGAAAATAGATAATTTTGACCCAAACAATGTATTTTTGGCTATTGCTACAAATACCTGTGCTACTTATGACTGGTTTTGTGTTCCAGGGTCACAAATATTTTGCACAAATCAAATTAACTCAGTGTTTAGGCCTATTATTTGCATTATTGTTTTTGCATTGTTTGTAAAAGTCAGTGTGTATTTTTTTTTAAAGAAATTAATACTTTTATTCAGCAAGGATGCATTAATTTTAACAAAAATGACAGTAAACACATTTACAATCTTACAAATGATTTCTATTATAAATAAATGCTCTTTTGTGAACTTTTATTCATCAAAGAATCCTGAAAAATAAAATGTATAACGGTTTCCACAAAAATATGAAGCTTTCGAAGTTGACACTTTATGAAGTTTTCCGCATTGATAATAATAAAACGTTTTTCTCGAGCACCAAGATTTGCCATTTTAAAATATATTAAAATAAAAACTGTTATTTAAAGTTGTAAAAATGTTTCACAATATTATATCAAGCTACAATCAAATAAAGAAATCACACCAAATTATAAAATGAGAAAAATGTCATTAAAAAAGTAAAATAAAAACTAAAAAATAAATGTATTTTGCAAGTCAACTCTAGATTGTTTTTATTCCATTGTGAGATTATTTTATTGTTGCTTAAGTGCACCTGTAAACAGCTTCTACAGCTAAATGTTAGCTGACACACATATTGTCAACTCATCTCTTGGTTTGTATAGAATAACTCTCTTAATATTGTGCATCTCATTTTCTCCCAGCGTCTCATTGGTTGATGGCTGCGCTGTGGTTGGTCTCGCAGCAGACTGACATATATGTAGGTCAGTGGTCATGGCGGGTGTTTAACTTCATCCTGGGTGGCGTGCATGTGTTCCTGTTTCTCAACGTGAAGGACGGCCCGTCCCGCTTCCGGATGGCTGGATTCTACACGGTACGAACACACACTTTCTCCAGTCTTAATAACAGCATGAAATATCACCCGTATATATCTTTGTTAATAATATTTTGGTTGGTACCATTTACTGTTTCTAGACTGTTTATACCATTAAAAAACACTGTCAAATGTGACCCTGCACCACAAAACAATTCTTTAAGGAGCACAGGTATATTTGTAGCAATAGCCAACAATTCATTGTGTGGATCAAAATGATCGATTTTTCTTTTATGGCAAAAATCATTAGGATATTAAGTAAAGATCATGTTCCATGAAGATATTTTGTACATTTCCTACTGTAAATATATCAAAACTTAATTTTTGATTAGTAACATGCATTGCTAAGAACTTCATTTGGACAACTTTAAAGGTGATTTTCTCAATATTTTGATTTTTTTTTTTTTGCACCCTCAGATTACAGATTTTCAAATAGTTGTATCTCGGCCAAATATTGTCCGATCCTAACAAACCTTATTTAAATAATTGACCTTTATGACTGGTTTTGTGGTCCAGGGACACATATGTCTATATAACTAATTTAACTTAGTTTTTTTGCGGAATATGAATATGCATAATATATATCAGAATATGGATTTAAAGGAATAGTTAATGCAAATTTGGGGTAGTTATACCTTTAAGCGTTTGAGTGAAAGCTGCAGTGTTTCTGTGTCATGTAGGTGATGCTGCTGGAAAATGCTACACTGCTATTGGCTGCGTCTGATATCCTGACTGATGCATCATGGGATAGCCTGACCGTCCCCACTGCTGTGCTGTGCAGCTTTCTACTCGGTGAGAGCTTGTGTGTCTGAGTACATGACAGGAAGGAAGACAGATCTCAATTAGAAAGATGTCAAATTATGAAAAATAATGTAGACACCCATAAAAACGAGTCAGTTAATGTCCATTAAATTCTGTTTTTTAAAAGACTGTTTAACTTTAGCATGTAAAATAACCGTCATGACACAAAAGTAAAAATGCTCTTATATATTAATACACTGGTATGATCCTTTAGAAATCATCCTAATATGCTGCTTTACTGCTCAAAACATTTCTTATTATTATCAATTTTGAATATATGTGAAAACTGAGATACTTTATTTATTTATTTATTTATTTATTTATTTAAAGATTTATTTTTGGCGTTTGTGTGCCTTAATTTGGATAGGACAGTGTATGTGATACTTTTTTATTATTCTTTGATAAATAAAAAGTTCAAAAGAACAGCATTTATTTGAAATAGAAGTCATTTGTAACACTATAAATATCCTTACTGTCACTTTTGTTTATTTTAATGCTTTTGATTATTTTAATGCATCCTTGTGTTATTTAAAACAACAATAACAGCTGTACCCCAAATGGTATTTTATTTTATTTTATTTTGCATTTTAACTCTTCAGTTACTGTAAATCTGTTTTCTTAAAATTATTACCCACTCACTAAGTGTGTTTTTTTTATTATGCAGTTGTTTGGATCTATTCAGCACAACCTTTAAAAACTGTTACATAAATATATTCCTGTCCCTGAGAGATTCACAGATATTATGAGTGATTTCACTGTGGTGAAATAAATGGATGAAAACATAAAATTATGATGTAATTAAAATTACAAAAATTATTAAATTATAATAATGCTATAATTTAATAATAATTATATATTAAAATGTATTTTTTAAAATAAATAATACATAATTGAAATTTATTAAAAAAATAAAAATAAATAAAATATAAATAAAAAATATAAAAAATATATATATATTTTGAAAATGCTAATCAAAGACACTGAACTCTAAACATGTGCAGTTCAAATATGAATTTGTTTGCTATAGATGCATAACTGCTCTGCTCTAGTAACCTGTATTTGATCTTTTTCAGCCAAATTAAATACATTTTTTTCTGTCTCTCTCAGGTTTGACATCTCTGATGTTGTACTATCGTTTCCTGCATCCCAAATCCACTGAAATCTCTCTGGGATTGCGTCAGCATGCACACGTGGGTCGTGAGTGTCTCCAGCAGGGCGATTCGTCCTTCTCTCTGGGAGACAAAAGTCTTCCTCCGGCCCCTCTTCCCATCCTTTTTCCTTCATCTCATCCTTCCTTTTCCCTGTCTGGGATTCCCGGCTCTCTGCTGGAGCATCCCGGGAGCTGTGGCGTGAAGCCGGACGGCGAGTGTCGGCACCATCACTGGCTGCTGATTCGCCTCGCCCTGAAAACCGGCGACCCGGTTAAGATCAACGGAGCGTATGGAGCAGGTGGCGTGTCTGGGATTCTAGTGATGGATCGTAAGGGAGAGATCATAGAGGACGGGTGCGTGTCCACCTCGGAAAGCCGGGACGATACGATGGCGCCGCTGTCCGACTGCAGGGAGGAGTTTGAAAGCGTGAGTGAAGCCAGAGAAGAAGACGACGCGGATGACAGTCTCGAAATGGAGAGCCCGTTAGAGTCGCCCGCGTCGGAGTGCAAACGGAGCTCGCCGGAGGGAAAGTCTGTTTTTGGGGACAGTCCTGAGCCTAATTATTGCCCTACCGAATCCAGCTCTACTTTATACTTTAGCGCCGACCCACAATCCCCCAGCAGCTCCAGCAACCCGCGTCTGGATCGCGAGACGCCCTTCAGTTTCGGTTCTGGAACCGGATTGGAAACACTGGATGAGTTGAGCCCCATTTCCACAGACGGTGGCCTGCACAGGGATCTCGTCCGGGGGCTTCTAGGCCGAGGGGGACCCTGTTACACCTCCGCGCCAGGATTGAACGGGCAAGGGCTTCCAGAGGGTTCTGGGACGCACCTCAGAGGCCCCCGCAGGCAGGTGGTTCTCTCCCGCAGGGGTCCAGAAGAGGATGGTGGGTTTTAACAGCATACAGACTGCAGCTTTAAGTGGTGGTTTTCCAGGCAACATGAGCAACACTGTTGCAATGTGGGCGTGTCTTTATGCAAATGAGCTTCAGTGGCAACTACCAATGAGAGCGAAGATGATTTGAGTCGAGAAGAAGTGTGTAATTTGTCTTTGCCCACATTCAGGGATGTAATTTAAAAAATAATTTGTGGAAAACTTGTCGGCAATGAGTTTCATCCATGCAAAAATGCTCATCTTGTGATGTGATGCAATTTCAATACTGCTTCCCTTCCAGAATGTGAATTTTTAGTGGTGGGAAAACACATGTGTATATAACACACTCCTATTCAAAAGTTTGGGGTTGGTAGATTTATTTTATTTATTTATTTTCTGAAAAAATGCTCTTTGCTCGCCAAGACTGAATCAAAAATACAGTAAAAACAGTAAAATTGTGAAATATTATTGCAATTCAAAATAACCGTTTTCTATTTGAATATATTTTAAAATGCAATTTATTTCTGTGATGCAAAGCTGAATTTTCAGCATCATTACTCCAGTCTGCAGTGTCACATGATTCTTCAGAAATCATTCTAATATGATGATTTGCTGCTCAAGAAACATGATTATTATCATTATGTGGAAGTTTTGCTGCTTTACTTTATTTCAAGATTGAATGATGAATAGAAAGTTCAAAAGAACTGTATTAATTGAAATAGAAATCTTTTGTAACATTAATATGTGTATGCTTAAAAAATAATAGTTTTACAGTCTGCATACAACTGCTTATTGACTCTATCTGAACAGGGCATTAATTTATAAAATACAAGCAGCTGAAACTTGAACCTGGATATGATATTTAAGACATTAGAATTGAGTTAAACATATGAAGGAACAAAAACAATGTGAATGTTTACAATTCTGTTTGTTAGTTTTTAGTTCTTTTAGTGTCTCTCTGTTTATGTTCAGAATGGACTGCAGTATATACTGCAAGTATGTAAAATAGTATGAAGTGAGCAACGATAAATGATCACATGACCTCATCGCATCGCATGTTAAATTAACCGAGCGGCATCTAGTTATCATCTAAGAAATCTAGTATCTAGTTATCTGAAAAAAAAAACGGTTGTCAGTCCAAACTATTTATTTAAAGAGGAGATAAATATGCATTTCATGCATATAGAAAATAAACATACTTTTTACTATATAGTCTACTGCATGTATGGAAGTAAGCCATTCTGAACATAACCAATAAAAATCCACATGCTGTTGGTTGGAGCCGAAAGCACAATCTTCCTGTGAGCTGCAGGTGTTCATTGTACGTCGTATCCTCTCAGACTGTGATGTAAATCCACTCTTATGAAGGGCTGCGGTCTGGATTATCATTCTTTGGCACATAGTGCCTGATGCAGACAAAAATAGAAACAAAACTCAACACAATCGGACTGAATATGTAGATTAGCGGATAATTAATAAGAGTTTTGTCTCGACGTCCTTGCATAAAAATATCTTTTCTGCTGGTCATTTGCTTTGTCTTATCCACAGATCTTTGGTTTTGCCTTTCAAAGGATAATTTTGTTAATACATTTTTCATATTTTTGTACATTTCAGGTTTCAAAAACTAACCTTAACCCCAAGGTAATATGAATTATTTCCCTGGTCATTTTGGGCTTTTAAAGTGTTACGATTGCACCCTAATTTCGAAATGTTATTTATTTATTTTAATACATTTTAATTATTTATTTAATTTATTTATATTCCATTTAAATTTAAGTTTATATATATTATTTTTTATTTTTTACATTTTATTATTCATTGATTTGTTCATGAATTTATGAAATATTTATAAAGCTGATGCGTGGTGCTACTGTAACACAACTGTTTTTGGTTTGAGCGCATCTTTAAAATTCTGTACAAATGACATCTCAAAAAAAAAAAATTATGAAAGGTAAAGATATTGTATCTTTGATGCATTTGCCTTGGCCAGGAGCTCAAGGGTCATGCTTGTTTCAGGGGTATTTTTGTGAATATCCACTGGAGTGGTTTTTCACTGTTTGAAGTGCTCACTTGTGTGTGTGTTTTTCATTGTTTTTCATGAAGGCATTTTGAGAGTGTGTATACTATCTAATAATTGTTATTTGCATGCATTTTTCTGAAAGATGTCTGTGCTTTAGCAGTAGTGCGGGGCTGTGTCCCTTAACAGGTCAATATTTGCAATAATTTCAATGCAAATTCAGCCATACGATTATAGAGGTTAGCAGGTAATGGCAGTGAAAGTTTGTTTGGTTTCCTGGATGTGGACTGTTTGCTCTTCTGGTGAATTCCATTTCCTCATTAAATTAATTTCACAGGAATTATGAACTTGTTTTATGATGTCTCCACTTGTGAAATGTCATCAAGCTTATCTGAACCGTGCATAAATAAAATAGCAGGAAATTGCTTAATATACAAATTACACAGTGGAAACTATTATTAATAGAATGATGTGTCAGATTAAACAGCAAAGGCAAGGCACTGAACTAATGACAATTATTAAAGTTGATTAATGGTACACACAATCTAGCCTAAAGTATAACAGACACGATGTTTTGTAGATAGGTAGTGAAATAAACGTGGATTGACGCACTTACGTTAAGTCTACAATTTAATAACGGGCTATTAAATGCTTTATTGACATTATTCAGCTGTAAATGACCGTCCAAACAAGTTCTGTAGCGATAATTTCTCTCCTCATTCATGCATACTATGGAATAACCAATTTGTGTTGTCTAAAAATAAGAGTATATTTAAAAAAAGATTGGTTTGATGAAGGGATTATATTTCTTTCTGACTTCTTGAACACTAATGGTGAGATTTATACATATCAGCAATTTCTTTCTTTCCCTGGGATTGAATCTTCTTGTAGTGATGATAATTTGGTTGTGAAAAGCATTTCCCCTGAATTGATTTACCTTGTGAAAATACGTCTCAGTTATACTTCAGCAGTCCGACAAATTCCAAATCTTGTTATTGGAGGTATTAATATCATGGATTTTAAATGTAATAACTCACACATCAGAAAATGTCTTACTTGAGAGCTTGTCAGCTGTTATCCAAAAGCACTCATGAAGTGGAAACAATTCTTCCTCATACCTTCTACTGAGAAAATATGGTCGGCATCTAATACGTTTTTACTCCCAAATAAGGTAAAGGAAATACATTTTAAGATATTGCACATTAACAAATTTAGAAAAGATGTCTCACCTAAATGTTCATTTTGTAATTTAGAAAATGAAACACACACTTATTTCATAATTGTAAATACTCTGAAGATTTTTGGAAGCAGGTATCTAGGTTGGTTTTTGATATATTTAATAAAATAATTAAAATAGATGAATCTATGATCTCTTTTTTTTTGAATTGCAATACTGGATCAGTGGTAGTAGATAACACTTTAACGGTGTTAATACTTCTTGGGAAGTTCCATATACATAAAACAAAAATAGACATTATTTTTATTATTACTCCCTCTTTTAATTTTTTTTGTAAAGACCTTAATATATTTTAGGACTCATTGATCTCAGGTACTAGAAACAAGAAATGTATAAAAACGTCTGTAATATTAATAATAATTTTTTACCCTCCATGATGCATACTTGTTATATGTGTCCCCCACTTTTACTTCTGTTTATTTTATGTTTGATGTTAAGTATCTTTGTATTTTTGTCCTTGAAAGAGAAATTAAAAAAAAAAAAAAAAAAAAGTTCTGTAGCGGTACATGCATCACGTGGTAAGTGTTACTTTCCTCAGCGCTTGTCAGGATAGACCAATCACAGTCATTATGATTAGGGAATTTGATATTAAAAATATTTCACAGCGATTGCTGCTGTGGATTTTACACAGTTCAGTCCATAAACTGATTTATTATAATATTTTAATAATATTAAATTAAATAGTTGTTATATACTGGCCGATTTAATTTTAATAGCATAATATAATTTTACGCAATTTTTATATTTCTGTGAAAGTTTAGTTTAGAGGGTGTTACACGATTAAATTTACTATAAATATAAATGAAATAAAAATTAAATAATAATAATTATGTTACCCACTAGTCCACAGTAGGCATTCCTAGCTTCTTACCGCGCATGCGCGCTAAATTTGGTTCGTGGCTAAAGCGCGCAAGCGCAGTGAGCTCACAGAAGTTTGGAGTGATTCGTGGAAGTTTTAGATTTGGAGGAAAAAAAGCACTACTGAAATCGGGAACTTGTAAAATGGCTTTTCGCAGGAGAAACAAGAGTTATCCCTTCTTCAGCCAAGAGTTTCTCATTCAGAATCACGCGGACATTGTGTTTAGTTTGGTGATTTTCATTTTGATTGGGCTGATGTTTGAGGTGAGTTAAAGAGTTTTGGCTTCTCGTTTTTTTCTTGTCTGTGTCTCAGCCAGCTGTTTTTTCTGTCTGTCTGTCTCTCTTTCTCTCTTCTGAGTTACTTCGAGATTAAACGTGCAACTTTAAAAACAGACCGAAATCTTCCAGATTCCACTTTTATTTGAATGTGTAAAACCTTTAAAATCATCATCATCATCTACTGTTTGTAAAAGTGAATTCAGACATCCAGTTTATGCATTCCACTTACATTAAAAGTATGCATTAAATACCACTTTGGTTAAGTTCAGTGATTATAAAGTGATCAATATTCACGAGCTTATTCAAAACATTGTCACTATCACCAGGGCCCAGATGCATAAAGTCCGTGAGGCATTTAATATGTAATTTAAGCACACAAACCAGGTGTCATGATGATGCATTTGAGTTTTATGATGTTGTTCATGTTTGTGCTGAAGTGCCACGTCAAATCTCTCACGCACTCCGAGTTTGACTGACATTCCTTAAGAATCCAGTTTAAATTTGTTTTAAAACGCTTCGTGTTCATGTGCATCGTGATCTGTCGATTTTAAATCCGTTATCTAAAGCTGCAAATGTGCATTTGAAGTTTCAAGACACACAGTCTTCTCAGGTGTGTCACTTTAGCCTGTTGAATGCTGGCAAACTTTCAGAAACACTGGACTGAACTTTCTTCAAGGTTCATTTCATGCATCTTTTCTCTCTGTCTGTGTTCAAAAGGGTTTTTCCCCCTTTACGTCTGCTGTTTCACACACCTGCTGCTCACAACATCTGTGTGTTTCATTCAAACGCTTTAAGAAGCAAATCAGTGGAAAGTCAATGCGATTTTTCTTCTGAAATGCATTATGTAAAATGTCAGTAGTGGTTTTCTAATGTGCTTGTCAGTCCTTTGGTCAGTGTTTATTTAGGATTCATTTACACACCACTTCCACTAAATTTATTAAGTTTTATTAGTCAAATGTCCAACAATATAGCAAACGGCAGCACTTGTTGACACTGAACCTTTTCCCCTGCAAGACCCAATTTTGATAAACCCACACACAAAAAAATAAATAAAATTATTAGGATGTAGTAAATAAAGAGCAGGTACTAACTGCAGAGTGTAACATATAAATTATTATATTCTTTTGTAATGTATCGACTTATTTTGAGATTATTAATATTATTTTGTATATTATTATTTCCCTGTTAGTTGCACTTTTTTTTTTTTTTTAGTATTGTTGAAATACTGTACTATAAACTGTAATAGTTTTTAAATAATTATGTATATTATGTGTATATTGTTTATTTTAAATTTTTTCTGTACCCATGATAATTAATTTGCAAGGTGTAACAGATTGCAATATATTATTCTTTTTTATAATGCATCTGAATTTTGTTGTTGTTGTTGTTGTTGTTGTTGTTGTTGTTGTTATTATTATTACTATTACTATTACTATTATTATTATTATTATTTATCTTATTGTTCCCCCGTTAGTTGCATTTTTTTTTCAGTAATTATTTGTATATTATGTATATTATATGTATATTGTTTTAAATTAGTTTTTTATCTTCATATTCTATTTTATTTCAAGTTTTAAATTTCATTAACTCATATGTGTTTTTGCCATTTTTGTTTTTTTTAAGACAACTTTTTTTTTTTTTTTTTTTAATAATTCAAACCAAATGAATGAGAAATGTTCCCTTGTCAACTAAATTGCAAAGTATAACAGATTGGGATGCATTATTAAATTTTTAGAATGCATCTGAATGCATTTTCTTCTTAGATTTCCCCATTAGTTTAGTATTGTGTGTGTGTGTGTATATGTGTATATATATGTATGTATATATGTATGCGTATATATTATATTGTATTGTATTATATATATAATATATATATATATATATATATATATATATATATATATATATAATAATAATAATAATAATAATAATAATAATAATAAAAATAATTATTATTATTATTATTATTATTATTATTATTATTTTTAAATTTATTTTTTATTTTTTATTTTTTTTTAATTATTCAAACCTAATGATGAAATGTTCTCTTAAACTAAATTAAAGTTTTTTTTTTTTTTTATATGCATATTTTATTTTTTTACATTTATTTCAAGTCAAATATTTGTAGCAGTTAACCTGGATTATTGTCATTTTATTCCTTTAAGTCTTTGTGCTGTGTTGTCATCTTCCTCTTAAATAAAACATGAATAAAATAGACATTCTCTAACAATGTTCTTAAATGTTTAAGAAAAAAAACCCTCCTTTAATCTAGCTGTAAAAGTATGAAAGCACATGAGTTTTTTATAGATCATGTGGTGTGTGTGTGAGTGTGTGTGTTTGTGTCAAGGGTCATGTCTGTGTTTTACTCATCACTGAACACCAATCTCTCTCTCTTCTCTCTTTCAGACAACAGCAAAAACAGCCATTTTATTCATCCAGCCTCAGTATAACATCAGTACCATGAGTGCAGGTTTGACACACATTCATGACAGTCTCTCAGATCCACTGCGGTCTGATGCATCACTGACATGAGCTAACGCACGTGTGTGTGTTTCAGATGGAGAGGTGACTCTGTATCATTACGGATGGAAAGACTGTGCCACTGTCCTCTTCTATCTTTGTATCACCATCATTCTTCACGCGGTGGTGCAGGAGTATGTGCTAGATGTAAGTGCTGCAGTGCATTTTGGTTAATGTAGTTTAATGTAATTAGTGCAGTTTTTTTGCACGCAACAGCTGAAGTGATGTGCATACTGTGTTATTTATTAATTTGCATTTTCTTGGTTGTTGTGTGCTCCAATTCAGAAGGTAAACCGGCGTCTTCACCTGTCGAAGAGTAAAAACACAAAGTTTAATGAATCTGGGCAGCTGTGTGTGTTTTACCTGGTGTCCAGTTTATGGAGTCTCTACGTCATCGCCACAGTAAGAGCTGCTAGATCTCACGCATAACATATTAAACATCACACTCTCTGTTTTTGTCACTTAATTGTTTATGTGATTGACAGGAGGGATATCTTCTGCATCCCAGCAGCCTTTGGGAGAATTATCCTCATGTTCACCTGAGGTACATACACACATACATAATCACGAAGCGTGCATCTCATGAAATCAGTAACAAAGGCCTGATTTCACAGGCAGGGTTTAGGCTAAGTGTCTTTTATAAATATGCCTTTGAAAAGAACATTAATTGTGTGCATCTTGAGACAAAAAAATAATGAAATTGACATATTTTATGAGTCAGTGCAGTGCAAGTCAGTGCAAGTTTCTTTCAGTTAATACAGCCCAGACATGCATTTTAGTCTGCGACTAGGTTTAAGCCTTGTCTGTGAAAACCGGGGGAAGTCTTATTTTATCCAAAAATCTAAAGAAAATGGAGATTGTGAGATCATTTTAGTCAAATTTCAAATTTCAGTTCCCAGTTTTCAATATGGTAATGGGGGAAAAATGTTTGTATAAATTGAAAATTACCTAGTTTTCTAGTTGTATTACTGAACCGGATTTATGCAGGTATAGATTAATTAAAATCTTATTTTGGACATTTAGATGTGTTACACTTTTTTAAAAATTGTATTTATTTATTTTTTTTACATTTATTTATTTTGTATTTTTTTTTTTTTATAAGTAATGATAATATTGGTAAAAAAAAACATGCAAAATGTATTAATGCTCTTTAAAACATTTTATTTTTATGCAGAATAATATTTTTTTTAGTTTATGATTTTTATATTTTGTTTTATATTTATTATTATTATTATTTATTTATTTATTTATTTATTTATTTTTAAACTTTTTTTTTTTTTTTGTGTATTTATTTATTCAACTCAATGTTATACTATATATAACATGGCAAAACATGTAAACTCGAAGTATGCCAGTATGAGTTTCATATTTGATTGTGATTGGTTCTGTCAGTTTGTCATTTGACTAATATCATCTTTCTGTCAGGTTTCAGGTGAAGTTCTTCTACCTCACACAGCTGGCGTACTGGTTTCATGCACTACCTGAACTTTACTTCCAGAAAGTGAGAAAGGTAACAAAAGATGAGACAAAAATAGAAACACTGATGCACGGAGAGAGATACATGTATATACATAATAATTAATCTCTATAATGATAGAATTGTGTTGCTTTTTTTGTTTTCAGGAGGAAATCCCACGTCAGCTACAATACATCAGTCTTTATCTGTTACACATTCTGGCTGCATATCTCTTGAAGTAAGACGAGACACTTAAAAAACAAAGACGCATAAAAAAACAATCAATTACCCCTCAAAAAAAAAATTAAAATAAAATAAAATAAATATATATAAGCAAATCAGAATATTACGATGATTTCTGAAGAATCATGTGACTGGAGTAATGATGCAAAAAAATCAGGTATGAATTCACAGGCATAAATTACATTTTAAAATATATTCAAATAGAAAGCAGTTATTTTAAACAGTAAAAATATTACAATTTTTTACTGTTTTTGCTGTGCTTTTGATCAAATAAATGCAGGATTAATTTTTTTAAAAATCTTACTGTTCGAAAACTGTGACTTCTAGTGTATATATGCTTTAAATAATATTTTAATTAAAAAACTGTTAATTTATAATCAGATATTTCTACCGAGTGAGTGTTCAATTTCTATGTATTTTTCATCTCTTTTCAGTTTGACGCGGGTTGGACTGGTTTTGTTGTTTCTCCAGTATCTTTCTGAGATGGGTTTCCATCTGTCTCGGTTGTTTTACTTCATTGATGAAAACCACCACAAAATGTGAGCCACACTTCATCACACACATGCATATTTTTTTTTTTTAAGGATGCAACTGATAAAAAGTGACCGTAAATTTATAATGTTACCAAAAAAAAAAATGCAATTTCAAATAAATGCCGTTCTTTTGAACTTTGTTCATCAAATAATCGTAAAAAAAAATATTTCATGGTTTTCAAAAAAATTATGAAGCAACGCAAAAGTTTTCAACATGTTTCTTGAACAGCAAATCAGCACATTATATTGATTTCTGAAGGATCCTGTGACACTGAAGACTGGAGTAATGATGCTGAAAATTCAGCTTTGATCACAGGAATAAATTACATTTTTAACATGTATTCAAATATAGTACACTTATTTTAAACTCTAATAATATTTCACAATTTTACTGTTTTTACTACATTTTTGATCAAATAAATGGAGCCTTGATGAGCAGTAGACACTTTTTGACAGTAGTGTATATCATAATCTCTGTATAACAGCAAACATGCTTGTATTGTGTTTGTAGGTTTGAGATGTGGTCCATTGGGTTCGTCCTGACCCGTATGATCACTCTGACTCTCATGTTCCTGGCTGTGGGCTTCGGTTTGGCTCGTTCTGAAAACCAGACGCTTGATTTGGAGACGGGAAACTTCAACACTCTTTCTATCAGGTGAGATTCACACTCATTGTAGCTCATCATTTCACGTGAGACCCGGACATGAGGATAACCCGCAATGTGTTTGTCACACAGACTGCTGGTGTTGTTCGTGGTGTGTTTCACTCAATCGTGGCTGCTCTGGAAGTTCTTCCGTTTCCAGCTGAGCCGAACGCGTGAGCTGAGACTGGAGCAGGCGGCCCGGAAGAGAGCGGCAGCCAAACAACAGATGCAGCGCACGCTCAAACGTGATTCAGGTGCGTACACTCTATAAATTATTTTTTGCAGCTGAATGTTTAAAAATAAATATTGGAGTAACTTATACAAGAAAGAACTATTTTGGTCTTACTACTTCAAAATTTCTACTACTTCTGCTATTTCTTTGTAACAGGGTTTCTGCAGGTCTGAAAGTTCTTTAAAAGTCGTGATTTGCTCTACCACAAATTAAAGGAGAAGTCCACTTCCAGAACAACAATTCACAAATAATTTACTCACCCCCTTGTCATCCAAGATGTTCATGTCTTTCTGTTTTCGGTCGTGAAGAAATTGTTTTTTGAGGAAAATATTTCAGGATTTTTCGTCATATAATAGACTTCATTGGTGCCCCGATTTTGAACTTCCAAAATGTAGTTTAAATGCAGCTTCAAAGGCTCTAAATGATCCCAGTCGAGGAAGAAGGGTCTTACCTAGCGAAACGATTGGTCATATTTTTCGGAAAATAAAAATTTGTATACTTTAAGCACAAAAGCTTAACGTACTATTGAATCATGTTGAAAGGTCACGCAGAACTACAGACCCAGAGTTTACAAAGCGAACGCGCAAAGACTAAGAAAGTGCAAGTAAGTCAAACGCTGTTTACAAACAAAAAGGTACAACAATGTCGGACAATTCTGAAGTTTTAGGAGAAAATAAGATGGAGTTTTTCAACATACTCCACCTTTTTGAGCCAGAAAACACAGACGATGAACTTGTGGTGATTCGAAGACGTGATTCGTAGTAGTGATGGGAAGTTCAGATCATTTTACCGACTCGGACCTTTGAGTCTCGTTCAGCAAAATGGACAAATCTTTTTTTTTTTTTTTAGCAAAATCAGCAAAAACCATAATTTCTAACTGAAGACAGAAAGACGTGAACGTCAGTCAATCAGTCATTGTCAGTACTTTTATCTTGATTTTTTTCCAATGTACATTTTTAAACATTGTTAAATCAAGATGTATTTACTTAAGATGCAAAATGAGGATATGTGAAGTCGGGTTTGTCGAGAAACAAACTTGAGTTTATCCTTAAAACAAGATCAAACATCTGTCTATGTGGAAGAAAAACTTTTTTCCTTTGAATTAAGTAGATTTTTCTGAGCCCACTGGCAGATATTTGTCGTCTTTTTTTCATTTTGAAAAATGTCTCAAGAAACAAGATTTGACCTATTGTTTTATTTATTTCTTAATTTTTTTTTTTACTTTTTTTTTTTTTTTTATATACATTTAAAACTTGCAGAAACCCAGTGTACCCAGTGTGAAATTAACTAGCAGTTTCTGAGTAAAAATTGTTTTAAAGTAAGTCCTACAGCGGTTTGTTTTCAGTAGAGTTGTGCTAAATTAAAGTGCGCTAGATAGACTAAGCAATAAGAGTTGGTTTACCCCAAAAAATGCTATTAATCCGGTCGGTTTTGTTGGTTTCCATGCAGTTTGCCAAAAATCAACACTATGAAAAACACTGAAGATTAACATAAAAATAGAAAACATCTGTTGTAGCTTGTCAGATATTTAAAACATGTAAAATATGTGACAAATGTAATAATTCCCATCTATTTACATTGTATTTCGATTGTGTTGGGATCAATTTGACCAACATATTTTGTATGTTCAAAATTAGGTTCACAGACACAGAAAAAGGTTTTTTTTTTTTTTTTTTTTTTGGAATGAATGAATGAGGCATTTTCTATAACACTTTGCTATGCACTACTAGTCATTACACGCATACATTGTTTGTACTTTGTGTGAGAAGTATTTATGGCTGTTTGTACTACTACTGCCTTGGCTTTTTCTCAAACTATTGTGAGGGTAATATAGTTTCTCACTTATTTTTAGTGCTTATTTTCAGCCTGTTTCTCCCACTAAATAAGAAATTTTAGACTTTTTCTTTGTTTTTTTTTTTGTTTTTTTAATCTGTTTTTTTGTTTTTGTTTGTTTTTCTCAGAATTCTTGTATCATTTTTTTTCTCTCGAAATTGCAAGTTTGTAGCTCACAATTCTGACTTTTCACACAGTTTTGAACTTTGTTTTTTTTCTCAGAATTGTGAGATTTTAAAAACTTGCAATTGTGAGTTATAAAGTCTAATTTTGAGGGGAAAACACATAGTTGAGGTCAAAAGTTTACACCCCCCCTTTCAGAATCTGCAAAATGTTCATTGTTTTACCAAAATAAGAGGGATCATTAAAAATGTGTGTTATTTATTTAGGACTGACCTGAATAAGATGTTTCACTTAAAAGATGTTTACATATAGTCCACAAGAGAAAATTTACAAATTATAATTATAAAAAAATTATAAAAATGACCCTGTTCAAAAGTTTACATATTCTTGATTCTTAATACTTTGTTTAAAAATTGTTACCTGAATGATCCACAGCTGTTTTGCTTGTTTAGTGATAGTAGTTCATCAGCCCCTTGTTTGTCCTGAACAATTAAACTTCCTGCTGTTCATTAGAAAAATCATGCAGGTCCAACAAATTCTTTGTTTTTCAGCATTTTCAGTGTATTTGAACCCTTTCCAGCAATGACTGTATGATGCTGAGATCCATCTTTTCACACTGAGGACAACTGAGGGACTCGTATGCAACTATTACAGAAGGTTCAAATGCTCGATGATGCTCCAGAAGGAAAAACGATGCATTAAGGGGGGTGAAAACTTTTGAAAAGAATGGAGATGTGTACATTTTTCTTATTTTGCCTAAATAACATTTATTTATTTATTTTCATTTAGTACTGCTCTTCAGAGGGTACAGAAGACAGAATAAACTAAATTTACCCTGATCTTCAAATGCAAAAAGTTTTTACCCCCCGACTCTTAATGCATTGTGTTTCCTTCTGGAGCATCAATGAGCGTCTGAATATTCTGTAATAGTTGCATACGAGTCCCTCAGTTGTCCTCATTGTGAAAAGATGGATCTCAAAATAATACAGTCATTGTTGGAAAGTTCAATTGTTCAAGTACAAAATACTGGAAAACCCAAAAATTTGTGGGACCTGAAGATTTTTTTTTTTTTTTTTTTTTTTTTTTTTTTTTTTCTGAAGAAGAGCAGGCAGTTTAACTGTTCTGGACAAACAAGGGACTCATGAACAACTATCACTAAACAAAAAACAGCTGTGGATCATTCAGGTAAAAACACGGTAATAAGAATCAAGTGTATGTAAAGTTTTGAGCAGGGTCATTTTTATAAATTCAACTATTATTTTCTCTTGTGGACTATGTGTAAACATCTTATGTGAAATATCTTATTCAGGTCAGTACTAAATAAACAATAACATGCATTTTGTATGATATCTCTTGTTTTGGTTAAAATAATTAACATTTTGCAGATTCTGAAAGGGGGGTGGGGTAAACTTTTGACCTCAACTGTATGTTCGCAGAAGTGCAAGTTGTCTCAATTTTGACTTGACCTTTGACTTTTTTTTTTTTTTTTTTTTTTTTTGGATTGTGAAACTAGACGATGCATGCACGCACTTCATGCACATTTGTGACCCTTAAATTTGGTTGTTTTCGTCACACAAAGCTATCATGAATAGCTTGGAATTGTCTACTGAAAGGAAAAAAAACAGCTTTTACATACAGCTTTTGTAAAGAATGTTATATTTTTTCGCCCTCTAGGCAATATACTTTTTATTGTATGTGTGAAAGCCAAAACGTGACTGAAGAATGACAGACACTGGTTTTGTAGGTCTGATGTGTTTGGTTACAGGTGTGATGTTGTTTGGTGTTTTTCAATGCATTTTTCTTCTCTAACACGAGCTGTTTGTATGTCCTGCAGTCGGTCACCATGAGAACGGACTGATTAAAGCAGAGAACGGCACATCTCCTCGTCTCAAGAAGATCAAAGCGCCGTAAAACTTCAGTCCCATTCCAGTGCATGGCCTCCACACATCGAGGGCACAGGAACCAGTTCATCGGCCTGCTGCTTCCTGTTTCCACATCAAGAGAAGTGCATGTGGCGTTTCTCAGAGGAAGTGATGACGGCACCCTCAACAGGCTCTGGTCAACGTACTAAACTTCTCTTTCCAGTTTCAGTATTTGTTATTTCTCTTGCATACGTTTCTAAACTTCACTCAGTCTTTCTTTATTAAAGCGCTGTTTTGAGGTTAGTTTGTTTTTCTGTATCTGCATGTCTTGAGGTACAAAACGGGCAACTACGGAGGCCTAGCAGTGACATTTAACTCAATGAGGTGATTCAGATCTGAGGTGTTATTGTAAGACTTTCTCACACACGTTCTGGGTTTGTAATGAACAAAAAAAAAAACTTAGGTGACAATCCAAAAAAACCGGCAAAGAAACAATGGAATATCATGTTTGAGGTAGGAACAAGTGTTATAGTAGTGAAATGACCCTGAACACACAGCAAACATTCAGTCTTGCTTTGTACGTTTATGCAGTTTGATATGTGATTGTATATGACGATGCTTTATAAATATTGAACCTTTTTGAATAGTTATTGTTTTGAGTTTTTTGTCTTTGCAGAAACATTTCAACACTTGTTTTTGTTTTTCATCTTATCAACTGATAATGGATGGGAATTTCTAATGAAAATATGTCCTTGTCATGTTTAATTAAAAAAAAAGTTTTGCATGTCAAAAAAAGCCTGTTAGGAACATTTAATAAATTTTTGAACCAGTGTAAACTATGTATATTTAAATTACTTTTTTTTTTTTGCATTGGGGTAATGAGCTTAATTCTCAGTGCAAAAAATTGTTAAAAAAAAAAATGGGTGGATTTACAAACTATTTTAAGAATACATTTATTTTGAACTGCCATTTTATTTTTCAACTTGTGAAAATATCCTTTATTTTATTTCAAAAAGTACTCAAGAACAATCTTAAAAAAAAAGATGATTGTAAGACTTTTATGCATCCTATATTTATTGAATATAATGCACAATTAAAACAACTTTTCAGTTGTGTTAGTTACTATATAATCAGACATCTAAACCTGTAATTTTACAAATATAAATTTACTTTAATATTTTATAACTTTAAGCTGAATCCAGCCCAAGGGTCATAAGTAAAAGATAATTATTTTCTTCTAATTTTGTGGTGAAATAGGATGTAGACATGTTTATAAATAGTCAAATTGTACATAAATGAGCCTTAAAAATATTCATTCGTTTCACAAATCCTTGTTTTCCTTCTTTCAGTCTTTATTGTACATTAACATCACAAAAAAGCACAAACATGGAAAAAAAAAGATTTCACTGATGATTTAACGATCTGTCGGTATTTTGTGACGATGGGAAGCATAATAGAGCAGATTTCAGCTCTGGAGGATGAGCGCAGCTCCATCAGTCTCACCTGTGAAGAGAAACATTCACGCTTTTTACTGAATTTTAGCCACTGAAATGAACTCGTAAGTAGTCCATTTCCCTTTTTCACATGATCTTGGATATGCAACTGAAAGGCTGTGCACTTAAAATAAAGGATCCAACCCATATTGCAATTTTAAAATATATGTTGTGAGCTCAAATGAAATATATATATTTTTTGGGTAACCTTCATATACCATATATATTTCAGGGGCAAGAAAATACATTTCCAATCTTACATTAAATGCAAACATGAATGTATATTTTATATTTATATTATTTAAATATTAATATTTTTAAAATATACCAAAATATTTACAAACACTACCAGTCAAAAGTTTTTGAACAGTAAGATTTGTAATGTTTTTTAAAGAAGTCTCTTCTGCTCATCAAGCCTGCATTTATTTGATCTAAAGTACAACAAAAACAATTTTTAAATGGCTTCTATTTAAATATTTTAAAATGTAATTTATTCTTGTGATTTCAAAGATGAATTTTTAGCATCATCACTCCAGTCACACAATCCTTCAGAAATCATTCTAATATACTGATTTCCTGCTCAAAAAACATTTATTATTATTATTATTATGTTGAAAATAGCTGAGTAGAGTTTTTTTCAGGTTTCTTTGTTGACTAGAAAGTTCAAAAGAACAGCATTTATCTAAAACAGAAATCTTTCGTAACATTATAAATACCTTTATCATCACTTTTGATCAATTTGAAGCATCCTTGCTAAATGAAAGTATTACTAAAATTTATTTCCCAAAATTATAATTATAATCTCCAAGCTTTTGAATGATATGTGTATAATATTACAAAAGCTTTTTATTTCAGATAAATGTTGATCTTTGGATCTTTCTATTCATCAAATAATCCTGAAAAAAATGTACTCAGCTGTTTTAAATATTGATAATGATAATAAAAATGTTTCTTAAACAGCAAATCAGCATATTAGAATGATTTCTGAATGATCACGTGACACTGAAGACTGGAGTAATGATGCTGAAAATTCAGCATTGATCACAGGAAATAAATTACATTTTAAAATATATTCAAATAGAAAACAGTTATTTTAAATAGAGTTAAAAACATTTTAAAATGTTACTGTTTTTGCTGTACTTTGGATCAAATAAATGCAGGCTTGGTGAGAAAAAAAACATTAAAAATCTTATGATTCAAAAACTTTTGACTAGTAGTATATATTTTAAAATATATTTTAGCCAATATTATTTTTATATATATATATATATTTCGACATATTTAAAAACATCTTTGAAAATATATATTTTGCCATATGGGGAAAATGTTTTTTGTAGTGATGCCTTAGAAGATCCATGTTTGATCCCCCATGAACAGTTCTTAAAATACCCATTTTCATCTCAAAACAAAGAATATCTGAATAATCTAAAGAACCTTTTGAGGAATGGAAAAACTACTTGGATGTTAAAGTCTCCTCATGAAACCATCAATGCCAATGAAGAACCTTTTTGTAGCATTGTAGGTTGTTGTTCCTCCTGGTCTAAGCTTTGACTGACTCCAAACTTCCGCCTCAGCGAAGAAAGCGTGTGTTCAGGGATGTGATGGGACAGTGACTCCAGATAACTCAACACATAACGATCAGCATCCGTCAGGACGAACCGATGACCAAACACTGCAGAGAAAAGAACAGAACAGCATGAGAAAAAAGAATGTGATGATTAACAGGATGTGATGTCACTGGTCAATACCCTCCACAGTCGCTCCAATGGAGAAGTCCGCAGGTCCGTAGTATTCCGGGTTTTCCACAGAGCTTCCTGGTTTGGGGACACGAGTCTTCTCTAGGAATTTTCCTCCGATGATGCCGGAATTCCGTGTTGATTTCTCAAAGATGCTGATCATGTCATCAGACAGGTAATAAGACAGAATGAAGCGTCGGCCCTCATCCAGGGGATTCTGGGAATCCTGTGGCAGACGAGAACATTGTAAGCAATAACGTACACTCATCGCAAAATTAACCGGACATAAGTAGAAGCTACTCACCAAATAAACAAACACACATTGAATATCATTTTTAAGGAAAAGGAAAAGGAAAAGGACGTGATGTGTGGCCAAGTATGGTGACCCATACTCAGAATTTGTGCTCTGCATTTAACCCATCCAAGTGCACACACCCAGAGCAGTGGGCAGCCATACTGCTATCACTGCAGCGCCTGGGGATCGGTGCCTTGTTCAAGGGACTCACCTCAGTCATGGGATTGAGGGTGGAGAGAGCGCTGGTAGTTCTCCCCCCCAAATTTTTGGCTTTATTTGTAGTAAAACCATTTGTTTGTGTGCGTTGGTGCTCTTATTCCGAACCCCTACTGCTTATTCCATTGTTTAAAATGGCTGAATGAATGTGTGGCAACTGCCTTATTTAACAATGTTAAAAATATTCATATTTTGGCAGAATATGACGCAGAATAGCGACTAACACATTTAATACTGATAAATAAAGGTTCATTATGATCTTATTCATCAGATCTCACAAACTTCAGCGTCACGATTAGGTCACTATAGAGCACTGACACCCTGTGGTGAACAATCACCTATGATTGCCAGCCACCGCTTTCTCAGATGGGTTTATGTTGGCTTAAAACTTCGTGTTCCATTGAGTTTGGAAAATTCCGTACTTAGTAATCATCAGAATATGTCTTCTCCTGTCTCTGAAAATTTCTGAATTTGAAATCACTCTGCGAAATCTCATTTTATTAGGCGTTTAAGTTAACCAGATGATCACAGCGCATTGAAAATGTACATAACCGGAAATAACTGAGCCGTACGCTTTCAAAACGGAAGTGCGTCACGAGGCTCAGTGCAAGTAGGCCATTCACACCATTTACTTGCTCGCGTTGTTGAGGCGCAATGTTCAGTAAGGAAATGATCCAAATGAGCTTTACTCTTACCAGCCGTGCGACGTAACGCAGGACTTTGTTGTCGTTCTCCAGCAGTTTAATCACGTCTTTCTTGGGAGGTTCAGGAATCAGGGACAGACAGTTCTGTAGCGAGTCCTCCAGCGAACCGAAGCCGTTATACGGAGGAATCACCTGCGCGACAGGTACAGAAAATACACAGACGGAATATATGCATGAACAGATGGAGGGAAGGAAACGTTTACACATCATTTACTTCACAAAGAGAAAATATAGGAGTCATATTCCACAAACAGGATACAAAATAGGCTCTTTGGTTTCTTTTTCAGTAACTCAAAAATGTCATTTAAAAACTGTTATTGACGTTAAAAAAAAGTGTTAAAATTTAACATCTAGAAATTATTTTCTAAAAAATTACCTTAAAAAAAAATAACATTGTTATTAACATTAAAAAATGTAACATTTATTTTACATAAGGCTTACTATGTTTTCCAACCCCATTAGTAATATTTGGAAAATTTTGTTATTTTCTATAAATTAACTAAAATAATAATAATAATAGTAATAATAATAAATTTGTTATTAACATTAACACATGTATTAAAATGTAAAATGTAACATTTATTTTATATAAGGCTTGACATTTTTTCCAACCATTTTTTCTGGAAATTAATTTAAAAAACATGAAATATAGTTTGTTATTAACATAAAAAATGTATAAAAATGTAATATCTGTTTTATATAAGTTTTGCCATTTTTTCAAACCTGTTATTAACATTCGTAACATTTTGATATTTTCTAAAAATTAACTTAAAATAATAATAACAACAACAACAACAATAATAATAATAATAATAATAATTACATTTGTTAACAATAAAAAAAATAATATTTATTTTATATAAGGCTTACAATTTTTTTCCAACCCTGTTACAACATTTGGAACATCTTGTTATTTTCTAGAAATTAATTTAAAAAAAATATTACATAACAAAAATGTGTTATTAACATTAAAAATGTATTAAAATTATTATGTAATTAAATTTAATTATGTATTAAAAATAAAAAACATTTTATAACTTGCAACCTCCTTTATTATTTTCTAGAAATTAGCTTAAATAAAACATTAATAAAATTGTAAATAATATAATATTTGTGGGTAAAAATGGGTAAGAATTTTTACAAATTAATTTTGATTCAGACAGATTCACTAATGAATCATTCAGACCATATCTTGTAAAGTGGTTTGACTAATTCAGAGTCATAGCTGAGTCTGAATGGTATTTCTTCAATGGCTTCACTGAAAACATTTGTGTGATTCTTCATTCACACCACTAGATGTCAGTGTGAGTCCAAGACGATTGTGTCACAACATAAAACATTTCTAGAGAACATAAGTGTATCCTATTTGTAGAAAGTAGCAGATATATCTCTTAAAAGCATGTACCATTTGCATAGTACTGCACATAATATTTATTTTTAACTAAGATGAGATGTGCTATTAGCCCAATTAAGAGTAAATCTCTGACCCTCTTGATGTCTTGCTGTGTTCTGGTGTCTACAGTGAATGGTTTGAGCAAGATGTCGGGGTGATTCTGTTCATAGTATTTGCGGGTAAAGTCGTCACAGTCATACAGCAGGAAGCGCCTCCCCATCAGCGTGACCTCCTCACCGACCCTGAAGTCTTGAGGAGAAAAATAATCCTTCACGTCTTGTGGAGAAACTTCCAGAACACACCTGGGAAAAGGCTCTGAGTTGAGAAAAAAAGAAAAGTTTAAGGATTCTGGATTAATGTATTGATTATGTTCTTTGATTATGCTCAAATGAAATATGAATGTAGTCTATGGGGAACCAAACCTGCATTAATTAAAATTGAATTTTTTTTTTAAAAATAAATATAAAAATAAGTAAAGGAATAAATAACTTGCCAAAATAAATATTTTTGTATTACTTTTCCTCATTTATTTACTATTTTGTTTCTTTATTTTTTAACTGTATTTTATATTCTTTCATTCATTTTTTTTATTTTCATATATTTATTATTTAATTTATTTTATTTGGCTGCAAAATTTGTCAAAATTAAACAAAAATTGTGATAGAGCTTAGTGCCATTATCTAAACAAAGGCTGAGAGTTGTTTAAACAAATATCATTTGTTGAATTTATATATTGTAATTATTTAAAATATAAAATATATATTATAAAATATATACGTAATTACAATATATTTTACATAAAATATATTACAAAACATTTTAAAATAAAATTTAAAATATAAAATATATAATATTAAATATTTTTTTAAATAATTACAATATATTTTTTACGTTTTAACATAAAAAAAACATAAAAGTAAAACATGAAAACATATACTGAAAAAAATATACTGAACATATACTGAAAAAAAAATGTGAATAATAAAAAACATATTTTATATCTAAGGGGTTTGGCTGACAAAAGCATTTGAGATCCCCTGATTTACTTTCTCCAAGCTTCTATAAACATAAAAAGCAACAAAATTAAAGCAGGTTTATCTTTGTGTTTATGATCTCACCGCAGGTTGATTTGATGTTTTTGAGAATCTTCTGTCTGCGGAACAGCACTGGGAATGGGTCCCGGCCGCTGTTGGCCTCATGATGTTCGCAAATTTCAACAGAATCATCCACCAGATAGTAATACAACGTTACAGGCCGTTTCTCCCCATAGAGTGAGTCCGAGTCGTCCCAGAGCGCATAGAAACGCAGAACCTGGAGTCAGCAGAGAAATGATGAGTGAAAGACTTTCAAATGTATTTGTGTGTGTGTGTGTGTGTGTGTGTACCTGTCGATCCAGGGTGAGGAAGCGCTCCAACTGATGGTTGTGGTCGTAGGGTATGACGTGTGTTTGTTGTGCCTGAGCGCGCCGGATAGTGTACGGGTCACTGGGGATGGACTCCGACTCATTTAGTACTATTCCCTGACTCTCCATGAACTCCTACACAAACACACACACACACGTTCAGTCAAACCAAACCCATCAGAAGCATCAGAAGCACTTGATTAGAGTCTGTGTGTGTGTACCTGTGTAAAGGGATCACAGTGTGTTATCCTGTAGACCGTTTCAAACAGACTCATGTCCATCCCGACGTTGAGGTCTTTCCAGTGGTACAGATCTCCATGCTGGTTTTTAGTCAGTCTCTGACGTTTGATCAGTTTCCCCTGTGGAATTCCTGAGTTTTCCACCGGTGGCTCGGTCACACACATGCTGTCATCCTCTAGGTGATAATATATCACCACCGGACGAATGCGGAAATGCTCATCTGGGGAGTGCAATACTTCCTGACGGAAGTAACCGTAGAAGCGCAGCACCTGAAGGTCAAAGGGTAAAGGTGAGACGCTAGTTCTGATTCAGAGAGATAAAGCGATAGATAGAACAATAGGTAGAAGGATAGACAGAACAATAGATAGGTAGATGATAGACCGATAGAAAAAAACGATAGAATGATAGATTGATAGAACAATAGACAGTATAATAGGATAGACAGAATGCTAGATAGATCGACAGATAGAAGGATAGACAGAACAATAGATAGACAAATAGATCAAACAGATGATAGAACGACAAAGCAATAGATAGAAGGATAGACAGAACAATACATAGACAAAACGATAGATGAGACAGAACGATAGAAAAAGCAATAGAATGATAGATACACAAAAAGTATAATAGGATAGACAGAAAACTAGATAGATGATAGAAAGATAGAGTGATAGAATGACAGACTGATAGAAAGATAGATAGATGGAAGGATAGACAAAACGATAGAGATAAAATGACAGATGATAGAATGACAGATAAAGCGATAGAACGATAGGTAGAAGGATAGAACAACAGAGAGACAGAATGATAGAAAAAGCGATAGATGATAGAGAATAAGATAGAACGCTAGATGGAATGATAGATAGAGATAAAACAATACATGAATGATAGATGAAATGATAGACTGATCAATCAATAGAAGGATAGACAGAATGACAGATAGATGATAGATAGAGAATAATAGGACAGATAGAATGCTAGACAGGTAAATAGACAAACCAATAGATAGATGAACAATAGATATGATAGAATGATTGATAGAAGGATAGACAGAATGATACATAGATGATAGAGAATAATAGGATAGATAGAATGCTAGATAAGTAAATAGATAGACAAAACAATAGATGAATAATAAAGTGATAGAATGATAGACAGACAGAATGATCGATAGAAGGACAGATAGATAGATTGATAGATAAAAATAATAGGATAGACAGAACGCTAGATGGACATAAAACTATAGATGATGGATAGACAAACAGAATGATAGACAGATAGAACGACAGATAAAGTGATAGAATGATAGGTAGAAGGATAGACAGAATGATAGAAGAAGAGATAGATATATAGATAGAGATAAAACAACAGATGAATGATAGATAAAATGATAGACAGATAGAATTATCAATAGAAGGATAGACAGAATGACAGACTGATAGACAGATAGATAGATAGATAGATGATAGAGAATAATAGGATAGATAGAATGCTAGATAGGTAAATAGACAAAACAATAGATGAACAATAGATAAAGTGATAGATAGGTAGATAGATAGATAGATAGACAGATAGATAATAGGATAGACAGAATGCTAGATAGACATAAAACTATAGATGATGGATAGACAGATAGAATGACAGATAAAGTGATTGATAGATAGATAGATAGATAGAAAGATAGAAAGATAGAAAGACAGGTAGAAGGATAGACAGAACAATAGATAGATAGATAGATAATAGGATAGACAGAACGCTAGATAGACATAAAACTATAGATGATGGATAGACAGATAGAACGACAGATAAAGTGATTGATAGATAGATAGATAGATAGATAGATAGATAGAAAGATAGGTAGAAGGATAGACAGAACGATAGATAGATAGATAGATAATAGGATAGACAGAATGCTAGATAGACATAAAACTATAGATGATGGATAGACAGACAGAACGACAGATAAAGTGATTGATAGATAGATAGATAGATAGATAGATAGATAGAAAGATAGGTAGAAGGATAGACAGAACAATAGATAGATAGATAGATAATAGGATAGACAGAACGCTAGACAGACATAAAACTATAGATGATGGATAGACAGAACGACAGATAAAGTGATTGATAGATAGATATAGATAGATAGAAAGATAGGTAGAAGGATAGACAGAACGATAGATAGATAGATAGATAGATAGATAGATAGATAGATAGATAGATAATAGGATAGACAGAACGCTAGATAGACATAAAACTATAGATGATGGATAGACAGACAGAACGACAGATAAATAGATAGATAGATAGATAGATAGATAGATAGATAGATAGATAATCTGCACCTTCTTGTCATAAGCAGCGTGTGCCGGTATGAAGTCGAGCTGTAGGGGTCGGTGTGTGTCGGTCCCATAGGTGAGGTTCGGGATGTCTCTGATCAACTGGTTCCTCTCGCTGTGACTGATGTTCACCGACAGCAGCGGATCTTGTCCGGTACCGACCGCGGGGCGCCGGGGCAGAGCGTAACCGTTCTTATAATCAAGAGTCTGAGCTCTGTGGAAAGCGGATTTCTGAATCACAACACACAGAAATTATGGGTCAGTGTATAACAATATAATATCATTATACTGAATAAAAAGAATTGCACAAATAATGGGTTAATTCGCAGAAAAAATCCAAAATGTGTTTTAAAAACATTTATTTTACAAAAATCACTTGGAGATTCAACTAAATTTTAAAAAGAAGATGAACGGGGCCTACATGTTAACGTATCTCACCGTTAAATCCCGAAAAGTGTTTCCTGGCAGGAAAGGGAGCCCGTGTCTTGTGTTAATAGACATAATAGCTTGTTAATTAAATGTATCTTCAAATAAAGATCTGAGTAAATAAAATGAGGTAAGTTGTTCTCTCACGGGACTGTCTTGCTTCCCTGAGGAGGTTTATTTATAACGGTCTCCATGGAGACCACAAACACTAGCGGCTGTCATGGTGATGTAAACAATTCATTTGATTCACCAACATGCGGCGCTACACGCTCAGTTTAGTCAATGCAGTTTTTATTTAATGCTCCATAACAACCAAAACAAAACCTCCCACGGGTCCTGCTCTGCACATGAGCTGATATTCCTATAAAAAACATGCGGAAATATTACTTGAAAACAAATTTGAGAGCGCTTACAACACAAACATCCTGCTGCTGTACAATATTTAGAGCTCAAACAAACATCCACATGCATACAAACGTCGAGGCACTTCATGTTTTGGTTTGCTTTGAATAAAAAAAACTTAAATATTACATATTAAAGGATCTCTGTGTGGGAATGGACTCTTAAAAATAAAGGTTTTGCATAGAGGTAGCAAACTAAATGATAGGATAATACATTTGCTTAGCCATATTTTTTAAAATTATATTTAGAAATATTTAATTTTAGAAAGCCTAAAGATTGCTAAAAATTATTTAGTACAACATTTAATGGATTTTTCACGTTAGAGTGAGCGCGGATATTTGTACAGTTTATGGGTGTGGTTTCCGGTCTCATCTGCCTCCAGCTATTTTTAGGTACAAAACAGATGGTTTTGCTGCTTGACAATGCGAATTGGTGTGTCTTATCATATTATTTTAATGTATTATCATAATTATGAACACATTGGTTTGTAGTGCAAACAGTTTTACCATTTACTGCACGTTGTTATTCTTGTTATTTCAATATTGCGGCAAATAAACCGGAAGTCCCGCCCATATGCTTGCTTTCGCGTTGAAGAGTATGGTTAATTTGATTAAATATCTTAAATCACAAAAATTACTTTTAATATATTAAATATATTATATGTTGCCTACTTTATTCAAACATTTAAAAATCTTAATGCAACCTCAAATTTGAGTAAAGTAAATATTAGCTTGTTCACCTGCCTGTAGTAACATCTTGATGCCTACTAATAAGTTTTTAGTTATTTAGAAATCTTTTACTGATGTTTTAAAGAATCTGGAAACCAAAACATGGATCTGAAGAACCTATAATAGAACATCAAAAACTTTAATTTCCAAAAAATATATATATATAGCCAACTCATGAACCTTACATAGCCATAAATAGTTCTTAATAAGAAGAAGCTCCATTGAAAACCTTTATTTTTAAGAATGGAAAGTATGTTATTTAGGGTTTCATATCATCAGCATTAAATCTGAGTCTTATTATCATGTAACAGAAACACATTAACCACAGTTGTAACAATCAGAAAGCGCTGCATAAAGTCATTGAGTGATTAGCTGTGTTGGCAGATGTGTCTTGTGTTTAAGGCACGACGTTGATGTGCATCATGATCCTATAAGAACCTCTTTGAGGTTGTGTTTGCATCTATGCAGGAACATTTGAATGTCTCTCTCATCCCCTTTAAGAACAGAAGATTATACACAGAACACTTGGATTGCATCCCTGAGCAATCAGGCAAGCTTTGCCACAGTATAAAAAATATTTCATCCAAAAAAAAATAGTGGTATCAAAAACTATTTAAATATCAAAATAAATTTCATAAAGGCTGAGATGATTTTACAGCATGTCTAAATATATATAAAATATCAAAAAAATATTTGGACACTTAAGTCACTCTTAAAGATGCACGAATGTCATTGCATCTGAAAATAAAATATCAAGCCAAGTTGCATTTATTTTTAAAGAAAGCACAGCACAAGCAGATCAAAAGAAGCCTGTCATGTTTAAAATGATGATAAATAATTAAATGATCTAGTGTTAAAAAAACGAAGAAAAATGGTAACATTTTATAATTAGGTCCAATACATTTCTTACAGTATTCATTAATCTTAATTAACATTAATTAATAAAAAATACTGTTTATTGTTAGTTTATGTTTATGGAATTTTATTTCCGGCATGGGATTAAAAAAGGTAATTTCAACATTTTATCTCAAAATTCTAGATATTTTCATTTTTCATTGACAGAACTGAGATATAATAAGGAGTTCATATCTCACAATTCTACTTTTTTTGAATATATTTTTTTATTTCTGCGGTGGAGGGAAAAAAAATTGCAAGATATAAAGTCAGAATCCTGAAAAAAAAAAAAATAAATAAATAAATATTTAATAATTGCAAGATTATATATATATATATATATATATATATATAGAACTGCAAGAAAAAAATCTTGAGATTAAATTTAATTTTGTGATTAAAAGACAAAAATTGCCTATTTTATTTTATTTTATTTTATTTTATTTTATTTTATTTTATTTTATTTTATTTTATTTTTTTATTTTATTTTATTTTATTTTATTTTATTTTATTTTATTTTATTTTATTTTATTTTACAGGATTGCATACTTCAGGTCCATTAAATACAAACATACAACTTCTGCTTTTATTAATGCTTTAGAAATATTTTTGCTGTTAGTTTGTATTAACTAATGTAGGTAAGAAATGGAGCCTTATTGTAAAGTGTTACCAAAAAAAAACAAAAGATGACACTTTGTGGATGAGATAAAATAGTGATTAAGCAAAACCGATGCAGAAAAGTGAAGCTTCAGCATCATTTGCTTGCTGATGCAGCTTGGTTTGTTATATTTGTTTCCCAATGCAATGACATTCAGATATTTGCAAGTGTCCAAATGTGTTTTAGTCCCACTGTATATGTGTATTTGTCAAATCAAACTGGAAGGCACTTAATTTCATCAGGTCTCTCCCTACAGAAAGCCGTCCTCACTATTTGACAGGTGGAGTGAAGGACCAATCACAGTGCTTAGAGCTTATCACACCTCTTAGAGCTGCCTACAGACTCCTAGACCCAGCTTTCAAATAAACCACATCTCCCATGATCCTTAGCTTCAGGCACATGCTTCAGAAAATGTCCAACTTCCTATTTAGAAGTGCAACAAAATACCACTTCCTACTGGAATTTCATCAAGATGTGGCTGCTGGACATCAAGTAGGAATATTCCCAAATCCACATTTGACCTTTCACCTCTGCATATTGAAGCTACAGATGAACCGCGCCTCAACAAAGAGCTTATTTCACTGCAAATCAAATATGCAGTTTAATGCCACACTAGGTTACGACTCCAGCCGCTTTAGCGTCCCATTGGTAGCTTCCCATCTGGATGTGTCCGATCAGAGGCGGCGCTCTAGTAGTAGCGGTTTAGGCTACGCGTTCCCGGGACGTCCGGTTGTCCGTTCATCCAGATTTCTCGTATGATCCGCTCTCTCTCCTCCAGTCGCTGCGCTCGCTCAAGCTCCTCCGCCGACGTGAAGACGTTTGTGTTGAGCGTGCGCTCAAAGCGCCGGTGCCTTCGGGCCGAGAGGTCAGAGCTTGAGTCCCAGTCTGAATCAGAGTCACTGGTGTCACTGTCGGAGTCCGCAGGTCTCGGACGCTTTTTAGCCACAGCATGGCGAGGTTTACAGTCTGTACGGCAGGAAATCTGAACCACTAGAGCGAAGAGCGTGAGGAACAGACCGGCGCAGACGCCGCACATGAAATACAGCGCACAGCGCTCCGGGTGTTCTGGATGGAGAGAGAAAACAGACAACATGAAATTAAAACTGACTTTACTTTCTTAAACTTTAGACTATGTTCCAGGTCAATTTGAGCCCTTGTTTGTCCTGAACACTTAAACTGCCTGCTGTACTTCAGAAAAATCCTTCAGGTCCCACAAATTCTGAATTCGAACCCTTTACAACAATGACTGTATGATTTTGAGATCCACATTATTACACTGAGGACAACTGAGGGACTCATATGCAACTATTACAGAAGGTTCAGACACTCAACGATGCTCCAGAAGGAAACACAATGCATTAAGAGCCGAGGGGGGGAAAACTTTTAGAATTTAAAGATCAGGGTAAATTTAACTTATTTTGTCTACTGGGACATGTACGTAGCTTCTGAAGGGCAGTTCTAAATGAAAAAATATGATATTTAGGCAAAATAAGAAAAATGTACACATCATCATTGTTTTCAAAAGTTTTCACCCACCGGCTCTTAATGCATCATGTTTCCTTCTGGAACATCAGTGAGTGTTTGAACCTGTAATAGTTGCATATGAGTCCCTCAGTTGTCCTCAGTGTGAAAAGATGGATCTCAAAATCATTTAGTCATTGTTGGAAAAGGTTTAAATACAAAAAAATGTTGAAAAACCAAAGAATTTGTGGGACCTGAAGGATTTTTCTGAAGAACAGCAAGCAGTTTAACTGTTCAGGACAAACAAGATGGACAACTATCACTAAAAAAAAAATGGACAACTATCACTGAAAAAAAAACATCTGTGGGTCATTTAGGTAACAACACAGTATTAAGAATCAAGCATATGTAAACTTTTGAATAGGGTCATTTTTATATATTCAACTATTATTTTCTCTTGTGGACTGTATGTAAACATCTTTTATGTGAAATATCTTATTAGGTCAGTAATAAATAAAAAATAACATGCATTTTGTATGATTCCTCTTTTTTTGGTAAACTAATAAACATTCTGCAGATTCTGCAAGGTATATGTAAACTTTTCACTTCAACTGTACAACTGAAGTTTTTCTTGAAATTTTGTGAGTAGTTCTCATTTAGGGTCATTATTATACCAGCAAATTTATTATGATGATGTTAACAAATCAATTTGATCTTGCATGGTTAAAATGGGTGCACAGACCCAAAATAATTTTTTTATGAATTTTATGTTAGTTTCTCAAGGTAAGAAGATTTACATTATGCATGTGGTATATGTTTTGATTTGAAAGAATGTACACAGTGTTGATGGCATACACTTTCATCAGTTCATGCATGTGAATTTTGCTGAGCATCAAACCCATGATCTTTCAGGAAAACACAAAAATACAAAAAAACTATTTAAAATGAAAATATTACATTTAAAATATAAAAAAAATCTATATTTAAAACACTACATAAATAATCAATATTCAGTCATTTTTTTTTAATAATATTAAGGGGGAAAAGGTTAAATGCTGTTTTAAAAATCATTCTCATTTTTCTGTTTATTTTTCTATCTTAATGTGTCAGAAATATCAAGGTTTACTGTTTTTACCTAAATTATTGGTGAATTATATTGAATCTAGTTAGGACCAATTTGACATTAGGCAATTAATAATGTTAAGCAATAGACAAGTAGCTATTCCAGGAAGTGTTTTAGCTCCATTTTTGTGTTAACTGCACACTTTTTATGATTTAATCAATTCCTGATGGAATTCCAGCCCTAGAGTTTTCCTTTGAATATCTTGATGAATATAATGAGAAAAATATGTCACCATCATTCAGAAATACACTACCGTTCAAACATCTGGTGTGAGTAAAATCTTTCTTGAAAGATTTTTTTTTCAGCAACGACACATTAAATTGATCAAAAGTGACAGAAAAGAGTTTTATAATGTTACAAAAGAGATCTACTTCAAATAAATGCAGTTTGTTTGAACTTTATGTATCATGATTTCCACAAAAATATTCAGTAGCACAACTGTTTTCAACATTGATAATCAGAAATGTTTCTTGAGCGGCAAATCAGCATATTAGAATGATTTATGAAGGATTATGTGACAATGAAGACTGGAGTAATGATGCTGAAAAATTCAGCTTTGACTCACAGGAATAAATTACATTTTAAAATATATTCAAATAGAAAATAGCTATTTTAAACTGCAATAGTTTTTCACAATATTACTGTTTTTATTGTATTTTTTTAAACAAATAAATGCAGCCTTGGTGAGCAGAGGAGACTCTTTCAAAGACATTTAAAAATCTTTCCAACCCCAGTCTTTTGAGCGGTAGTCTGCATCACAAATTCGAAGTGATCCACAGCAGTATTTGTGATGTTACCTGTGATGTAGGTGTAGGCCGCCAACATGCTGGTGATGAGGGCCATGGTTGGTCTGATTACAGTGGAGATGGTTGGGTTTGGATCGTTTTCTCCAGACTGATCCGTCTCTTCTGAATACGGACCAGAACTCCGGCCTCGTGTCGACCTCCCTGCGATCAAACACACAATCATTATGCCCTTATGTGAACCAAGCTTAATGTGAGATCTTTACAAAACCGAAACATGTATATTATGCCCCAAGCTTCCATGTCTGGCAATAAACAAAAGAATAAGTTGGATTTACATCAATAATTGATCAACGGTTCCTCATTGTGTGTGTGTGTTTGGTGTCAAAGGAAAAATTCACTCAAAAAGGAAAAAATGCTGTCATCATCATCTCACCCTAACATTGTGGCATGACCAATATGAATTTTTCTACTTTAAAACATTAAAGTATACAATATATGTTGATATAATGCAATTCATGCATTATATTCCTATATTTTTTTCAAATATCAAAGACATCATTGCTGCTTGTGACTGATCTCAGTGTATATGCATCCATTATGTGATTTCATATGGAAATTTTATGGTGGTTTTCCCATAACTTTTAGATCCTGACAACTGTAAAATTACCTGCAGCTAATTTTAATTAAAAATATTCCGGTAACATGTTCCAGGATGTTGGTTTCAGTAGAACATCTGCTCCGTCCGAGATTCTTAAATAGTCAGAACAATGAGAAAATAGTGATTCTTTTGACAGTTTCTGCATCAGAAATGTAATTTAATTATCAGTTGTGTCCTGTTTTCAATTTAAATGTAAAAGTCAATGTAAAAATTAAGTTGTTGTTTTTTTGGCTAGGTTTTTAAATTTAAAAAAAAAAAAATCCAACTGTGAGAAAAAAGTCGCATTCACCTTTTTTTTATTCTGTAGTGGAAAAAAAAAAACAGAATTGCAAGATGTAAACTTAGAATTCTGAGGAATAAAAATAGAATTGTAATTACTATAAAAAGTTTAAAGGAAAGTTGGTAAGGCCAATATTGGAAATGTTACAGGAGGCTTTTAAAGCTGGGGACCTCCCTAACTCAATGGCCAATGCATTAATTATCTTATTGCCTAAGCCTGGAAAATCTAGGAATAAATGTGAGAATATGAGGCCAATAAGCCTGCTTAATTAAGATCTTAAGATAGTCAGCAAATTACTAGCAACTCGTTTACAGGAAACCCTTCCATTGATTATACACAGGGATCAAAATGGCTTTGTTTCAGGTCGACAAGGTCTATACAATGTTAGGAGGGTTCTTAATGTTATTCAAGCATTAGATAACACTAAGGATACGGCCCTCCTCTCCCTGGATCCTGAAAAAGCATTTGATAGGGTAGAATGGGCCTATCTTTTTGATGTGTTAAAACGATTTAGATTGGGGCCAAAATTTCGAAAATGGATACAACTATTATATTTACACCCAACTGCAGAGATTCTAACAAATAAGAACGTGTCTAAACCAATTTTAGTTAAACGTGGCTGTCGACAGGGATGTCCGTTATCCCCGTTGCTCTTTACTTTAGCAATGGAGCCCTTGGCTATAGCTGTACGGTCACATTCACACATATCCGGAATCACGGTTGGTCAGGTAGAACACAAGCTGTCGCTATATGCAGATGATATCATCTTATTCCTTTCACAATTAAATACATCTATTCCCGCTTTGTTAAAATTAATTGATGGGTTTGGTCATATTTCAGGATATGTAATTAACAAATTAAAATCATCAATCTTGTTGCTAGATAAAGGAGAGAGAGAAAATCCGCCTGTAGCCGTTTCACAATTCAAATCAGTTTCTAAATTTACTTACTTAGGAATACTTATCCTTCCAAATTTAGATTTAATTGTTCAGCATAATTATGAATCGATAAATAATGAAATTAGAGATAGTATCAACAGATGGAGTCTTCTTCCCATGTCCCTTATAGGTCGAATTAATATTTACAAAATGAATATACTTCCAAAATTGTTGTATGTTTTTCAGAACATTCCCTTGCCACCCCCTGCTGACTGGTTTAAAGCATTTAGGAAACTGCTTCTTGATTTTATATGGTCAAACAAACATGCTAGAATAAGACTGTCACTACTCCATTTACCCTACGATGAAGGAGGCTTGATGTGCCCAAACATAGAATGGTACTACTGGGCAGCTCAGCTCAGATCTATAGGGTGCTATTTTTGTAAAAATGACCCTCCCCAGTGGACAGAAATGGAAAGTAACATCTTGAGCCCTCCATTACCTTTGTACCTTTTTTCTGATACAGAAGTTAATTTGATGAAGAAAACTAAAAACCCAATAGTTAAAAACATGGTTAAGGTGTGGTATAATGTTAAAAGGCACATTAAAGAACCAGTTATTTTATCACGGCTAACCCCAATATGGGGAAATCAGAATTTCTCCCCGGGGAGAGCCGATGCAGTGTTTAAACAATGGGCTTTAAATGGATTGGAGAAAATTCAAGATCTATATCCAACAGACTCAGATAACATGATGTCATTTGACATGCTTAGACACAAATACAATATTCAAAGAAAATATTTTTTCAAGTATCTCCAACTTAGAAGTTATATAGGAACAAAACAAAGAAATCTATTGAAACCACCCAAATCTAAGTTCGAAGAAATGATAAGTGAAAATAGCCTTAAAAGAGGAGCAATCTCACAATTTTATAAATTACTATTATCACACTCCCCAGATAATTCAACCTTGAAATTAGAAGCTTGGAAGAAAGATCTGCAAATAAATTTGTCTTTAGATGAGTGGCAAGTGGTTTGCCGTAAAGCACATAAGCAAACTATAAACTCTCGGTTGAGACTGTTACAGTACAAGCGGCTTATGCGTGTTTATGTCACCCCTGCCAGATTAAACCAATACAATCCAAATATCCCAGACATATGTACAAAATGTGGAGACGAAAAGGGTACACTGTTCGATTGTATTTGGGAATGTAGAGAAATTAAAATATTTTGGGGTAAAATAAAGGAAACGGTGAAGTCTATTATTTCTAAAGACCTTCCTTTGGAACCTTCCTTTATAATTTTAGGTCTATACCCCAAGCACATAGGATATGCAAAAAATGAGAAACCGTTTATTGATATTTGTTTGTTACAAGCTAAAATGTTGATTGCACTACATTGGAAATGTATAAGAAGACCAAGTATTGGACAATGGGTTAAACAGATGTTGGCTACTCTTCCATTGGAACGTATTACATACTTGTTAAAAGGAAAAAAGGACTTGTTTGAAGGTATTTGGAGACCCTTCATGCTTTTTGCAGAAGGTACAGACTTAATTGAAGATCAAGAGGAGGAAGATGGTTAGGAAATATTACTCACTCACTGACCAGCTCGTTATGAGTTGGTTGGTCCCTGATATCTTGTGTCAAAGGGCATTATCGATAGTATATATGGTAAAATTGTATTTTGTGTCTGAGAGGATGTTTTGTTGTATGTCATTTAAATACTAAAAAAGACAAATAAACATATTGTTGGGAAAAAAAGAATTGTAATTACTTATCATTCTAAAGGAAAACATTAGAATTGTAAGATGTGAACTTATAATTTTAAATAAAAAATAGAATTGTGAGATGTAAACTTATAATTCTAAAGGAAAACATTAGAATTGTGAGATGTAAATGTAGAATTCTGAGGGAAAAAAAAGAATTGAGATGTAAACTTATAATTCTATAGGAAAACATTAGAATTGTGAAATGTAAACAATTGTAAAGGAAAAATTGAATTGTGAGATGTAAACTTCTAATTGTAAAGGAATAAAATAGAATTGTAATTATAAATCTAAAGGAAAACATTAGAATTGTGAGATGTAAATTTATAATTCTAAAGGAAAACAGAGTTGTGAGATGTAAACACATAAGGAAACATTAGAATTGTGAGATGTAAATTTATAATTCTAAAGGAAAACAGAGTTGTGAGATGTAAACACATAAGGAAACATTAGAATAGTGAGATGTAAACTTAGAATTCTGAGGAAAAAAATAGAATTGTAATTATTTATAATTTTAAAGGAAAACATTAGAATTGTGAGATGTAAACTTAGAATTCTGAGGGAAAAAATAGAATTGTAATTATTTTTAATTCTAAAGGAAAACATTAGAATTGTGAGATGTAAACTTATATTTCTAAAGGAAAACATTCGAATTGTGAGATGTAAACTTAGAATTCTGAGGGAAAAATAGAATTGTAATTATAATTCTAAAGGAAAACATTAGAATTGTGAGAAGTAAACTTTGAATTCTAAAGAATCTTTACAGAATTACAGAATTACACAATTGTAAGATTTATAATTCTAAAGGAAAACAGAGTTGTGAGATGTAAACATATTTCTAAAGGAAAACATTAGAATTGTGAGACGTAATTCTGGATTTTTTTCAAAGAATTCTGAATTTCTATCTAACAATTCTTTTTTTCTCTCAGTTGGGGTATTTCTATCTAGCAATTCTGACTTTTCTTCTCAGAATTGTGACTTTAGATTCTTTTTTCTCAGAATCATGAGGACAAAACAAAAATCTGAACTATAAGGTACAAAGTCACTATTCTTTATTCTGTGATGGAAAAAGCTTTCAAATGAATTCCATGCATTGCATGGAAGGTTCATTAAAAATTCACATATTCCACACAGCGGGAATGAATATAAAATAACTACATTTCCATTTTTTGTGTGTGTGAACTATTAATATGCTAATAGACTGTTTGGCCAAATATATGTTTGGGAAAGAAACAAAGGGTCATCTAAACAGAGCTCACATTAAACGCTGCTTAAACATATTTGTTTGTATTGTCTCTGCTTACGGGAAATGAATTATGGGTGTTTTTCTTTCAAATTCGGTCAGATTCTGTTAAACACAGCTGTAGCTACAGCAACTATCAGCACAGAGAGTGCGTGTGGTTTCTGATTCATGACTTCAGATCAGTGTTTCCCATCACTGCCCTGATAAAAGCCATTATTTGGATGAAGGAAACCGATTCCAGCCATAATTTCTGCTGAGGTTGCGTTTCGCTCCAGTAATTGCGCTCGGTTCCTTACCTGGCGCGGAGTCCGAGGTCAGAGACGGGGTCCCGTCAGGAGGGGCGCTGTCTCCCACCACGTTGGGGTCATGAGGCACTGACGGGGGAGAGGGGAACGACGGATGCCTGGAAACCGACTCCTGCACGAGTTTCTTTGGGACTAAAGAGAGACACATAATTCAATAATTCAGCAAAAATTATACTTCTGCTTGAGTTACATTTTTACTCCCTCACATGTGCGTTAGAAACGATCACCAGTCCATCCAACATACACACAGAAAAACAAGACTGCCTTTGTGCTCTATAAACAGCGAAACAAAAGGAAAATATAGTGGCGATGATCAGGATCCAAGCAGAAGGGATATAATGACCACAAATTGCCAGATTTGAAAGATGAAATCACTTCGATACTGTGGATACTGGTACATGTAAACTTCCCGAAATCAGAGTCGTGCCGTTTTAAGGATTTGTTTAAGTTATGGTGATTTTATTATTGGTATTTGATTATATTTGGCACATGTGCTCAGAATGAGATTTGTGATGTTTTACTCTCATAAGACGCTAATCAATTAGTCATTATGGATCGTGTCAGATGTATCGCCAAATTTGACAAAACACTTTTGATAACTTCTTGTTAGAAGTGAATCTAGAAACTGGACAAATTTAGTGCATATCACCCTAGGAGTTTAAAAAATAAATCTGAAACTTCCCACCAAGTATTGAACAAATCTTAACAGAAATAAAGTGGTGAAATAAAATCATAAAAATAAAATAATTAAAATATAATTAATTTCTGCAATACAAAGCTGAATTTTCAGCATCATTACTCATCTTTAGTGTCACATGATCCTTCAGAAGTAATTTTAATATGCTGATTTGCTGCTCAAGAAACATTTCTGAGTTAAAAACTGTTGAAATCTTTTTGTAACATTATTAACTTTTGATCAATTTAAAGCCACCTTGCTGAGTGAAAATATTAAGTTCTTTCTTATTGACCTCAAACTCTAGTGTAGATTCTGTATTATATATGTCGCTTACATTATTATGTATAACATATAAGACAATATAATATAATCTAAATTATATTAATTTTGCTGCTTAAACCCCTAAACAGACCGCCAATGGCCTCGCAACAATCAGCCAGAGAGATCTGGTTTGCAAAGTCACAGTCACATACACACACACACAGTTCCAGTAACACACAGCATTTATTTTAAACTTTCTCTGAATAAACATGGCACCAAATTTAGCGAAACAGATTTCGGTTAAACTCTAGAGAGGCTGGAAACAGCCTGAGGACACACACACACACACAAACTCATGAAAGCTGAAACACTCACCAGTGCCAGTTACTGATGGCTGGGTTATAACACACACACACACACACACTGTTTCTCTGAGGGAGGTCAAAGTTAAAGACTGACACACTCTGTGTGTGTGTGATTGTAAAGCCCCTGGAGCAATTACAGCCCACTGATTGGGGGTAATTGGAGGCACATGTGAGCTTATGTATATTTATGTGTGTGTATTTATGTATATGGGCCATTCTACAGAATTAGTCCAAAGTCAGAGTTGAAAATGTCTTGAAAAAAAAAGTCTTTTTCCTGAAAGATTTGTATGTGTACAAATTGTATAATATCCAAGGTACACATTTCTAGTACTTGTGCAGTTAATTCTCATAATGTATTTTGAGAAAGTATTGGAATTTTTTTTCCTCTCACTACCGAAACAGTAATAATAATTTTATTAGAAGGGTTATATTGACTTACTAAGATTTTGTTCACATCTAGATTGTAAATATATTTTTTGCTATTTTATTACATTTTTTTCAGAGGCAAATCCATGACAATTTATTTTTTTACAATATTTCTAGTGTAATTTATGAGATGTTGTATTTTAAGTCCAATTTTACTTTGTAAATCATACTGATTTCAAAGTTAAGGATCCATTAGTTTGAATATACATTGAACCAAAAATTATCATAACATTTTAGCTGATAATTCAGTAATTTGTTTTTGACAAAACATCCCATGTTTCCGTAGTGACAGTAATGTTTTGGTACACTGTAAAAAACAATTTGTTGAGTCAACTTAAAATAATTTGTAACCTGGCTGCCTTAAAATTTTAAGTTCAGTCAACTCAAAAAAAGTTTATTCAGCTTGAAATGTTAAATTATACTAAGTGACATCTTAGATATTTGAGTTGAATCAACTTAAAATTTTAAGGCAGCTGGGTTACTTACCCATCTGTTAAGTTTAGTAAACACAAATATCTAAGTTGTTGCTTAGTATAAATTAACATTTCAAGTTGACTAAACTTATTTTAGTTGACTGAACTTAAAATTTTAAGGCAGCAGGGTAACAAATTATTTTAAGCTGACTCAACAAATTGTGTTTTTTATTTTTTACAGTTTATTTTTCTACATCACATAACAGAATTTTAACCCACATACTAGACCACTACTAAAACATACTAACTAAAAATGCATAACTGTACTAAAATTGTCTTTACCTCCCCTAAATATGAGGATTATGTGTTCCCTTTTTGTCACTACCAAAACAATGATGACATGTTTCAGTAGTTTAGACTGTTACGGTAGTGACAATTTTATGAGATAACACCCAAAAAACAAAGATATTACTATCGAAACTTCACCAAAAATTTTGGTAGTGACAATTTGAGATACTTTTGAAGCTAGCTCAAAGATGCTCATCAGCACATGGTTAGCTAGCACAGCTCTGAACAGTTGTACACATACAAAAACTAAATGTTATGGAACTCCCAAAAAAGACTTTTCAGACTTTTAAACACATTTTCACACCATGTAGCTATGAGAGAGAGGGACACACAAATATTTCTTGATCATACATTTATGGGTTTAGTTAAAATCAGTCTCAGCCAGTGGACTAAAACATACACTGTTTCGGTAGTGACATGAAAAATGCGGGACACATTTTTTTACATAAAGTTTCATAACCTACAAAGAAACATTTTTTGAACTTCACTTTTTAAAAGTATCAAAAAGATACTTTTAAAAACAACAATGGAAAAAAATACAATAATTATTTCAATATCACTTTCATAAGTTGAAATTTAGAGGTTAGACTTTGGGACAGCCACCTCCCAATTGAAAGTACCTAATAAATTATGATTTTACATATTAAGCTTACTACTATTATTTTACAGTAAATATTATTGTGGGTTTCAATAGATAATAGAAGCATCTTAATAAACATCTAAGATTTAAATACTTTTAAATACTTTTTAAAATGTGTTTTTTGGTTGTGGGACAGCAGTTTGCACCACTTCTGTAGAATGGCTCATATGTGTGTGTGTGTGTGTTCATTTTCAAACGTTTGTTTTCAAATTCATACAAAATCCTCAAAAATTGACAGGATTAATATATATCCATTGCAAGCTTTTCTTTAAAGTAGCAAGTTGGCATGGCAACTGTATTATTTGACAGTAACATGGCGGAGGAGGCATTCTGCGCCTCGCTTTTTAAAAAAAGCAATACCTGAGCACTACATCTCGCATCTTTAGATGCATTCTGTGTAAACGGCCCCTAAGAAGTCTTGTGAGCTTATAAAGAGCAAGAGCTGATTAATCAGAGCTATCTGTCAAACATCTGTTTGAGCATCCTGACCAGTGCAACACAGCAACATTGTCTCGAACAATAGAGTTCGGAGGCGGGGCTATCTGTTTATACAACCAATGGAAAACAAGGGGTGTGTTCAGGAGATTTGTGTGTGTGCACATAAATGACCAACTTTATGTTTAAACAAAAAGAATAGAGAAAAAACAGAACAGAGAACAGCACAAGAATCAACATGGAAATATTCCTGTCATCAGAGTCAAACTAAACCATTCCAGACCTCAAAATGTGTGTGTGTGTGTGTGTGTGTGTTTTCTCTGGCATTGCACAGCTCTATTATGTGCCGTACGCTGATCTGTGCAGGAAACAGGCACACTTAACTCACTGAAGTGTGGCATTTTGGGACAGCTGGAGTCCTCGCTGCTCAAATAAAGACCTATTAGTATCTACAGCAATCTGTCTGTGTGTGTGATTCTAATAAAAGACATCAATGAACAGAACACCAGCCAAACCACACACCCTGAAACACACACACCACTAAACCACAGAAAGTGCTATTGAGATTCAGTATCAGTGTGCAAACAAAGTACAAATAGTAAAAGTTCATGAAGAAGTGAGCATGTGTGACTTTCAGTGATTTTTCCTTGTTTCCACATGAAACACTGTGGCAACCACTAGCAACATAATGGTGAGTTTTGCACTTGCAAACAGTACTCGTGCAAAATGTTGAACGTGAGTGAGAAAAGCACATGGTTTTATTTGTGTGCATGTGTGTGGCCAACTCCATGAAAACACACTCTCACATCTGCTGACCTTCAGAACCACAGTGGCATTTCCATGACAGTCGCTGATGAGAGAATGATGGTGTAATGTCTCATATCCCACTAACAGACACAGTCAGCAACACTTGACGGCCTGTGTGTGTGTGTGCATGTGAGTGTGTGTTTAGAGAAACATTGCCTGCTTCACTGTCTTTCATTAAAGCAGCTGTAGGAGGAATATCGGGCGGTGTTGTGTGTGTTGTTGTGTAATGGTGTTTAGTCTCAGTCAGCACTGTGATGTTTATATACTTGTACACTATCACACTCCCTGTGCAGAACAAGCACATGCCTGATAAACTCCTTAAAGCTGAAGCATTTTTGAAGCTATTATTTAAAAAATAATGACACACTTGCCAGGCTTTCCATATTTTCATGTAAGTAAGTATCCAATTCTGGAATCGGAATTGATTTTCGATACCCAACCCTAGATAGGACCCAACACTACTGTAGTGTATTATTTACTCACCCTCCATGCATCCTAGGTGTATATGACTTCCTTCTTTCAGATGAATGCAGTTATATTAAAATTTATCCTGGCACTCCCAAGTTTTAGAACGGCATAGATGGGTGTTTCTCTTTATCAGTCCAAAACAAGCCCAGTAAAGTGCATCCATCCATAATAAAAAGTGCCTCACAAGGCCTTCTGTAGCGAATCGATGCATGTTTGTAGGAAAAATATCCATATTTAAAATGTAAGAATCACTTTAATTTAGCTTGCGCTTACAGTTGTACACGGAACTTGCTTCTTTGACAAGGAGCGTGGCAGTACTGAAACACCGTCTAACCAATCACAACACATGTTGTTTTTCGGAAGGCGGGCCTTCATTAAACCCGACACTAATCGAGCCATTTGTGCCAGGCTGGGAGAAATGTATTGTAATAATGTAAATTATGTTAAAAATAATGCGTTTTTCGAACCACCAAGCATGAAAGCATGTTCTAGTACACCCCCAAAACTAAATTGACTAAAGAGCATACTAGGATCCCTTTAAGTCCCCAAAGTTAAATCTACTCTCCTGTATGATTTGTTTGTCAAACAGAATGGTGGATTCAGTGTTACAATTAGTCAGATCGCCTGTCAATCAAGTTGTTTGTGAAGGGTCAATTGCCTAGCAACTTTTATGATGGCTGTTGTTGTCTATTAAATATAAAAATTCAATAAACATTATTTTATATAAATAATAGTAGTATTTAATAATAGTATTTAGTATTGAGAAATGGTGCATTTGTGACTGTGATTAGTTTCATTATTCCGCCATTAGATGGTGACAAGAGACTGCTTTTATGAGTGACTCAACAGTAAACACTTTTATATTGAAAGAGACTGAAGCAGGGCTGTAAACAAAGAAGTTATTTTTACTTTCAACAACACCAGTGTTGCCAAGTCCACGGTTTTCCCGCGGAATGGGGCTACTTTAACACTGTTGCCGCTGGTTTAATCAGCCCCAACAATGTCATATTTAGCCCCTGAAATGCGAATTTACCAGGGGAACCCTGACAAAATGTGTGCATTTTATCCCCCAATTTTTAACGAGGGGCTAGTTTTGGGCTAGCTTTGAGTAGCAATTGGGCGGGTTTTGTTGTGAAAACCTGGCAACCCTGAACAACACCTTGTAAGATGCAGCCAACAAATGCACTGAGCAGCACTATCGTTGGAAATCACCTTTGAAAGGACAGATGAAAGGATAGTATGACAAAGATATCGCAGATTTCCTCAGAGGACATTCAAACTAATGTTTTATTGTGAATATGAGAATGAGCTGAAGATTGAATGCTGTATCAGATGCAGGTAATCACACTCGCTCACTCCATCTCTCTCTCATAATACAGTGAGCTGTTAATACAGTAAAACAATAAGCTTTTAATAAAGCAACTCAACGTTTCTTCATTACTAATTCTAAAGTAACGTTTTGGAATTAGTAACAGAGGCTTCGGCTCAGCTGTAAAACTGTCAAACTTAGATTTGAATCCATGGCAGAGGGTAGTAGTTCTGCACAAAACAGGGTTTTAAAGACACTCTGTTGTTTCCTATGTATTTACACACTCATGCTTCTACAGAAACTTCTACAGAAATGTCCTACTCTGTGTTTATGGAGCAGCTAAAACTTTTGTGTGGTGTCTGTAGACATAAAGAAGAAAAGAGAGACAGCTGTTATCATAACAGAGCTAATATTAGATCCTCACATGAAAACTCTCGGCTCTTTCTCTGTCTCTTAGATGCTCATATTTAGATGCAAGGGAAAGACAAAGTCTAAGATACGAAGTCAAGTTGAAACTTAGGTACAGTATGATTGACGGTGCTCAGTGTTTGTTGCGTATGTAAAATTGTCATCCTATAGCTGCTGAACTCACACAAAAATCATTATTCAACATCAAGGCATTTGAGAGAAACATTTCCCATGATGCCTCACTGGAAAGGGTAAAAACACGCAGCAGGTTTTACGAGCCTTTAAAATAATCAGGCACTAACGTGACACATTCAGACTCACGTTTCACTGTACTGACCCACAGTCAGCTTTATCCGCATGCCGTCTATCAGGAATGCATTCTGGGAATTGCCTGAATTCCAGCCTGATCCCTGTCACAGAACCGGTTCCCTATTCTGTATGAAACAGACGTGGAAAACCACGTTTGAATGCATGCAGGCACATGCATGTACAGCCAAGTCAGCACAAACCACAGACTCCAGTCGAGCAAACTAAAGCTGCTGAGGATTCAACACACAAACACGTGAAGAACATCAAGATGACCAAAGTCAAAATGGTCAACAAAGACGTGTCAATCTCATCCCCAGAGTAAACACACACAAAAGTTTCTTCAGGCACTATTAGATTTCTTAATATTAGATACATTAGATAAAAACTGTCCTGAAAAATGTGGCCTTTATCAATGTGCTATTTTTCATGTCTTTATTGTGTAAAATCATTTCATATCTCATATATCATGCTATTTCCATCATCATCTCATATTTCATATTTTTCATGACTTTTATGTATAAAATCACTTACATCTCGTTTTCCATGTTATTTTTCATGTCTTTTTCATATAAAATCATCACATCTCATATTTCAAGCTATCTGTCATGAATTTTACATACACAATCATTACATATCTCATATTTCATAATTGTTTTATGACTTTTATGCATAAAATCATCATATATCTCATATTTCATGTTATTTTTCGTGTCTTCTTTATATTAAATCATCACATATCTCATAGTTCATGCTATATTCAAGTCATTTATATACAAATTCATTACATATTTCATATTTCATAACATTTTTCATGACTTTTATGTATAAAATCACTACATCTCTCATTTTCCATGTTATTTTTCATGTCTTTTTCATATAAAATCATCACATATCTCATATTTCACACTTTTTCATGACGTTTACGTATAAAAACACTACATATCTCACATTTGATGCTAGTTTTCGTGTCTTTTTTATATAAAATCATGACATCTCATATTAGATGCTATTTTCAAGTCTTCTATATACAAAATCATTACCATATCATTACCAATCATCTCAATCAATCTCATATTTAATGATATTTTTCATGACTTTTACACATAAAATCATTACGTATTTCATATTTCATGCTATTTTTCAAATCTTTTATATACAAAATCATCACATATCTTATATTTCATGCTATTTTTCATTACTTTTATGTATTACATTCATTTAAATTCAAATTTAATGCAGCGCTTCATGTCTTTTTCATAGAAAATCATCATATCTCATATTTTATGCTATTTTTCAAGTCTTTTATATACAAAATCATTACATCTCTCATATTTCATGTTATTTTTAATGACTTTTACATATAAAATAATTACATATCTCATATTTCTTATTATTTTTCAAATCTTAATATACACAATCATCATATATCTTATATCTAATCTCATGTTTTACAAAATGGTTTATTTTGCTCCTTGTTTAGATTTTCAAAACTTTTAAAACATTTTCTTCTTGTCCCAGATCCTACATAAAAATATGAAAATACATTTTTCAAGTTTTGAAAATCTAAACAAGGAGTAAAAGAAACATAAACTTTATTTGAATTTAATTTCAATGAGAAACTTGATACTAAATGTAAAATATGTGATTCTGAAAGAAAAATCAAGGAAAATATCACTTTTAATATATTTTATAATAATTATAAGAATTCTTTATTATTATGATTTATGAGATATATTTTTTTTAATTAGTCTAAGAAGACAAATGAGTCTCCATTTTATTTAAAAAAAAAATGTTTAAAATATCATTTCCACCAAAAAATGTTATTAAACACCATAAATCATTTGAGACGTGGTGGAAATGACATTTGATGGATCAAGAGAAAAATGGCAGAATTCTCTTGTGACGCACATATAAACACTGCTGGACATGCTTAACAGACAAATTCAATAAACTCGGCCGAAAAGTGTCCTTTAAAGGAGTTTCTAAACCTGCAGAGGGCCAAACATGCCCAGAAAGACACTCACTCACACACACACACACACACACTCATAAATGACCGAGCAGTAAAATATCCAAAGAATGTTTTTCTACACACCATGTAGAAACAGAGTGACAGAGAAAAAGAAAGTAAGAGAGAGAGATGGATAATCTTTTCTCTGTGTAGATCCACCTGGACAAACAAAGTCACGTTACAGCATTGTTGCTGAACTCAAAGCCTGACACACACACACACACACAGCCCTGGCTCTGTGTTTATGCTGACATGGCGGACAAACCCACGCTTACCCAAACACATGGGCTCATCGTCCCAAACGCACGCACACAAAAAGAGCCAAAGAACACGATGTGAACATCACGGCAGGACAGCAGATCTACATACGCAGAAACTACAGTCACACATTAACTGCAGCAAATCAGACAAGGTTCTGGACGAAAGCCTGAGAGAATCAAGCCAGAAAACAGTTGATCTTCCTGTGGGCGACTCAAAGCGGCCCAGTCCTGCAATACTCTGCTTCGTTTTGCAGTTTCAGCCTCAAATGAGGCATACTACACACACACACACACAAATCACAAGAGCTCTCCAATCCAGCAAACGTCATCCTGATTGGCTAGTTTTACATCTTAGTATCATTATTCTGCTGTTACAGTTTTTAATTTATATTTTGAATTAGTATTTGAATTTAATTTTCATATTTTCATTTAAAATTTTGAAGTTGTAATAATTTTGCTTTGTTTTTGTCATTGTAATTATTTTTTAAACTACTTTTTCAGTTGAGTTTTATTTTTTGTACTTCAAATTAAACTAACTGATATAAAAATAAGTTAGTTTTTTATAATGTATTTTATTTTAGGTAAGATTTATTTTAACTAACTGACTAACATCTAACTGAAATAAAATAACTTTTTTATTTTATTTATTTATTTATTTTTGTATTTCAGTTAACCTTTTTTAATATTTAAATAACAGAAATGAGATATGTTGCCTTGGCAACTAACTGAAATAAAACAAGTTTACATTTCATATTTTATTTATTTATTTATTTTTGTATTTCAGTTAACATTTAAATAACAGAAATGTGAAATTCTGCCCTGGAAACTAACTGAAATAAAATAAGCGTTTTTGTATTTATTTATTTATTTATTTATTGTTAAGTTAACATATATTTTAATTTGTAAATAACAGAAATTAGACATGTTGCCATGGCAACTAACTGTAAAATAATTTCACTTTTTAAAAAAAAAAAAATATTTCAATTAACAAGTGCTTTCATTTTTAAATAACAGAAATTAGAAATTCTGCCTTGGCAACTAACTGATTTTTTTTTTTATTTGAGTTGACATTTTAATTAAAAAAAACAAAAACAAATTAGAAATGTTGCCTTAGCAACTAAATTTAAATAAAATAATTTCCCTCTTTTATTTTTATTTGAATTAACATTTATTTTAATTTAAAACAGAATTAATTTCAAACAGAAATCAGAAATGTTGCCTTGGCAAATAACAAATAAAAGCAGCTTACGTTATTTAATTATTTATTTAAGTTAACTTTTTTTTTTTTACATTTTTAAATACAAAATGTTGTCTTGCAACTAACTGAAATAAAATGTTTAAATTTTTTAGTTTCAGTTAACATTTATTTTAATTTTTAAATAACAAATTAGAAATGTTGCTTTGACAACTAACTGAAATAAAATACGTTTATGTTTTTTATTTATGTATTTCAGTTAACATTTATGAATTAATTTTAATTTTTAAATAGCAGAAATTAGAAATATTGCCGTGGCAACTAACTGAAATAAAGTTTACATTTAAACTTCTTTTATTTCAGTTAACATTTTTTATTTTTATTTTTAAATAACAGAAATTAGAAAAGTTTCTTTGGCAACTAACTGAAATTAAGTTTACATTTTTAAATTATTATTATTTTTATTTCAGTTGACATTTATTTTCATTTTTAAATAACAGAAATTAGAAATGCTGCTTTGGCAACTAACTGAAATTAAGTACGTTTACGCTTTTAACTTTTTTTTTATTTCAGATAACATTTATTTTAATTCATTTATTAATAATTTATTAATATATGAATAATGTTTATGTTCATGGCCAGATTAAACTGTAATGCAAAATACTAAAAAGTCTGGCTGAGTTAAACTAGGTCAAGGTCAGAGGAAATTCCTCCAGGGAGATTTAAAACAGTGTTTTCCGGTCTACAAATAAAACACTAAATCTGCAATAAGACGGAGTAGTAAGGAGTTAAGTCACATATTAATCCCTTAAAACTCTACCAAATATGAACAGAAAGATACTCAACCTGATCTGTACATCATCCAGTTCACTTACAGTAACCCGTGGACTAGTTATTTCTGACTGATTGTCTGGTTAGGCCATTTTTACTCCACAACTGTCTTCAGTGGCTCAAAAATAACCTGGCTCAAACAAGCCTAAACTGGTTGTGTCTAGTTTATGAATGTACCTGCCTGCAGAACACAAGACTAGTTTATTACTTCAGAAATAACACACACATTATCAACTCATTTCAAAAGCCTGAGTTTGTATATGACTGCATCACAGGCCTGTAAAATTAAACACAAATGAAACACGTGTGAGCTGAAGATTATAAAAGCGGATTGACCTCATAACACGGTTCATATCTGTGAGGGAAACACAAACTCAAAGCGTCTGTTTACAGTGAGCAGTTTTAATAAGCGCACGCCTGCTGCGCTCACATCTCACATGATTAAAAATAAAGCTGCGAATTCAGTTGCTCTGTCTGGTGAAAACCAGTGCCAAACTCTCGCTCCGTCCCGACAAATTAGTGTTAACAGGCACGAGTCTGGCCAATAAATCCACATATGTTGCAAATATTCTCTCTGTGTCTCTAAACAAGGCTGAAAGTCTCACAAACGCATACTGTACATAAATACACACACGTGCTGTGGATATTAATGGACTTGGGAGCCATTTAAAGCTCTGTAGCACAGAGACAAACTGAGAACAACTGGTATAGATCATACAAATATACACAATACAAATATAGACAAACAGTCAGTATGAGCAGATGGATTCAGTTTTTTGCACACCAAGGCTGCATTTATGTGGTCAAAAATACAGTAAAATCAGTAAAATTGTGAAATAATATTACAATTTAAAAAAACTGTTTTCTATTTGAATATATTTTCAAATAAAATTTATATCTGTGAAGCAAAGCTGAATTTTCAGCATCATTACTCTAGTCGTCAATGTCACATGATTCTTCAGAAATCATGCTAATATGCTTTCTAAAATGTTTTCTGTCCAAAAATCCAATATTTCACAGACAAAATCATTGTAAAGGCTGTAAATGCACACGGATATAAACCTATGCACACTGAATCCTGGAAAATATCTAAACCCTGGCAATCAGAGACTGGCATTTTGAGAAATTGTAGCTATTCAGGAGGTTGTTAAATGTCTACGATGGTTGAAAGCGAGACACCTAAAATAAAACATCTGCTACAACTAACTACATCTGCTCAATCAGTCTTTCCTTCGGGACACAGAGAGTTAACAGAGGGAGGGAGAGAGAGATGAGGGCATGTTTAAAGGGGGGGGGAAACGTGACGAAAAAGCAAAAGAAAACAGATCACAAGAGGAAACCGAAGGCAGATTTTCATTTCGAAACAGAGACACAAACAGACACACACATACACTGCCGTTCAAAAGTTTGGGATCAGTAAGATTTTTAATGTTTTTTAAAGATGTTTCTTATGCTCATCAAGAGCTGTATCGATCTGAGTAAAAATACAGAAAAAAAATAATTTTCTGAAATAATATTATAATTTAACATAACTGTTTTCTATTTAAATATATTTTAAAATGAAATTTATATGTGTGATCAAAGCTGAATTTTCAGCATCATTACTCCACTGTTCAGTGTCTAATATGCTGATTTATCATCAGTGTTGAAAACAGTATTTTTTGGGGGACCTGTGATACTTTTTCAGGATTCTTTGATAAATAAAAAAAAATAAAAAACAGTATTTATTCAGAATAGATTGATATTGGGGTTAGTAATGTTTTTTTTTTAAAGAAATTAATACTTTTATTCAGTAAGGATGTGTTAAATGGATAAAAAGTGATAGTAAAGATTTTTCTTACATTTTTCTTTTTAAATTTTGTATTCCATGAATCAAAGAAAAAAGAATCAGAGGTTCCAAAAAATATTAAGCAGCAAAACTGTTTCCAACACTGATAATAAATCAGAATATTTGAATGATTTCTGAAGGATCACGTGACACTGAAGACTGGATTAAGAAAAGTATTTATTTATTTTTGTATTTTAGTTAACATTTATTTTCATTTTTGTACTTCAATTTATTTTAATATTTAAATAACAGTAATTAGAAATGCTGCCTTCATTGTAAAATTCAGGGTTTTGTCACAGAAATAAATCATATTTTAAAATATATTAACCAGTTTTAGAAATAATAAATTCTATTTAAATAATAGAAATTGGAGAAATATATATATATATATTTTAACATTGATTATAAATCAGCATATTAGAATGATTTCTGAAGGATCACGTGACACTGAAGACTGAAGAATAATGATGCTGAAAATTCAGCTTTGCATCACAGGAATAAATTACATTTTAAAGTATATTAAAATAGGAAACCAATATTAGAAATTCTAATAATATTACTGTATTTTTCTGTATTTTTGATCAATTAAATACAGCCTTGATGAGCATAAAAGACTCAATTAAAAATCGTACTGCTCCCAAAGTTTTGAACGGCAGTGCAATGCATGTCAAATGTGTGTTACAGTAAATCTTTAAATAATCACAGACACACACCTACTTACTATTTCACACATTTTTAACCTGCGTGTCAATATTTCCCAGTAAAAATTCCCAGCAAAATTCTCCTCAAAGTGAGCTTCGTACGATTTTTTTAAAAAAAAAGATTTTATTAAACACTCTCTTTTGCTCGCCAAGGCTGCATTTATTTGATTAAAAATGCAGAAAAATCAGTAATATTGTGAAATATTTTTACTATTTAAAATATTTGCTTTATATTTGAATATATTTAAAAACATAATTTATTTCTGTGAGGAAAAGCTGAATTTTCAGCATCATTACTCCAGTCTCCAAGGTCACATGATTCTTCAGAAATCATTCTAATATGCTGATTTGCTACTCATTATAAATGTTGTTAAATAGAAATGTTTTGTAACATCATAATTTAATGCAATCTTGCTGAATTAAAGTATTAACTTCTTTTAAATATGTCTTGTTGTCATTATATATATAATAACAATTTTCTTCTAGGATTACGGTAAGGGTTTGGCTTAGCCTGTAGTCATATAATTAACCCTTACATAACAATAAAAGTTAAATCAATGTGCGTCAAAGTGATGTTTACCAAAGCCAAGTAAACGTGTGTGTGTCACGGCTATAAAGTCGGAACGTGTTGCTATGTGGTTGCTGGGATGTTCTGGTTGGTTGCTAGGTGGTTGTTTACATAAAGAGTTCACGCTCATCACTCAGTCTGTAGTTAGGCACCAAAATACAGTGATTCAATTTACAAGGTTTGTTCAAATCAGCAAATTCTATGCATACTACATTCAAAGCCTCTCAAACAGTCACTTTATAAAGACAAATCCCTTACAAATACACACACCATGTATAAAAAAAAATCAGAAGTGCACTTACAAACACATGATGGGAATCTGTTCCTCACACTGTTTCTCTTTCTGTATCTCCTCCGCTCAGCGTCTACCTGAGCTCACGTGTGTTCAGAGACGCGCACAGACGCTCCAGCCGTGAAACAAAACTCCACGACGCTCCTCAGACACGAAACACACGGCTGAACTCCTCGAGAGTTTCATGTGACCTCCTGCCTTTCCTCCTTCAGCTCGTGTCTCTTGATTCACGGCTTTCTCTCCAGTGAGAGAGCAGCACTGAGTACCTCCGTGAACATGGACACACTCACACACACACACACACACACACACAGACGGCGAGAGGGGCTGGAGTTACGCTGGAGGGGGCGTGTAAGTTTGACTCGGTGTGTGTGAGACAAAGCCAGACAAAAAGAAACAGGAAGTGACATTAGACATTCATTCAGTGGAGATTGTGGCTTTGGATCTTTGATCTCTCTCTCTCTCTTTGACGTTACTTTGACTTTGTTCCAAAAAGGAAATCTTAGCCAATTTTAAATTAAAGGGACAGTTCACTTCAAAATTAAAAGGCTATTGTCGTTCCAAACCTGTATGACTTTCTTTTCATGCGTAGAACACAAAAGAAAGTTTGATAAACTCTTTTCCATGCAATTACAATAAATGGTGCCTGAAGCTTTCACAGTGCAGAAAGCACTATAGAACGAGAGCAAAAGTGGTCCATACGATTTGTGCAATATATTTCAGTTCATCTGTAGTCATATAATAGTTTTGAGCAAGAAACAGCGCTCTTTAAAGACATCATGAGAGAGCAGCGTTGTTAATGTTAACTAAAACTAAATCTAAAACTATTAAAAAACGTTTATTCAAACTGAAATAAAGCTGATATTAAATAAAGTATAAACATTAGATGCAAAATAGGAAATGGAAAATTTGGCTTGGCAACTAAATGAAATAAAATAAGATTAAGTTAAAATACTAAACTAACGCTAATTAATAAAAATGACAAAAGAACTTAACAAAATTGCGAAAACCTAAATTAAAATTAAAGTTAAAAATTAAAATAAAAAAAGAAAATATAAAAATATATTTATTAATTCTAAATAATATAAATATTTTTATTTTTTTTTTATTTTTTTATCATTGATTATAAATTAGCATATTAGAATGATTTCTGAAGGATCACGTGACACTGAAGACTAAAGAATAATGATGCTGAAAATTCAGCTTTGCATCAGAGGAATAAATTATATTTTAAAGTATATTAAAATAGGAAACCAATATTAGAAATTCTAATAATGTTACTGTATTTTTCTGTATTTTTGATCTAATAAATACAGTCTTGATGAGCATAAAAGACTCCAAAGAAACCAAAGTTTTGAACGGCAGCGCAATGCATGTCAAATGTGTGTTACAGTAAATCTTTAACTAATCACAGACACGCACCTACTTACTATTTTATGTATTTTTTACCTGCATGTCAATATTTCCCAGTAAAAATACCCAGCAAAATTCTCCTCAAAGTGAGCTTGGTACGATTAAAAAAATATATATTTTAATAAACACTCTGTTGCTTGCCAAGGCTGCATTTATTTGATTAAAAATACAGAAAAATCAGTAATATTGTGAAATATTTTAACAATTTAAAATATTTGCAAAATAGGAAATGGAAAACATTCAAAAACAAAAAACGAAGCTTGTTAAAAATACTAAATACTATAATAGTATAGAATACTATAATACTACTAAAATAACACTGAATAATATATAAAAATGTACAAAAATTTAAATTTAAAATTAGGAATGTTGCCTTGGAAATTAACTGAAATAAATATTAAAATTAACAGATGTTAAATACAGTAAAGCTATGTAGAAATATATAAAAAAAATAAAAATGACAAAAATGAAAACTTAAATTAAATTAATTGATTGAAAATTAATTATTGAAAACTGAACTAAAAATGTTGCCTTGGCAATTGACTGAAATAAAATAAGTAATAAAATTACCAAAACTTAAATAAATTAAAGCTATCTACAACTATATAAATATATATAAAAAAACTAATAAAAATGACAGACACACATAACACAATTGCTAAAACCTGAATTTAAATGAAATCTAAAAAAACATAAAAATAGAAGCTCATTCACAATATTTAAATACTATAATAGTATAGAAATAATCTTAAAATTACACTGTAAGTATTATATGAAAAAGCTATATAGAGATATATTTAAAAAAAAAAAGACAAAAGCACATAAAAAATGGCTAAAACTTAAATTGAAATTAAAATTAAAATTAAATGTTGCCTTGGCAACTAACTGAAAATAAACTTAAATTAAAGCTATAAAGAAATGTACAAAAAACAAATAAAAAAGAAAAATGCACATAACAAAATTGCTAAATTGCTAACCTTAATTAATTAAAATGAAAACTGAAAACATTAAAATAAAAGCTCATTCAAAATATTAAACACTACATTAGCATAGAAATTATACTAAAGTAACACTGTGAATATTATATGATGATATATAATATTATATTTAATGAAAATTAGAAATGTATTACCAAAAGTTAAATAAATTAAAACTATATATATAAAATATATATATAAACTAATAAAAATGACAAAAGCACATAACAAAATAGCTAAAACCTAAATTAAAATGAAATCTGAGAATATATAAACCCAAAAAAAAAAAAAAAAAAAAAAAAAAAAAAATTGAAATGTGTCCTTGGCAAGAAACAGAAATGAAATAAGTACTAAAATTACGAAAAGTTAAAGTAAATTAAAGCTATATAGAAATATATATATAAAAAAATTGAATTAAAATTAAAATGAAAACTGAAAATACAAAAATAAAAGCTAATTCAAAATATTAAATACTAACACTAAAATAACACTATGAATATTAGATTAGGAACATACAAAAGTAAAAGAAAATTAGAAATGTTGCCTATGCAACTAATTGAAATAAAAAAAGTACTTAAATGACCAAAACTTAAATAAATTAAAGCTTAATAAAAATAAAAAAACATAACAAAATAAAGGTATTAAAAAGTATAATAGTATGTAAATATTACAATATATATATTAAAATACTAAAATAACATTGTGAAAGAAGCATTTGTGAACGAATCATTCTACTCATCACTGAGTGACGAATCAGTTGATTCAGTTCACAAGTGAGAAGAACGGACTTAATGATTCTTTCATGAATCAGACTGATTTGTTTAATGAATTCAGCTCACTGGAGGGGAAGATTGTGTGAATAACAACGTAAATTTTAGTTTGTTCATCATAAGAAGACACTGCATATAACTTCAGAAGACTTGACTACAGTGGATTACTCATATGGACCATATTTATGATGCTTTTGGATCCATTTGAATCTTGAAAGCCTTAGTAATTAAGCCTCCAAAATTTCTACACCGCATCTTCACGACAGACCAGTTTTAAAGCCGTAAACTGTGTAAACACTTACAAATGACATCATGAATATTTCAGACCCAAGAAAAACATCAGGAGGCCAAAAACCGCCACATGAGAGCTGTTCAGCGCACAAACATTCCCACAATCCTCCTGTGTGGCGTTTGACAAGCTCAGTGCTGGACTGAAGCCTGCTGGCCTTCTACTGGCCAATGCGCAGCTATGCAGTTGACCTCTGACCTCAACCACACCCCAAATGACCCATTGAACGAGCTGTACTTCACATGTGTAAACACGCTGTCCTCACACTGCCGATATCCCAGCATGCCGTGTTCTCTCTCAAACATTCCAGCACTCTTTCAAACAGTAAATAAATCACTTTAGCTCGTCCAAGTGTCTTGTAACTTCCAAGCGATCAAACACAAACTCAGGACTGATTTGAGCATGTGCAAACAGCGCTGGCACTGAATGTTTGGGTCATGCAGCCAATCAGATTCACTGCCTTTTAAGGGCAATGGTATGCCGCAACAGACCAAAACACCTCGGCTCGCTCTGTCGGGTCACATGATCCGACTCGTTTCTGTCCGTTTCTCCTGAGCTGAATGCTGTCAGTGGATTTGAAGACATTAGTCATGGTCATTTAACTCAAATTCTGTGTCAGTCACACTGATGGAGCCTCGAAAATGACCTCAAATATATCCACATTTCAGCACAATCATCATATTTCTCCGTTTTCACTTCTTAAGAAAAACACTTTATGAGTGTCACTTGTACACTTTTCGCTTTTAGAACTTTTAAAATAAAATATAAAAAAGGTATTTTATAAAATACATATTATATATATATATATATATATATATATATATATATATATATATATATATATATATATATGTAATACTAATAATACTTAAATAATCATAAATAATTTCTATAGTTACACGAAAAACTTGAATAAAATAAAATGAAAATTAAACAAAAATTAAATGAAAATGACAAAAGCACATAACAAAATTGCTAAAACTTACATTAAAATTAACATAAACACTGAAAATATAAATATAAAAGCTCATTCAAAATATTAAACACTATGACTGCATAAAAAATATTTTAATTTAAATATAATTTAACTTAAATAAATTTAAATATATCAAGTATATGTGAATAAATCCATAAATATTATTTATAATTCATTTATAATTATTTTTAATTATGAATAATTTCTATAATTATATAATTAAAACTTAAAAATACATAAAATATAAAAATAAAAGCTCATTAAAATATTAAATACTATAATAGTACAGAAATAATACTTATTTTTTAAATATTTACATTTAAATATATAAAACATACAATTGAATAAATGCATAAATATTATTTGTAAGTAATGTATAATGTTTTTACTTATAAATAATAAACATTCTTATAAACACATTTTAAAATTAAACAAATAAAAACATCAAATATTTATTAAACAATTGTAATATATAAAATGTATAAGTAAATAAATGGATAAATATTATTTATACATAATATATACAATAATATAATATATAATACATAAATATTTATTTAATTTACAAATATTTATAAATATTTATTTAATTTACAAATATTTATACATTTATATTTATACATATAATTCTTATAAATACATTTTAAAATAAATAAATAAATAATAATAATAATACATACATACATACATAAATACATTTTTCCATAACTTAATATATAAGTATTTTATAATAATTTATAAGTATTATTAATTCAGATATTTGCCATTTGCAAGAAATTAGACAGGAAACAGGTCAAAAACTCTTTCTGATTTGATACAAAATTTTGTAGTAAAAAATGTAAATTAGAAATAAATAATATTATATATACTATATTATTATATACGATTTAAATTTATATTATTTTATACTTTATAATATATTTTTGTTCAAGATATTTATTTATTTATAAATAAATACAATAAACGATTTCAATGAATAAAACAAATTAATTAATAAATAAATACATTATTAAATATTTGTGTTATAATAATCTATAAAAATAATTTCAAAATAGTTAATTAATTAAATACATATCATCATGAAGTTTTGTGTGTGTTTTTTTTATTAAAAACACCATTATTTAATGGCTAATATAACAGAAATAAAAAAATATATATATATTAATATTGACCACTATTAATAAATAATTAAATAAAAAATAATTTATAAATAAATAAATATTTTATAAATAAATCCTTTTTTTTAAAGCTTTGACTCCTCAAGGGAGACTTGGTGTTTTATCAGATATAGGAAAATAGTGTGAGTATAAGGAAAGTCTCGGTCAGGCCTGACTGACATTACCTAGAAAGCATACTTTCAAACTTACAAAAACCCCTACATTCATCTGATTGATAAAGACACGCAAACTCACAAACAGAAAGCTGAGAAACTTGTTCTTATCTTACCGCAGCGTCCTAACCGTCAAAAATTCGATTCCGTGATTATACGTTCAATCAACATCATCAAATCAGCACAATCACTCACAGATGAACACATGAGTTTGGTTTTACAGGTGGAATCACAGCAGAGCAGCGGCTCATATCTGCTCTTAAACCAACACGCTTTCCTCTGTCTGTTTTCACAACCAAACCACACGCTTCCCAAACACGATAACTATGACTGCAATAATAACAATTTGTGAAAGTACAGAAACACCAGTGACACGTATTTGGACAGACAGATGAATCGTTCTGATGTCTGGTCTGGATGTGGAACCAGATTACAGTCTAAAAGAAATACTGCAACTGATCAGACTCACACAAAAGCAGTGCTATGATCTGAACAAACCTCTAACTCTTACGTTATAAACTAGAGGTTAGTTTAAATAGAGTTTTAACTGGTTTCTGATAACTAACACACAAATTGTGTATTGAAAATATGAATAATCCAGCTGTAAAGGTTCAGATGAGCGATCACTGCCCTCTAGTGTTTAAACAATGTCTCAGTCTACAGAGGAGAAAATCACTGCTTTTACTTTAATGTAATTATATAAAATCATATTTAGGTAACACACAAATGGTCATTTAAGAATCATTTGTATTTGGGTGATTCTAAAAAACTGATACAAAATAGCTGAGAAAATTAGATTAGACACAATATGATATGATATAGATATGACACAACATTCAGCTGCATTTTACTGTTATTCTTTGACATATTTTAATGTGTTGAAAATCACAATGTGACATGAGTGACAGTTTTGTGATTTGTGATTTTTGAGAAATCTGTCAGAAAACAGGTCAAAAACTTTGCGACTGTTTTTAAAGAAAATGTCAATATCATCAAAGAAAATATCAGTATCATCAAATCATTCAAAATGATCATGAGTCAATTTAAATTAACATTTATTCATTCATATTTGTTGTTGAGAGTTTTCTTTTAGCCATAAAATAAATCATTAAAAGCAACAAATGAAAAGTGTATATATATATAATAATATATTTAAATTTAATAATTAGATTTTCTAAATAATATATATGTATTTATTTTTAATTTATTTATAATTAAGATATATATAAACAATACATTCAGTGTTTTCTGTTATTTTAGCCATAAATTAAATCATTAAAAGCAACAAATCAAGTTTTCTTATTTTATTTTTTAATATTTTTTGCTCTAATTACAAATAAATAATTTTTAAATATTTATTTTATTTAGTAATTAGATTTTTTAAATAATATATTATCATATGCATTTATTTTTAATTTATTTATCATTAAGATATTAATAAATAAGTGTTTTCTGCTATTTTAGCCATAAAATAAATCATTAAAAGAAACAAATAAAGTTTTCTTATTTTATATTTTTTAAATATTTGTTAGCTCTAATTAAAAAATAAATTATTTTAAAATATTTATTTTAAATAATAATTTGACTTATTTTATAATTTATTTATTTATTTATTTACTTTTAATTTATATTAATAATTAAGATATGAATAAACAACACTTTTTGTGTATTTCTGTTATTTTAGCCATAAAATAAATCATAAAAAAGTTTTCTTATTTTATAATTTTTTGCAAATTAAATTATTATTATTAATTATTAAATATTTATTTTTATTAATAATTTGACTTATTTTATATTATCATATGTATTTATTTATTTATTTATTTTATAAATAAACAACACTTTCAGTATATTTCTGTTATTTTAGCTATAAAATAAATCATTAAAAGCAACACATCATAATATTATTGTACACAATATTTTGCTCCAATTTTAAAAAAATTAAGAATTTTCTATTTATTTTCATTAATATTTACACTTACTTTATAGTATTTTATAACATTTTTGTATTAATAAAGAGCAAACAATACTTTTAAATGCTTTTTAAAAAATCTATTTTAGCCATGAAATAAATAATTAAAAGCAACACATGAAAAGCTTTATTATATTATAATTTTACATATCTTGTTCTAATTTTTAAAAATGTAAGAATTTTCTATTTACATTAATAGTATATTTAGTAGTATTTATTATTTATTATGGTATAACGGTATTTTATAACATTTAAATGTATTAATAATGAATAAACATTACTCAGTGTTTTTTTGTTGTTATTTTAGCCATAAAATAAATCATTAAAAGCAACAAATGAAACATTTTGTTTTTTAAATAATTTTTAAAATATTTTTGTTCTAATTAAAAATAAGTAATTTGAAAATATTTATTTTAATGTAATAATTCGTTTTTATAATATATTGTCATATTTATTTTTCATTTATAATTAAGATTTTCAATTAATTATTTAAAAATATCTCCATCACTTTATATTACTTTATGTTTTAATGATGACTGCTCAGACATTGTTTGCTGTGTATCAGTGTAGTGTAGTTGTGAATGAGCACTGTGATGCAGGTGATGTGTTGAGGTGTGTAACTCACCGCAGGTGTGGATGACGCTGAGGTATTTGCGGGTGCCACGGTAACAGGGGTCGCCAAACTCTTGTGTGGAGGCGCGGACCACACAGGAGCGTTTCCCCTGGCAACGTGATGTCATCACCTGCAGAGCCGCATCTGACGAGCAGTCTGGAATCACATGAGACGTCAGGTGAGATCTCAACACACACAAACACTTACCACAGACTTCTACTGTTCATATATACAGCGAATTATAATGACCAACATATTACCTACAGAAAAAAAACTAACATAAATAAACAAAAGCAACAAAGTTTTTTATTTTATAATTTTAAATATTTTTTGTTCTAATAATCAAAATAACTGTAAAATGTTTATTTTACTTAATAATTTGAAATATTTTATAATATATTATAATTATTTATTTTAGCCTTTACAAAACAAATCATTAAAAAATTCAATTAGTTGTTATTTTTCTATTTTCCAGTTACATTTTAATTATTCTTAAAGTTTTAGTAATTTTGTTGATTTTGCCATTTTTATTATTATTTTTTAAAATGTGTATATAGTTTTTTTTTTTTTTAAATCCGCTTTAGTTTTATTTTAGTACATCACATTAAATGATATTGTTATCGTTAACTAAAACTAAAATTTTAAGCTACAACTAAGCAAGTTCATACAAATCATGAACTGAAATAAAAATGCAATAAAACTAAAATAACTGGAAAAATAACTGAAATTAACAAATAAATTAAAAAAATATATTAAATTAAATAAATAATTAAAAGCAGCAAACAAAGTTTTCTAATTTTATCATTTTTAATATTTTTTGTTCTAATTTAAAAATAAATAATATTAAAATATTTTTCTTAATTAATAATTTGACATTTTATAATATATTATCATATTTATTTATTTTAGCCTTTACAAAACAAATAGATAAAAGCAACAGTTTTCTTATTTTATTTTTTTTTTTTTAAATATTTTTTGTTCTAATTTAAGAATAAATAATTGTAAAATATTTTTCCTAATTAATAATATGACATATTTTATAATATATTATCATATTTATTCATTTTATCCATAAAATAAACCATTAAAAGCTACAAACAAAGTTTTCTTTTTTCTATTTTCCAGTCAAATTTAATTATTCTTAAAGTCTGAGTAATTTTGTTGATTTTGTAATTTTATTATTATGTTTTTTTTAAATATGTGTATATAGTTTTATATAAATTTTAGCTACAACTAAGCAAATGCATTTAAATCATGCATTGAAATAAAGCTGCAATAAAACTAAAATAACTGGAAAAAATTAACAAATTAGAATTGTTTAAAAATATTTTAAAAGCTAATTAAAAATGACAAAAATACACAAAATTTAGATTTTCTAAATAAAATGATTAAATTAAAATTTTTTGTTAGTTTTAATAATTTTGTTATTTTTTATTTTTGCATTTTATAAATGTTTTAAGTGTCTATATAGTTTTTAATTTTTATTTTGTTTGTTTTAGTTATTTTAGTACATCACATTAATCTGTGTTGTTATTGTTAACTAAAACTAAAACTTTAGCTAAAACTAAGCAAGATCATAGAAAGCATGCTTTGAAATAAAGCTGAAATAAAAAAGTATATATTAGATACTAAAATTACTGAAAAAAAAATGAAATTACCAAATTAAAACCATTTATAAATCCTTAAAAAATGAAAAAAGCAAATAAAATGACAAAACCTATTATAGAATTAGTTGTTATTTTTCTATCCAATTTCATTTTAATTTTTCTTCAAGTTTTAGTAATTTTGCTGTGTTTTTGCCTTTTTTATTATTATTATTATTTTTAATACATCTGCATAGTTTTTATAACATTTTTATTTGAGTTTGTTTTAGTGCATCACATTAATGTTTATCTTATTTCAAATAACTTTTTTTTGTAATGTTTTTAGCTTTAGTTTGCAATAATAAACCTGATATGAACACATGGTACCAGATGTTTTCCTTCGAACTATCTGAATGTGTTTTACTTTCACACACAGAGAACAATGAAGCCACACAGATGAACTTCAAAGAGATTTAACACACAAGCGCGCAGCTTTCGGCAGACGTGTGTGTGTTTGTGTTCATGTTTGGGCTTGTTGTTCACCCGTCATTGTGTCTCTAACGCTTGATTTGATGGATTCTGCGGGGGAAGATGAAACTGCGGCCGCCACTCAGAACGGCAGATGGCAAAATGATCACATAAACATCCAGCGTGTTCTCTTAAAGCATACTTGACTTTAAAAATGCCCTATAATTATATCATTGAGTGAAAGTACTTCAAAGACAAACTCTATTTCATCTTTAATACATTGCTATTTCAGTCTTGCTTTTCTTCTGAATTTGAGAGATTTGATGGCACTAGTTATCTGACAGGCTGCAGGTTATGTGATCCTCAGAGGCATCCGCTGTTTCTCGTTCACACGACTTCATTTCCCAGTGGACTAATCATGCTTTTGTTTCAGGAAATTGCACAAAGTCGGCCAATCAGATTAGAGCTGGCAGGATGGAGAAAGTGTGTAATATGAAGAAGTGAAGGGTCAGTGAAGGGACGGATAAGACTAACACACGTTCAAGTCAACAAAAAGTGGAAAATATCAATAACAATATTACTATTCCGTAATTAGTTAGTATTAGTATCTAATACTAAAGATGAAACCATTGACATTTTTGATTGTTGAAATTAAATAAAAATAAAAATAAAAATAATAGATGTAAATATAACTGTTAATTAAATATAAGAAAATTAGAAAAGCTGTCTTGGCAATTAACTAACATTAGTTTAAAGCACTAAAATTATCAACTCAATAAAAAACAGACTCAAATAAAACTAATTAACTAAGCAAATTAAAACTATTCAGTTATAAATAATTTAATTATTTGTAATTATGTAATTAAATCATATAATTACGTAATTAAAATTTAAAACGAATAACTTCTAGTATTCAATAAATTCTAGTATATATTTTTATTATTTATATATTTATTTATTTGTAACTTTCTGGATAAATAAATAAATTATTTTTTTCATTAATTTATTTTTTACCTGTCTGCTTCACCTGAAATTAAAAAAGGATTTTGTATTAAAATATATTTGAATTAAAATAAACAATAATTTATACAAAATAAACTTTTTTTTTTAAATACTATACAATTCTTTTTACTATTATTTTCTTATTATTTTCTTAACGGTCTGAAGCACTTGGAAATAAATAAATAAATAAATAAATATTGTATTTATATTTATTTATTTTAAATTTCTGGATCACCTGGAAAAGAATATATATATAAATATAAAAATTCAATTACAGTTTATTTTTTAAAAACACTATACAATTCTTTTTACTATTACTTTTTAAAATGTATTAAATAATTTGTGTGTGTGTGTGTATATATATATATATATATATATATAAATAATTTTTTTAATTTAATAATAAATATTTAATTAGTGAATTTAATAATAAATACATAAATATTGTATTTATTGTTATTTATTTATTCATTTACTTATTTTAAGTTTCTGGATCACCTAGTAGAAAAGTGTGTGTGTGTGTATGTGTGTAAATAAATAAATAAATATATAATATATATATATATGAATTTATATTAAAAATGAATTCAAATTAAAATAAACTAATAAACCAAAAATAAACTATTTACATGTTATTTTTTAACAGTCTGGAGTACTTGTAAATAAATAAATGAATAAATATTGTATTTATAATTATTATTTTTTTAATTTCTGGATCACCTGAAAAAAGTATATATTTTTGTATAAGTATAAAACTTCAATTACAATTTATTTTTTAAAAATACTATACAATTATTTTTACTATTACTATTTTACTATTACTATTACTATTACTATCAATTTAATTTAGTGAATTTAATAATAAATACATAAATATTGTATTCATTGTTATTTATTTATTCATTTACCAAGTTTCTGGATCACCTACAATATATGAATTTATATTAAAAATGAATTCAAATTAAAATAAACTAATAAACCAAAAATAAACTATTAACAGTCTGGGGTACGTGCATGGCAATAAATAAATAAATAAATAAATATTTTTGTGTGTTCTAATACCTAATCTTTAATAATGTGGATTTTTTAAAAGATTTAATTAGAATTAAAATTAACTATAAACTATTTAAAAATTACAACTATTTTATTTTATTTTATTTAATTTTTTTTATCTGTCCATGTCACCTATAATAATAATAAAAATGTAGATTTTCTAGATGTAATCTGTGCTCACAAACACAATGACATACCAACAGAGCAGTTACACAGGATTATGAGAAAGGTCAAAGTTCATCACCTACAGCCCCTCAATGGTTAAAAATGCATCCGTCCACTAGTAAGGGGTTAATAGAGTCTAAACAGGTTAGAATGAGACCAGAACCAGTGACAGAGACGCAGAAGTGACACAGAACACCCACACAGACAGAAAGAGACGGCACATTTACACATCCATTAACACTAAACATGAGTTCATCTCTAACCATCACTCACTGAAGATCTGAGGAGCGGAGACACGTCGTCACCTCACGACTAATGGCCTGAACAAATGTCAGAGGTGAAAGGTCACCGAGTCGTGTTAGTAAACAGAGAGCTGCTCGCTGATAGAGATCTGATTTATGAACGCCATAACCAGCCAATGCTGTGATGAAACTATTCATTGGGCCGCTGGGACACATCGCCTGCCTCACAATGATGACGGACCGGATCTGCACGGATCTAACGGTTGTTCTGACACTGTATTGCAGATCTAGTTCTGGTTGAGAGTGTATAGAAACTGGACCCACGTGAGAGAAAAACCCCGGGGTCACTTTCAGTCCTCCATCACAGACAAATCTGAGTTTACAGCTCTGTATGGGGTAAATATGAGGCGTGGGAACTGTGCAGAAACACATAAAGGACGTGCACTTTTTGTTTCTGTAATGATGCATTTAATATTGATAATGTTTTTGAGCAGCAAATCAGCATATTAGAATGATTTCTGAAGGATCATGTGACACTGAAGACTGGAGTAATGATGCTGAAAATTCAGCTTTGCATCACAGAAATAAATTACATTTTACAACATATTCAAACAGAAAACAGTTATAAGAAATTGTAAATATATTTTACATTATTACAGTTTTTACTGTCATTTTAATCAAATAAATGCCACCTTGGTGAGCGGAAAGAAGCGAAACTTCTTTCAAAAATATTTTTTAAAAATCTCACTGATTGTTCGAAAAAAAAAAAAAAAAATGTTATTATCTAGACTGCTCAATATAAAATTAATTGTGGATTTTATTCAAAATTAATTAAAAGAGTCCTATTTCATTCACTGTTCTAAATAAAAAATATTTTGAAAGTATTTTCTCTACCTCTGTGGATGGTGAAAAATATTAACCAATATTATCGAAGGCCACTTGTCATATAACAAAAAATCATTTTTTCTTCTTCTTCAGATGTTTTTCAAATGTTTTTGAGGTCTAACAGTCTTTAAGTTCTGACTGATTTGGTTTTAATGGCTTTAATGACCTTTAACTCTCACAGATGGCAGTTCTCGAGCAGCTTCTGGTGAAACGTTCTCAGTTTTTACCTGACGGGACGTTTAGAGAGAAAAACAGACCCCATTAACCCCGTCATTGAGTCCGGTGTCAGAGTGATTAGTCAAGCACTGCTTAAGAGGGTGTTGTTTTCTCTCGCCCACACACACACACACACACACACACACACACTTTTCTCTCTCACACTCAAACACACACTCTTTTAAAAAAACCTCTCAAACACTCTCACACACACAGGTTTGTTTTTGTGAATTGTGGTGACTTTCCATAGACTTCTATTGTTTTTATACTGTACAAAACATATTTTCTATCACCCTACACCTGAACCTAGCCCTCACAGCAAACTGTGCGCATTTTTACTTTCTCATTCCGTATGATTTATAAGCCTTTTGCCTTATAAGGGACATTTAAAATGTTTTTATAACACACCTCCTAATTGTAATACCTATGTCATACCCATGTCATTATACAAATTTGTGCCCTGATATGTCACAAAAACATGCACACACACACGCACACACACACACATCTGGTTTATTATCCCTGTGGGGGCTCTCCATAGGTGCAAGGGTTTTTATACTGTCCACACTGTATTTTCTATCCCCTTACCCTAACCCTACCCCTAAACTTAACCTTTATAGAAACCTTTCTGCATTTTTACATTCTCAAAAAAACTCATTCTGTATGATTTATAAGCTTGTTTCCCCATGGCTCAATTTAGGTCACCACGGTGACACAAGACCCCATGAGTCTCTTACACTCACTCTCACACTCTCAAACTCACTTTTAAACACTCTCTCTCTCTCTCTCACACACACACACACACACTCTCACAAACACTCACAAACTCGAACACTTTCAAACTCACTTTCAAACACTCTCTCTCTCTCTCTCTCTCTCTCTCTTCTCTTTCACACACACACACACACACTCACATTCACTCACACACACTCAAACACTCATTCTTAAACACTCTCAAACATTCACTCTCACACACACTCACACACACACACACACTCTTTCACATTCACTCTCACACTCTCTCAAACACTCTCACACACTCAAACATTCACTCTCAAACACACTTACACTCACACACATTCTCAAACACTCCCACACACTCACTCTCTCTCTCTCTCTCTCTCTCTCTCACTTTCGCTCACACACACACACACATTCTCAAGAACTCTCAAACACTCTCACACACTTACACTCTTAAACACACACTCTCTCTCTCTCTCTCTCTCACACACACACACACACACACACACACACACACATTGTATTTTCATGTTTTACGGGGACATTCCATAGGCGTAATGGTTTTTATACTGTACAAACCGTATTTTATTTCCCTACACCTAAACCTAGCCATCACAGAAAACTGTGCAATAACTTACTCAAAAAAAAAAAACACATTCTGTATGATTTATAAGCCTGTTTTCTCATGGGGACCTAAAAATGTCCCCACAAGGTCAAAATTTACTACTCTCTCTCTCTCTCTCTCTCACACACACACACACTTTCTCTCACACACTCTCAAACTAACTTTTAAACACTCTCTCTCTCACACACTCTCAAACACACTATAACACACACTCTCACACTCTCTCAAACACTCACAAACTCAAACACTTTCAAACTCACTTTTAAACACTCTCTCTCTTTCTCACACACACACACACACACACACACACACACACACACTCACATTCACTCTTACACTTTCAAACACTCACACACACTCAAACACTCACTCTTAAACACTCTAAAACACTCACTCTCACACACACACTCACACACACACACACACACACACACACACACACACGTCTGGTTTATTATCCTTGTAGTGGCTCTCCATAGGTGCAATGGTTTTTATACTCTCCACACTGTATTTTCTATCCCCTTACCCTAACCCTACCCCTAAACCTAACCCTTACAGAAAACTTTCTGCATTTTTACTTTCTCAAAAAAACTCATTCTGTATGATTTATAAGCTTTTGTACCCATGGGGACCTCAAGCCAGTCCCCACAATGTCAAAAATGTCAGGTTTTACTATCCTTGTGGGGACAATGTAGCAAAAACAAGTACTCTCAAACACACTGTAACACACACTCTCGCACACAGAAATGCACAAAAACCCAATCAGACTTGATATATGATGATGCTGAATATTATAATAACACTATACCTATAATATAATATAACTTTACCTATAATAACAGCCTTATCTAAGAATAAAAGTCTCTTTTGTGCCAAATTCAGTGTCCTAACCTGGCGTAATTTCACAAACCAAGCTGTCTCTGCACACTGAAATTAAAAAAAATGCCTCACACAACAATAACAGCCAATCAGTACATCCAACTTGTGACTAAAAGGTGTACAAGCAGGTCTCAACCTCTTTATCTAGTAACAAAACACATTTACTGTAACACACCCATAAAATAACACTAACCACATCACAACACTGAAGAAAAGAGTCGACCTGGAGCCAGACGTGTCCACCTCATCTGGGTGTGCAGTGAATTGATATGAACGTGCGCGCACACACACACACACACACACACACAGAGCCTCCAGGAGTGTAAAAGGAGATGAGATTAGCTGCTGCTCATCTCAAGACAAAAAGAGAGTGACGCTCTGACCGAATTCCCTCCCACACATCCCAGAAGTTTCCTTGAATTCAGGCATGTTCCTGGTGGAGCAGAACCCTTCAGATACACACACCCATTCCACAAAACAGCCACAAAGCCACACCGTTTTCAGCTTTGATGCTGGAATGGTAACAATGAGACGGACCGACGGCGTTATATTCCACACGCACACAGATACAAACACAAACATGTAGAAACAGGAGAAATAAAAACAGTGAAACCAAACACCTGACATTATGTGATGTCATTCACATTTACACAGGTGCTGTGGGATTTGTGTGAGTGTGTGTTTGTTGAAGACGTTTGGGTAATTGCATAAGAGGCACTTAATATATAAAGACAGACTGTGATGTGAGTTCATAAACTCTGAAGTTATTTCTTAATCCAAATAGACTGACGTTAACAGATCTGTTAAAAAATGAATCCACGTTACGTCTTGTAAAATAATAAAACATCTTGTGAAAGTGTGTAGTGTAAACTTGAATAATTGTCATTGATTCACAGCTGAACCCAGTGCAAATGAGTAATGAGTCTGTGTTCTTACCGACAGACTGTGCCCTTTGGTGGTGTGGAGGACACTCCAGCGTTCCCTGCTGCGTGCGGCCAAACATGGCCGAATAAACTGCGATTTGCATCCCCGTCTTACAGCCCAACCGCAAGCGCTCGCCTTCACACACCACTTTACTTTTATACTCACCTAGAGAGGAAAAAAACACAGTCATGAAACGCCGTTCACAATACATTTTACTGTTAAAATAGATTAAATAAAAGTTATTTTAAACTGTAATATTTCACAAAATTGCTGTTTTTACTGTATTTTTGATCAAACAAATGCAGTTTTCAAAAACATTTTTTTTTTTTTGTTTTTGAAAACTGCATTTGTTTGATCAAAAATACAGTAAGAACAGCCATATAATAAAATTTTAAAATAAAATAAAATTAAAATTAAAATTAATAAAAAAATGTTATATATATATTTATTTTAAAATTTTATTAATTTATGTATTTATTTATTTTATAAATTATTAATTTATAAGTTAACTAAAGATTAAATGTTAAAAATTTAAATAAAAAAATTGTAACAAATATTTTACTTTAGGTACAAAAATAACTAAAACTGAAACTAAAATAAAAACTCTAAAATAAAAACTATATAGTCATATTAAAAAAAAATACACACACACACAAAAAATAACTAATAAAATGACCAAAACACAAAACAACAAAGGTTTAAAAACTGAAAAAAAGCTAAATAGAATTATTTAAAAAACAATATTTAATAAAATGACAAAAACACAAAATTATTTAAATTTCAAAAATGAAAAAAAAAAAAATAATAATTACAGCTAAATAGAATTTTAAAAAAATCTAATAAAATGACAAAAGCACCTAACAAAATGACTAAAATGTAATGATATTTATTTAAATATTTATAAAACCAATAACTGATAAAATGTCAAAAGCACAAAATAAAATGACGACCTTAACAAATGAAATAAAACTAAATGAAAGCTAAATAGAAATAAAAAATAAACAAATGACAAAAGCACATAAAATTACTAACCTTAAAATCTGAAATAAAAAATCGTAAAATAAACAGAAAATAACTAAATAAATAAAAGTATGACAAAAGCACAAAACAAAATGACTAACCTTAAAAACTTAAATTAGATAGAATTACAAAAGAATATATAAAAAAAACAAAAGCACATAACAAAATGACTAAACCTAAAACTGAAAGAAAAATTTAATTTTTAATAAATAGCACATAGCAAAATTACAAACCTTAAAAACTGAAATAAAAAATAAAGAAAATTTTAAAATACAATAACTAATAAGATAAAATAAAACATAGCCATATAAATAAAACCAACAACAATAAAATGAGAAATTACTAAAACCTTTACTAAAATTAACATAGAAAACAATTTAAAATGTCTTTTTTTAAAAAAAAACTATAATAGTATGTAAGTGATACTAAAACAACACCGGGCAGGACGTCTTATCTTATCCATTTTATCATGAGTAATATGTCATTTGAGGGCTGGGTGATGTCAGCCAAATGTATTAACAAAGAAAATAAAAGTCCTTTTTTTATTTCAACTCGACTTTAAAATGAGCCTGTGTGTGCATCTGTAGAGATTAAACAGATACAGTGAACCGTAACTGAAGTGCAGAGCTTTATTTTCTAGACCTGCATGAGAGGAAGGACAGAAGTGGACAGATTTCTCTCTGCTCAGCTAGCAGAACACAATAACCTGCTGAAAACAAGCGATGGAGGAGAAATGAAGTGTGTTTGTGTGAGACTCACTGGGCCTGCACTTGTAGCGCACGCTGAGGTATTTGCTGACGGTGGGACAGGGGTCCGTCCCGAACAAACGACTGTTGACAAGAACCTGACACCTTCTCTTGTCCTCACATTCATCCAGCATCTTCTGCAGAGAGACAGACACATCCAGACAGAAAGACAGACAGCATGTTTTCATTCAGGTGCATACATTCCACGCCTTTCATTTTTCCCCCAGTAGACTCCTTCCCTCCGGGCAGAAAAACACACAGCGTGTAATTTTACTCCAGCGCACAGCGTTATACATGCATGTGTTTACAGCGTGCGGTTTTAGCGAGCGTGCAAGCGTAAATCACGCGTGTGTGTGCTGTCACAGATGCCGCAGTTCAAAAGAGCTGCTGCCACATAAATCAGACTCACACACACCTTCATCTACTACGTCTGGGTACTAAACATATTTAATGCACAAAAACAAAATACAGCCTGTTCTCAACAATACTCAACAAGAAAAAAACATTTAGTGCATGACTTGAACTATTAAAAATAATTTTCTTTTATAGAAATAAAGCTAAAATCATATACAATATTATTATTAGATAAAAAACTTGGACTTATTAGAAAAAATTACAATAAGATGAAAAAAAAATAAGAAATGGAGCTTTGGCAAGTAAAATAATAATAATAATAAATTTATGTTAAAGTCCTAAAATGACATAAATAAATTAAACCTAAAGGAAAATAATAAAATGACAAAAGTTCAAAACTAATTCAAATTAAAAGCCCAAATAAAAAATAAATCGAAGCTAAATAAAAATGTAAAATAATGATAATAATAATAATAATAATAATAATAATAATAAAGACAAAAGCACAAAACAAAATGACTAAAACTTAAAAACTGAAATAAAAAAATGAAAGCTAAATAAAAAATTATTTAAAAAAAATAACAAAAGCACAAAACAAAATGACTAAAACTTAACTGAAATTACAAAAAAAAAAAAAAATGAAAGCTAAACAGAAATATAACAAAAATACTAAGTAATAAAATGACAAAAGCACAAAAGAAAAATTACTAAAACTTAAAAACCTGAATAAAAAACAATAAATGAAAGCTAAACAGACACATAAAAACCCCAATAACTAATAAAATGACAAAAGCGCAAAACAAAATGACTAAAACATAAAAACTGGAATAAAAAAAAAAGCTAAACAGAAATATAAAAAAACAGTAACTAATAAAATGACAAAAGCACGAAACGAAATAACTAAAACATAAAAACTGAAATAAAAAATAAATAAAAGCAAAAAAGAAATATTAAAAACAGTAAGTAATAAAATGACAAAAGCACAAAACAAAATGACTAAAACATAAAAACCTAAATAAAAAAATAAATGAATGCTAAACAAATATTTATTTAAAAAAAAAACTAATAAAATGTCAAAATCATGTCAAAAACAAAATGAAACTTAGAAACTGAAATAAAAGCTAATTTAAGGGACACATAAATATTAAAAAAAAAACAAGAATAAAATGTCAAAAGCACAAAATAAAATGAGAAAAACTTAAAAATAAAATTAAATGAAACATAAAAGAAGAAAAGGAAGAAAGAAAGAAAGAAAACAGAAATACAAAAAATAATAAAATGCCAAAACCACATAAAAAAATTACTAACCTTAAAATCTGAAATAAAAAATTAAATAGAAATAGAAATATATAAAAAATATAAATGTAAAATTACTAACCTTAAAAACTGAAATAAAAATAAATTAAAGATAATAGAAATAGAAATCTACAAAAAATAGAACGACAAAAGCACATCAAACTGAAATAAAAATGCAATTAAACAAATAGAAATATATATATAAAAAATAACACGGAAAAGGCACATAAAATTATTAACATTAAAAACTGAAATAAAAATAAAGTTAAAAGAAATATAAAAAAATGGCTAAAATGACAGAAGCGCATAATAACACTAAAATTTACAGGAATTGACTGGACGGTGTAAAGATTTAATTTCTTATTACTATTTACCTGCAAGGATGTGGACACATGACAGGAAGTGATATTATTCACTGATCGTGGTCCAGCACTGCTATAAGGGGACGGACACTGAGGGGAGTGGGCGGGGTCTGTTCTGCCGTAGAAAGCCGATTGGACGGTGATGGAGGTTCTGGGCGGGCAGCGAACAGTCAGGAATTCTCCGTCACACGCCTGTTCGGTGTAATTCCTCAGAACACGCGACAAATAACCTTCCACAGAAAGAAAAACACACATCTATAAGATCATCCATCCAGACAACAGCATCATTATCTCGCAAATCTCATTCGCAAATTCTAAAGAAAACTGTCTGTCAATCATATGTGTTGCTATGTGGTTGCTAAGGTGTATATTAAATGATTCAATATGAGGGGAAAAACTGTTTATGCAGCTGCAGCAAAGAAAGTGTTTTATCCTGACAGTTCAACTCCACAGCGGAAAGAGGTGATTAACACACACGTTTCCGTGCTGAGTGAGTGATGTCAGCCCTGTTTGCTAAAGGAATAATAGAAACACACACACACACAGAGCACTAAACATGACCTCAATATACACACAACCAGCCCAGACCTGCAGGGATCAGACCACCAAAGCCTTTAAAACACACACACTTGCTTAGCTTATCAAAATAAGATGTACTATAAACTTCCATATACATCTTAAGGAATGTTTTTATATAAAGTTAAATTATTTACACACTTATATTATATACATATTACACACTAGAGGTCGACCGATATTGAATTTTACCGATACCGATAACTAGGTTGGACCACACTGGCCGATACCGATTAATCAGTCGATAGTTTTTTTAATTAATAAAAATATTAATATTACTTATCTGTTGATCATTACAGTTCATTGTTCATTACGTTAACAAAAGCAACTAAATTTTTTAAAATATATCAGTAAATACTTAACTTAACATACTCTAACAAGGAACAATACTTCTAATCTACAGCTACAGTATTGAAACTGCATAAATATGGATATTGTGTCTTTCACAATTTAACTGCTTCTATTCTAGAATATTTGTGGTTATCTAATCAAAATATAAAAATATGTGAGTCACACAACGGGCAAAAGTGCAGAGGCACGTCCAGAAGAACTCGCAGCTATCCGGTATCACACACACTGGACACGTCGCATTCAATTCAAGCGGCGTCTACAAGACTGTATTTGATCACCAAACAGGTAAAAGTATACTGCTGTCCTTTCTCCACTAATGCAGCATCTAGTCAACAAATTCATCGCTTAGTAATGACATGAAAACATGCACTACAGTATACTGTACATACCGTTTTGTTGTCTATGTTTAAAATCTGCCTTTGAAGTGCCCCACTCTGTGCAGCGTGCAGTGTCACGTGTCTAAACAAACTGCACGTGCTGTCAGTGATTTCCGCCACTAAAGGCTGCTCTCGTGCTGTATAACAAAGACTATAGGGACTTTGCTGTATAATAACCACCTTCTCAGCCGCTCCGGCAATAGACCCAATCCAGAAAAAACTATCAGCATGGACAACTGATAGTTCCGCTAATCAACTATCGGTGCCGATTAATCTGCAAAACCAATACATCGGTCGACCTCTAATTGAAAAATCGACAACGAAACGGTGTGTACAGTATACTAAAGTGCATGTTTTCATGTCATTACTAAGTGATGAATTTGTTGACTAGATGCTGCATTAGTGGAGAAAGGACAGCAGTATACTTTTACCTGTTTGGTGATCAAATACAGTCTTGTAGACGCCGCTTGAATTGAATGCGACGTGTCCAGTGTGTGTGATACCGGATAGCTGCGAGTTCTTCTAGATGCGGCGCTGCACTTTTGCCCGTAGTGTGACTAACATATTTGTATATTTTGATTAGATAACCACAAATGTTCTGGAATAGAAGCAGTTAAATTGTGGAAGTACACAATATCCATATGTATGTAATTTCAATACTGTGGCCTTTGTGGAGATATTTAAAGATGGCCATCTTTAGCTTGATTGTTGATGTAATGGTAGCACTTTACAATATGAGTCCATTTGTAACATTAAGATTGATAAAAGCTGTAGAAAAGAAGTATTGTTCCTTGTTAGAGTGTGTTAATTTCAGCACTTACTGATATATTTTAAAAATTTTAGTTGCTTTTGTTAACATTAATGAACAATGAACTAACTGTAATGATCAATATATAATTAATATTAATATTTTGATTCATTTACAAAGTATGGTTCAGTAGGCTACTTTTTTTTAAATAGTAGAGCTCTATTTATTTTCTGTTCAGTATCCAATTTAAAAACTATCGGTCGATTAATTGGTATCAGCCAGTGTGGTCCAACCTAGTTATCGGTATCGGTAAAATCCAATATCGGTTGACCTCTATTTTAAATCCGATAACTGATAGTTCCACCAATCAACTATCGGTGCCGATTAATCAGCAAAACCAATCGGTCGACATCTGTTACACACACACACACACACACACACACACATATATATATATATTATATATTTAATGAGCTCTCAATAGGGAGTTTTGTTTATCTCACATCTGTGAGAAATTTGTAAAAAATTACAGAGTTTTAACAGTTTTCTTACGAAACTGTTGTATAAATGAAACACTAAAGGGTTAGTTCACAATCGGTTCAGCAAACGGAGATATTAAAATTGTTCTAGCTCTTCCCAGCTTAATATGCGCAACGTGTGTACGACTGCACAGTTATTACATTTTAAATATGGATATTTTTCTTATGAAAGCACAAAAGCGCACAAAAGTTCTCTTCAGGAGGCCTTTATTCACCCCCATCAGCCATGCGAGGCACTTTTTATTATGGATGGATGCACTTTATTGGACTTGGGAAGCTGGGAAAAGTCAGAACAATTTTTAATACAACTCAGATTGCCTTTATCTGAAAGAAGGAAGACATATACACCTAGGATGCGTTGAGGGTGAGTAAATAATGGGCTAATTTTCATTTTTGGGTGAACTAACCCTTAAAGGTACACTCTTAAAACCAAATGTTCTAAAAGGGTGTTTTTGCAGTGATGCCATAACAACCGTTTTTGGTTCCTCAAAAAAACTCTCATTGAACAGTTCCATTTTGAAGAACATTTTAAAAATCTAAAGAACCTTTTTTGACTATAAAGAACCTCTATTTTTAAGAGTGTAAGAATGATTTTATAAACTACTAATATAGAATCTTATTCTATTTGTGTATGAATTTGTATGAATGAGGCCCAATGTGTGGAAAACCTTCATTATTTGATTGACATTTTGATTACTTATTTGAAACTGATTTTTACTTATTGTATTAAACTTCTTAAATTTTCTTAAATGACAACACTGGCTAATTTAACTTTTATTTTATTTTACATTTTACATTTATTTAGTTTTCTTTTTTTAATAACTAAATATCAAGTTACAATATTCAAAAGCAAATTTTTAAAAATGTTTTTAAAGAAGTCTCTTGCTCCCCAAAACTACATTAAAAAATACAGTAAAAACATTAATATTGTGAAATATTTTTTAGAATTTAAAGTAACTGTTGTCTATTTGAATATATTGTAAAATGTAATTTATTCCTGTGATGCAAAGCTGAATTTTCAGCATCATTACTCCAGTCTTTAGTGTCACATGATCCTTCAGAAATCATTCTAATATCCTGATTTGCTGCTCAAGAAACGTTTCTGATTATTACAAATTCTGAAAACAGATTTGCCGTTTCATATTTCTGTGGAAACCAAGCTTGTTTCTGCCACAGAATAAAAAAAGTAAAAATGGTTATTGCAACTTTTCTTCTAAAAATCGTAAGTCTATGTCTTGCAGTTGCAAGTTTGTAGCTCACAAATCAGATTTTATGCAGAATTGCAGGATATAAACTTGCAATCATGACTTTTTTTTCTCAGAACTGCAAGTTTATATCTTGAAATTCTGAGAAAAAAAGTCAGAATTGCAAGTTTATACCACACAATTATGAGTATATATCTCATAATTCTTAAGTCTGTCATTCATCTATGGAAGCTTATTTCATCTACAGAATAAAAAAAAAATGAAAACAATGTTATTGCGACTTGTCATAATTCTGACTTTTTTGCAATTCCCAAAAAACAGTCAGAATTGTGAGAAAACAAGCTTGTTTCCACCATGGAATTCATAAAATCAAGGTAACTGCAGGTTTATCTCACAGCTCTGATTATTTTAGTGAGTTTATATCTCACAATTTTGACTTTTTTTTCCCAGACGTTTGAGATAAATACTCAGAATCACAAGAAACAAAGTCAGAATTGTGAGAAACGTACTCAGAATTTATGAAAATTGTAAGATTTAATTGCATGATATATGAATTCGCAAATCGAACTGCACATGTGATGTCAGATTAATAAAGTCCAGCTTTATCCCAGAAATTCACTATGTTAATCTCAAACAGATGCTGTTTTTTGAGAAGCGTAATAAACTTGCATTGCATTACAATATATATAAAAAAGGAAAAATTGAAGCATGGTCACCCTGGTGTTTAATGTGTCGTAAATAGTCTCAGATAAATGTCACACAAAGCTACTCGAACGCATTTATAACTATGCGCTCCAGATGAATGAATAATGAACTATCATGTAATACAGAAGGCCTGTTCTCCTGCTCATGAAAGGAATGCTGTACAATCCACTCAGGATTCCTCCGAGAGCTTTAGGCTTCCCGAACACAATCCCTCCTGCCATTGTTCTCGGACAGAAGCCAACATTCCAGCCGCTGATTGACAGCTCCTTTCACCAATCACGGCTCAAATGACAGACAACACCTGCGCGGGATCTCCAATCAGAGAGCGGCCTTCAGGCCAGCCATCTCACCAGTATGAAATGCTTTATAACAGCTCAGGTGGAGGTTTACCTGAACGCAACACAATAAACAGAAGATGAGAATAAAACCAGGTCAAAACAGACAGGCAGAGCCACTGCTGCAGGGAACATATGATATCAGTGTGGAAAGAATGAGTTTGAAATAGCATACTCAATGAATTAAACAATGTTTGTGATTATTAAATCCTTTATGATCATTAAATACTACAGTTCGAAATGTTTTGCATGGCGCATAGTATAAATAAAATTTATAAAGTATTGCAGTAAGCCATACGCTATAGTAATCCATTCTGAACACTGGAATGGAATACTAGTATACTTCTCAAAGCAAACAACACAGTATATAGCTTTTATTTTTCTTTTTAAATGTACGTTTTAGCCGTCTTTCTTTTACATTTTTTGTTTAGCTTTAATTTATATTTATTTCAGATTATATTTAGTATGAATAGTTTTAGTACTTTAACGTAAACGTAAAAAGTTTCCAAAGCAACTTTTCTAATTTTAAGTTTTTGTTTTAGTTTGTATATCACAATTAAGACTTTTCAATTAAAATTCAAATTTTTAAATGAAATAGCATAGTATAAACAGAATACTGCCAGTGTTATTTTAGTAGTATTCATATACTCTTGTAACATTTATTACTTTTGATAGCTTCTATTTTTATATTTATAAAGTTTTTATATATTTAAACATTTTTTTTTTATAAATATTTTAAATTTCTTGTAGTAATTTTGTTGTGCTTTTTTGTCTTTTTTTGTACTTTTTATATTTCTATTTATCTTTAATTTATTTTAAAATTTTTAAAAAGTGCGCACTGCACTACTATTTTCAGTAGTATTTTAGTATTTTGATATAAACGTATTTATTTCACTTATTTTTTATTTCAGTATTTTTAGTTGTATTTTAGTATTTCAAAGTAAACTTATTTTTACTTATTTTATTTTATTTCAGTATTTCCAGTATTTCAAAGTTAACTTATTTATTTCACTTATTGTATTTGAGTATTTTTAGTATTTTAGTATTTCGAAGCAAACAGATGTTATTTAACTTATTTTATTTTATTTCAGTATTTTTAGCTGTATTTTAGTATTTCAAAGTAAACATATTTTGTTTACCTTATTTTATTTCAGTATTTTTAGCTGTATTTTAGTATTTCAAAGTAAACATATTTTGTTTACCTTATTTTATATCAGTATTTTTAGTTGTATTTTAGTATTTTGAAGTAAACTTATTTTTACTTATTTTATTTCAGCATTTTTAGTTGTATTTTAGTATTTCAGAGTAAACTTATTTTCACTTATTTTATTTCAGTACTTTTAGTATTTCGAAGTAAACTTATTTATTTCACTTATTTTATTTCAGTATCTTAAGTTGTATTTTAGTGTTTCAAAGGAAACTTATTTATTTCACTTATTTAATTTTATTTCAGTATTTTAAGTAGTATTTTAGTATTTCGAAGTAAACTTATTTTTACTTTTTATTTTATTTCTGTATTTTTAGTTGTATTTTAGTATTTTAAAGTAAACTTATTTTTACTTATTTTATTTTAGTGTTTTAGTAGTATTTTAGTTTTTCCAAAGTAAACTTATTTTATTTCACTTAGTTGCAAAGGCTACTAATTTCATTAAGTCTAAGTTGTTCAAGTTTAAGTTTTCCATCTAATATACATATTTCATTTTATTTCAGCTTTATTTTAGTTAATGCAAATAATATTTATTAGTTCACCATAGTTTCGATAACAACACTGACACTGCCTATTTTTAGTAACTGGGTGTCACCCAGTTATTATAATTATTCAGCTGTTGTTCAGCCTATTTAAATAATTACATTTAATCCATCTTTTGTCGAATAATGAGTCAAGAGGATGTTACAAATCACATTGGGAATAGATCTGGGTCAAGTTAAGTGCACTGCATTGTGAGATACAGTGTTACACACTGCACACTGCAATTACTGGCAAATGTAGCATATATATGGAGTACTACAAAAATAGTATAAAAAGAAAGTGCTAGAGAAAGCCCTTCAGAACAGAGCCTTAAAGTGAAGGGAAAGGGTGAAGTGGAAAAAGTGGAAGTGACATGTCATGTGCTCAATCATGTGATCATCTAAGAGGGTAAGAAGGGGGTAATTTGCTGCCCTAACGGTGCCCTAAAACACAGGAGCCAGATGAGAGATGGTCAGGAAGGAAAGACAAAAAACAGGCTGCGTGTGTTAGTTGTGGTGGAGTTTCTCCTGTTTAAATGATGCTACGCTGTGATTGGTGGAGAGGGACGACGGCTGAATTCCACATGCCTGCAGAGTAACGTGAAGCAAAACACAATAAACACAGCAACACATGCACACACACGCAGCCTCACACACAATCCAGCAGTCTGTCTGATCGCTGTTCAGTGTTATTTGTGAAAGGTGAGCTGTCTGTGTGTGTGTGCACTGCATATCTCATCCTCTTAACATTTAACATTCACCACGAGCGGAAACTACAATCAGAAACCCACCTTATATATAAACAAAAGTTTGGGGTCAGTATGATTTTTTTGGTTCTTGAAAACGTGTCACCAAAACTGATCACAAGTACAGAAAAAATGGCAAAATTGTGAAATATTATTGATTTCTATTTTAACATATTGTAAAATGTAATTTATTCCTGTGATGCAAAGCTGAATTTTCAGCATCATTACTCCAGTCTTCCGAGTAATATGATCCTTCAGAAATCAATATGCTGATTTGCTGCTTAATAAATTCTGATTATTATCAATGTTGAAAATAGTTGTGCTGCTTTATTTTTCATGCATTGTTGTTATAATCTCAAAAATATTTCGAATTTCATGCAAAAATATCTTTTGGAATCTGATCAAATAATGAGTTAAGAAAGAAACAGTGCTTTTAAAGGAGAAACAACAATTTACAAATAATTTACTCACCCCCTTGTCATCCAAGATGTTAATGTCTGTCTTCAGTCGTTAAGAAATTATGGTTTTTGAGGAAAACATTTCAGGATTTTTCTTCATATAATGGACTTCAATTGTCCCCCGATTTTGAACTTCCAAAATGTAGTTTAAATGCAGCTTCAAGGGGTTCTAAACCATCCCAGCTGAGGAAGAAGGGTCTTATATAGCGAAACGAATTTTTTTTTCAAAAAATAAAAAATTGTATACTTTTTAAGCACAAAAGCTCATGTAGCACAAGCTCTGAAATGCATGTTCTTGAATGATTCGTTCATTTTGAAGGAATCTTTAATGTGACTTGGGAAGAACGAGTCGTCTCGGGGAGTGATTCGTTCAGTGGCGCATGCGCAACATCCTATTAGATTCTGTACTGGAATTAGTTCACCTGTTTCGAGTCTTTGGGTTTTTCGAGTCGTTCGTTCATCTTATAGGGCTGTCACGTGTTGAACGAACGACTCGAACCCGAAAACTTGTCAGATAAGAGGTGAGGTGAGCTCATCATAGACTAAAGACCCAGGTAAACAATGAATTAATCTTTTCTGTTTCTTATAGCATTATAGTTTTGTCTTGTTTATAGTGTGATCAACGTTTGTGTAAGCAGTAGATGTGTTAGGGAAGTAACACGTAACATTTTAATTATATTTTGCTAAACTGAACGAATGACTCTGAAAAAAGATTTGTTCATTTTGCTGAACGAGACTCAAAGGTCCAAATCGGTAAAATGATCCAAACTTCTCATCACTACTACGAATCACGTCTAAGATCATCGTCTGTGTACTGAGTATGGTGAAAAACTCCATCTTATTTTCTCCTACAACCTCAGAATCGTCCAACATCGTTGTACCTTTTTGCTTGTAAACAGTGTTTGACTTATTTGCACTTTGTTAGTCTTTGCACGTTCGCTTTGTAAACACTGGGTCTGTAGTTCTGCCTATGCTCAGCGTGACCTTTCGACATGATTCAATAGTACGTAGCATCGTAAACGCACATCCCAGAGCCTGTGCTACACGAGCTTTTGTGCTTAAAAAGTATACACATTTTTATTTTTCGAAAAAAATGACAGATCTTTTCGCTAGATAAGAACCTTCTTCCTCGGCTGGGATCGTTTAGAGCCCTTTGAAGATGCATTTAAACTACATTTTGGAAGTTCAAAATCAGGGGACACCATTGAAGTCCATTATATGAAGAAAAATCCTGAAATGTTTTCCTCAAAAACCATAATTTCTTTACGACTGAGGACAGAAAGACATGAACATCTTGGATGACAAGGGGGTGAGTAAACTATTTGTAAACTGTTGTTCTGGAAGTGGACTTCTTCTTTAAGTGCCAAAGTGGTGCGGCTAATCGTTTTTAGTCCTCAGAAAGTCTTTAGCTTTGACTCACTGGAGCGGCACTAAAGCGCCTTTTACTGCCACTGGTGATATTTTCGGAAAATTATAGAGCGGAGTTTAACATGAGAGAGGAGATATTGAGAAGGAATTCCCTCAAAACCTGAACGCAGCTGTGAGGAGAAGCTCTCCAGCCATCAGGAAGCACAAACACACCCTAAACCACACGCCGAACGCTCGCGGGCAAAACGCTGTGCAAATAAATGGACAGCGGTCACATCAAAGCTCAAAATAAGTAGATGATTGAGCTTAAAAACTGTCATTAACCTGGGGATGACCTCCTGTGACCTCAGAGAACAGGAAACACACTACAGTGTGTGTGTGTGTGTGTGTGTGTGTGTAGGGAAAGAGTGTCAACATGGTACTACAATAGAGATTAGTAGCTGCTAATGAATTAAACACTCAGATCAGCTGAAGGGGATTAGATCTTAGCGTTTTCAAGGAGTAGTTCACCCAAAAATAGTGTAAAAATTCTTGTGATTGACTCACTCTCAAATTGTTTTTTTTTTTCCCGGCAAGAATCGTCATGCAGCAGTGAGTAAATGATGATTTGTAATTTTCAATCAACCTTAAAGGGACAGTAGACCCAAAAATGAAAATTTGGTCATTATTTATGTTATTCATGTCTTTCCAAACCTGTAAGACTGTAAGAAGATATTTTGAAGATAGAGAACCAAACAGTTTTGATTCACAGTGGTTTCAATAGGAATCTTTAGCTTTAATTAATATTTATTATTTATTTAATTTATATTTATTTCAGTTTATATCTTATATTTTTTACTTTTCAATTAAAATTAAAATTTTTAAAATAAATAGCATAGTATAAACAGAATACTGCCCAGAGTTATTTTAGTAGTATTTATATACTCTTCTAATATTTATATATATATATATATATATATATATTTATTTATTTTTTTTAATTAGCTTCTGTTTTTTTATTTATGAAGTTTTTATTTTAAATATGTTTTAGTAATTTTGTTGTGCGTTTGTTGTTTTTATTACTTTTTATATTTCTATTTATTTTTAGTTTATATTTAATTATTTTAGAAGTATTTCAGTATTTTTAGTAGTATTTTAGTATTTGGAAAGTAAACTTATTTATTTCACTTATTTTATTTCAGTAATTTTATTTGTAGTTTAGTATTTCGAGGTAAAGTTTTATTTCACTTAATTTATTTTATTTCAGTATTTTTGTAGTATTTTGAAGTAAACTTATTTTATTTCACTTATTTTATTTCAGTATTTTTAGTAATATTTGAAGTAAACTTATGTATTTAACTTATTTTATTTCAATATTTTTAGTTGCATTTTAGCATTTCTAAGTAAACTTATTTTTACTTATTTATATCAGTATTTTTTAGCTGTATTTTCGTATTTTCAAGTAAACTTATTTATTTCACTTATTTTATTTTATTTCAGTATTTTTAGTTGTATTTTAGTATTTCGAAGTAAACTTTATTTCACTTAGTTTATTTTATTTCAGTATTTTCTGTAATATTTTAGTATTTCAAAGTAAACTTATTTTTACTTATTTATATCAGTAGTTTTTAGCTGTATTTTAGTATTTTGAAGTAAACTTATTTTATTTCACTTATTTATTTTATTTCAGTATTTTTAGTTGTATTTTAGTATTTCGAAGTAAACTTATTTTTTTCACTTATTTTATTTCAGTATTTTCAGTAATACTTTAGTATTTAAATTAAACTTATGTATTTCACTTATTTTATTTTATTTCAGTATTTTTAGTTGCATTTTAGTATTCCGAAGTAAACTTATTTTTACTTATTTATATCAGTATTTTTTAGCTGTATTTTAGTATTTTGGAAGTAAACTTATTTATTTCACTTATTTTATTTTGTTTCAGTATTTTTAGTTGTATTTTAGTATTTCGAAGTAAACTTATTTCATTAAATGTAAGTTGTTCAAGTTATTTGATGTTGAGCAGAATAACAAAGACCAGAAAGCCCTAAAACAGGCTGTTCCTGTATTTTTGACAATACACATGTACCTTTTACATTTATGGCATCGTAACTGTCATGACTTTTGAACAGACTATTTTTACAAAGTCATTTAATTATCTGGTTAAACTGGAAATGAAAATTGAGTGTGAAATGAAAAAAAAAAAAAAAAATCTCAAATGAATATATATTTAATGAAAGTAAGAGGTTTCTGTCCCTCCATTTAAAATCCAGGTAATCAAAACAAAGTAATTTTTTATAATTCTAAGGAAAAAAGTGTGAGATGTAAACTCGAAATTGCAAGAAAAAAAATCAGAATTGTGTGATAAAAAGTTGCAATTACCTTTTTTATTTTTTATTCAGTGGAAATGGACTTCCATACTTCTCGGATTAGCCAAGATTCAAAAGTCTCTTAGCAAATTCTTCCAAAATCAGATAATCTGAGCTTTATAATCTATTTGCTATCTACACTCGTCTTATTTGGTGTTATTTTAATTTCTCCTCAGGGCTTTGAGGTGCTGATATAACACACACACACACACACACACGCACACACACACACACACACTCACTCACTCACACACAGGTTTCTATGTTTTATGAGGGCATTTCATAAGCGTATTTCATAACACTAACACCAAACCTACCCCTCACACAAAACCGCATTTTTAGATTTTTAAAACATTTCATTCTGTATGATTTATAAGCTGTTTTTCTCATGGGGCGCAAAAACTTACTAGTATTACTATCTTTGTGGGCACATTTGGTCACCATAATGTAGAGAAAACCAGGACCCCACACACACACATACAAAGACAGCGTTCTGCCATAGACATAACAACCCAACCACAGGATCTGCTCAGACACAACTCACCTGACGCTGTGTGTGTGTGTGTGTGTGTGTGTGAGGTGTTTTGATAAAGAGCTCCTGCACAACATATGGTATGTGTCTGTCTGCGCAAGACAATTATCAAAACTAAATATTTTCATTTTCCCAAAGAAAATGTGTGTGGTGCTCACCTGAGCAAAACCCACTGTCTAGTGCTGAAAGATTCTGGGTGTTTACTGCCAGTACATGGTTATGTGGTTTACACACTGTTTCTGGGTCATCCTAGATGGTTTTAAACTGCTAACTAGGCTTTGGTTCCTCCTTCAGTGTACGTCTGGGGTTTTTCACCTGTTTTACAGCACAGCTCTCCTCAACAAGACACCTGATTTAAGGAATCATTCATACACATGATTTAAGGCTTTGAGGTTTGGCAACTCCAAAGTCATAAATCACAACCTATATATGAACAATAGTAATAGTTATGCTTGATTTAGCAAATACCACTAATTAACAGAGCAGTAAAGAAAAGTGTGTGTGTGAGTGAGTGTGTGAGAGGGGTTGGGATGGGAAAAAGGGTCTTGGAGTTTGGGGAAGGGGGTCTTTTCTACAAACAGAAGGCAGAGGTTTCGAATTCCACCTCCGGAACAAAGTCTCTGAGAAAACACACACACACACACACACACACACACACACACACCTCTAACCTCTTGGCTTTCTGGATTTTAGAGGTTATTAGAGCGCCTCTCACCTCAGCTAAACTCTCTCTGATTTCAAGCATTAACTCTCGACAGCGAGATTTTTCCATCTTGGCAGTAATGGGACGCAAAGAGGTGCAGTGAGATTAGACTTGTAATGTGATGAGCATTTGGTAACACATGAATTTATAAAGAAAAACAGGTCTTGTGATTCATAAAATCCTCACTTTTGCCAAAAAAATATTTACACATTCACAGACAGTCCTAAAACTAAAACTAAAATTAAAACTAAAGTTAAAAAAGCTTTAAATAAAATAAACATTAACTGAAATGATATAAAATATACAATTTTTTAAGAATAGTTGTCAAGGCAATATTTCTCACTGTAATTTAGTGTAATTCAAGTAAGTAGTAAAATAACTATATATATATATATATATATATATATATATATAAAATAAAAAAAAAAACACTATAAATGACAAGAATACACATCAAAATGACTAAAACTTTAACTAAAATTTAAATGAAAACCAATTAAATTAAAAAGAAAATAAATAAGAAAATACGAAAATGAAATAAAGATAAATAAATAAAAATAAAAACTGATTCTAAATATTACTAAAAACTATAAAAATAAAAGCAAAACCGTTAAAAAAGCAGTTTTGTCAGTTTAAATAAAATTAACATTAACTGAAATGAAATTAATTATATATTATATATGTGTATGTGTGTGTGTGTGTGTGTGTGTGTGTGTGTATAAACAAAAAACACTATAAATGATAAGAATATACATAAAAATGACTAAAATAACTAAAATTAAATTGAAAACATAAAACGAAAAACAAAATAAATACAAGACAATAAAAAAACAAAAATAAATAAATAAAAATAAAAACAGATTCAGACTGTTACTAAAAGCTATATAAAAATAAAAGTAAAACCGTTAAAAAGCAGTTTTGTCAGTTTGAAAAAAATAAACATTAACTGAAAAAACTAATAATAATAATAATAATTATATATATATATATATTTTTTTTTTTTTTTTTTTTATATATATATAAACAAAAAATATATAAATGACAAGAATACACCTCAAAATGAATAAAACTTTAGCTAAAATTAAATATATAACTAATTTATTAAATATATAACTAATAAATGAATATATATATAAGAAAATAAATGAATATATATATAAAATAAATATAAGAAATTAAATAAATACGACTGATTCAAAATATTACCAAAAGCTATATTACCATCTTAATATACTAAAATAACACTGATTTGAAGTTAACACTACTTTCTCAATTCATATTCCTGGTCTTTACTCCTAGTGCACATTATTTAATAATAAATTCTAAAATATAATTTTTTACAAATTATTTAATAATTTTTTAAATAAATTATATACATTATAATAAATATTATATTATAAATAATATTAAATTAGAATAATATATTATAATAAATTATAACAATATATAAATTGTTATTATTAATTTATTAATGCACAAGCCAATCTTCAGATGTATAAAATTAAGTCGCACCCTGTACTTCGAGCTGGTTATTCAGCTATTAAACTTTTTTTTATTCTGATATAACTACATTTTTCATTTTATTTCAAACACGTCCATCAAAAACATTTTTACAGTGAAAAAAGTTACTTAGTGCACCTTTAAATCCCATTTCATGCTGACTTTAAGGCAGTACGACTGACAGACAGACATTCCTCTAGTCTTAATGGTGTATTGGGATCATCAAACGGTTTGACCTCATTTGACCTCCTGACCCTTTAACAGCCACACATCCCATTCAGCGCCTCCGTAAGCCCCGCCCACAGCTTTATGAGCACTTTCACTGTAGTGAACACACACACACAATGAATCTAAATGTGTGTGTGTGTGTGAAGCTAATTAACCAAGATAAAACACAGTGCACACACAAAGGCACAAGGTTCCTGTAGGACAGATGTACAGGCCTGTTGCTCGGCAACAGATGCCCCGTCTCTATCGACAACTTCTGTCAGCCTCTTCAAGCACCTGTCAATCAAATGGACATTCCAGAGTGTGTGAGAGTTTTTCAGAGTCACAGGACGGTCCTGTGCGACCCGACAGAACAACAACTCAGTGTGTTCGGCTGAAAATAACTAACGATCTTTCACTGATGTGTCTTTCTTTAACAGGACCGTGCGACCATATAAAAATAATCAGTCAGGCTTTGTTTTTATTTTAAATTCTATAAATAAATTATTCATGAATAGCTAAATAAATAAATACCTAAATAAATAAGTAAATAAATAATATATTTTACAATTTCAGATTTGTTGTGGTTTTTTTGTCTTTTTTATTTTAATTATTTTTTCTTTATTTTTACTTATTGTTTTAATGTCTATATTATATATACATATATTATTATATTTCTGTTAATATGTCTTTTTTATTTATTTATTTATTTTTTAATATTGTTTTAATGCTGTTTAGTTTTTATGACATTTTAGTAGTTTTTAGTTAATAAATGAAATAATTAATGAATGCTTGAATATAAATAAATAAATAAATCTTTTTTTTTTTTTTTTTTACAATGTCAATCAGCAAGATTTGTTGTGTATTTTTGTCATTTTTATTTTATTTTTGTTATTCTTTTAATGTCTATATACTTTTTATGAAGTTTGAATTTTTGGTTATTTTAGTATTAAAAACCAAAATGAAATGTAGCTGAAATAAAATGAGCGTACATTATTTTATTTCAATTGATGTTTCTTTCAATTAATGAAAAATTTGTTTTACAATAACCCTGAATGAATGAATGAATGAATAAATAGTAGTTTTTTTTTGTTTCAATCAGCAAAACTTGTTGTGCATTTTTGACATTTTTGTTTTATTTTTATTTTTATTCAATTTTATTATTTTAGTACTTTAACAAAGTAAAATGTAGCTGAAATAAAACAAGCTTATATTATTTTATTATTACTTTATTTCTTTCAAGTAATCAAAAAGTTTTGAATAACCCTGAAAAAAAATTAAATAAATAAAAAATGAAAAACAATATATATATTGTATTTATTTGTATTTATTTATTTTTTGTAATATCCTGACATGGTCTTAATAGGTTTTCGTGAGATTCACCCAGTAGGGCTCTATCTTCTAGAAACCTGCTTTAAATCTATTTGCATTGTGTAAAGCACTTTACAAATAAACCTGACTGTCAATGACAGTGATACTCAAACAGAAAAATGGTTTACTTTTCATCCAAACCAAAGCCGTGCACATGTAAGTGAATTAAGAAGAGAAATTCAAACAAAATTCTATCAAAAACAAACACAGAATGCCATCACACACAAAGCTCTTCCTTCACTCACCACATCGCAGCTGTTTCTGATCAATTAATCTCTGTTTTGTCCTTAAAGTCTTCACTGACCAAACACACAACCTTCTTAAACCAATGGGAAACTACACAAACAGTCCTGAGGATGTAGCTCTTCCCATCATGCTTTAAAAGACATACAATCAGTGGTTATGAAAATAGTCTTCGCACATTTATTTCATATATTTAAGATGTCTATTAATGTGTCATAGTGGGGCACAAAATGTCAAATTGTTACTCTGTGAATAAAAATAATTTTAAATGCAAAACAGAAGCATTTTCCTTAACTATTCAGTCTTTTGGACTCCACTGTACTGTATATGAAGATGACATGTAACAGTTTAACTCGATAGGCGCGCGCACGCGTGCGCTTTCTCTTTGATCGTGTCGGTCACGGAAGTTCCCGCGAAAGAATTTGTTACAATGTATCATATATTTAATCCAGGATGAAATAGACACGCGTATGTAACACCAACGCCTCAAAACTGCATGAATGGAAAATATACAGCTGGAAAGTTAAAAAACGTTTCAAATGCAAAGCTGAGAATTTCGACTAAACGCGTGTGAAATTGTAGAAATTCTAAGAGGATAATACATATGCGATAAAGTGTAAATACACAAACTATTGTAGGTGATGATTATGATGGTAGTGTTGATGATGAGGAGGAGGATGGTGGTGGTGGTGTTTAGTACCTGAGAACTCCTGTGAAGTCTTAGTGAAGCAGGTCAGACACGAGATTCCCAACAACAGCAGTGAATAAGAGACATCAGGGAAAAACATCCTTAAATATCCCATCAGATCCGATGATTCCTGAAAGGATCAGACTGCAGGACGTAAAGTGTTGTCCGATTCCATGACTTCAGTCTGGAGACACCAGAGAGAGCGTCAGAAGAACACCGCTGAAGACCTGAGAGAGAGAGAGAGAGAGAGAGAGAGAGAGAGAGAGAGAGAGAGAATTCCCCGTGGTCCAAAAGTCCCTGAATTTCACGCTCACTGCTGATGATTCCACTCAATTCATCAGTTCTTTATCGGTAGGATTGTCAATACACTGTAGTGTTAAAACAAAGTTTTTAGATAACATCATAACATCATAATAATAACAACAACAAAAAAACAAGGCTTTAATCTTAAAGGAACAGTACGTTCCTTTAAAACGTCATGAATTACGACTGCAATCATAGGCCAGTGAAAATATTAAATTTCACCAAAAATAAGTAAAACATCAAGATTACCTGGATGAAAGTTGAACTTTGTGTAGAATAGAGTAAAACAGAAAATTATCAACCTTATTTTTACCGTAAGAGTGGGCGCGGCCATTTGTAAATTTAATAGGTCTGGCTTCCGGTCTCATCAGCGTCAATGAAATTAATTTTTCTACATATTAGGTTGTGTTTTATTAACATCTACACCTACCTCAACCCTAAACTTAGCCCTTACTGTAATACAAAAACAGTATTATTGTTGTACAGTGTGATGTGTGCATGCCCAGTAGCTTGAACCATCTTTTTTTAAGCTGTACAAAACAGCTTGTTTCGCTGCTTGACATTGCAAACTGGTGTGTCTTAACATATTATTTTAATGTATTATCTAATGCATTAGTGTAAACAGTTTTACAGTTTACTTCACTTCTTTATAGTTATTTCCCTATGACGGCATATGAACCGGAAGTCTAACACATTACCAGAAAACATTTACTTCGCACTGAAAAATAAGGTGGATAGAACAAAGTTTGGACCGAATCGCTATACCAGAAAGAGTGCTTTTTTATCTTTCGTATGCATACGCATAAACAATGACTTTTTAGATATATAACATTAATGTGTAATAAAATAATTTCCATCCTTTTCCACTGATGTTTCCCTTTTAAAGTACTAAACTGTTGCATGAATATTTGTAATAACATAATAAATAATAGCATCCCAACATACATTTATGTTATTTTATACAGTTTATTAACACTAACCTGAAAAAAAAAAAAAACAACTATTACTATATTATAACGGAAAAGCCAACCATTTCATAACATCTCAAGCTGATGACTTCAAGGTCATGTCAAATGAATGAAGCTAATTAAATAATTACATTAAAATAAATAAATACCTGACTACTTTCTCACTCTGGTGAAAAAAACAGCATATGCTGGTTAGGTATGTTTTGATGCTAGTTTATGCTGGTCATGTTGCTGGTCAAGGACCAGCATAAACCAGCAAAGGACCAGCATAAACCAGCACCAAAACATACCCAACCAGCATATGCTGTTTTTTTTCACCAGGGTATTTGGTTCTCCTCCTGAAACTCTCTATGATTCTCCAGGGCTGTAGAGACATCTGCTGGTCAATATAAAGAACTGCAACAATTCCCTTTCATCAAATAACAGCATGGATTCATCAGTTCACTGGCATTGAATTTAGTTTCACTGCCATTTACAGTTGCACAAATACAAGCTTTTCTGAAGATCCAGGACTTATAAAAATTGCACCTAAAACAATTTACTGGCATATTAAAAGTGATGATGTCAATATATAATGTAATGTTTTTTGAGTTATAGGGTTTTTTTAATAACACAGCTGTCATAATTATTCAACCCCTATTTAAAATTGCTGTTTTAAGTCACTTATCTTTTATGCTTGGGAACAAAATGGTCTTAAAATACAATTAAGCTTTTAGAAACTCCATTTAAAAAAAATAGCTTGGGCTGTTACACATACATACATTTGACCCATGCATGTGCTGAAGTTGAGTATCAAATATGGCAAAGTCAACAGAGCCCTCACAAAAGCTATAGAGAAGAAATAATTTTATTATATTAGAAAGTTGAAGGCTACATGAAGATTTCCAAGACATTAAAAGTTCCTAAAGACAGCTGGCAGAATTATTCCTTAATATAAATTGTGATTCACAACCTTTGAGGTTGTTGAACAAAAAAAGCACAATATCATAAAGTGATTGATCAGATCAACTAAGAAAAACTTGCAATGTACAGCCAAAGACTTGCAAGATGACCTGACGAAAGGAGGAAAAACATTTCAATGCAGCGTATAAGAAAAACACTAGACAGGTATGGCATTCGTGTTTGGCGTCTTGCTGAATACTACGCTTGACCACGAAGAACAGAAAAGCCAATTTGAACATGCTAAAATTAATTTGGATATACCTGTGGAGTGATGTGTCCAAGCTGGAACTTTTTAGACCTATGCATCAGTCTGGTGCAAAAAAAAAAAAAAAAAAAAAAAAAAAAAAAAAGGGCAAAGCTTATAAGCAGAAGAACCTCATCTCTATAGTCAAACATGGAGGTGGGCCAGTCCTGTTATGGGGTTGTTTTACTGTAGTAGGAAGTGGAAAAATGACCGTATGAAGGATATCATTGATTCTTCGACGTATCTTTTTGGCAAGAACTGTGATGCCTTTGGTGCAAAGACTGAAGCTGATGATCAATGGACTTTCCTGCAGGACAATCATACCAAAGTATACATCCAAATCTACTTATGCTTGGTTCAGGGATCAGTCATGGAATGTTCTTGAGTGGCCTGTTCAGTCTCCAGATTTAATTCTCATTGAAAATATTTGGTTGAATTTAAAGAAAGCAATGGCAATGTAAAAACCAAAGATAATCAGTGATCTGTAGGGTTGGGTATTGTTTGAATATTATCAATTCCGATTCCGCTTATCATTTCCAATTCTTTTCGATTCCCAGTTTCGATTCAAATGTGAATAAAAGATGATGTCAAGCATATTTATTCTGTTTCTTTTTTTTTTTTGCTAAACATTTAGTTGCAGCTGAATACCATGAACAAAAATCAACAGGCTACATAAAAATAAGATTCACTTTAGAGCTGTTTGCAAAATAGAGCTGCGTGATTCTGGATAAATTGGGTTGTTGTTTTTTTTTTTTTTTTTTTTTTTTTTTTAAATGGAAGTTGTGGTTCTCTGACAATTCTGAAGAAAAAAAAAAAACATTAGACAACTAAACAGTCACATGTAGGCCTAATTTATAAGTAAATGATTCAGTGATTCACTCAAGATTTACTTGGTTCATTACTGGATGAATCAGTGTTTTTGAATGAATGATCAAAGACAAATAACAGCCCCGTTTCGACTTCTACTGGCATAACAACGTAATCAAGTTTATATCCAGACTATGAACTTTTATCCCAGTACTTCTGTGATTATTTGAATGTTTGTAACACAGGTTGAGGAATCAAACAGATGAATCATTGTAGTTTAGGAACAGAATCACATTGGTATTTGAATAGTGTTTGTGATCTTTAACGATCTGTGAACGGATTTGTGATTTGCAGCAGTTTTTCCCTCTCAAATACTACAAGCACACACTATTTTTTATGACACACATACAAACCACACTCTGACATCCATACCAACACACCCACACAATTATAGCTGCATTATTGATCCAATTGGCTCTATAATTTGCAGAAAACAATAAAATGAGTATTTGCTTTACAGGCCAAATCTGAAAAAAAATGGCACCATCTGGTAAAAAAAAAATTTTGAAGCCTTGCCAACAGAATGTCTATTAACAAAAATTGCATAATTTTAGTTAAATGGCACTGTGATTAAAAATTGCCGTTTTAATGGGTTTCAATGGGGACATTTTTGCACCTGGCAATAACACAGGCAAAATTATCAAAAAAAGAAAAATGTCCAAAAGGTCGCACAAGGGTTAAATTTATTGTTTACTATCTTTAACACTGTTTCATGAATTGCTTGTTCTTCATAATTGTTTTATGGTTAAATGTAGCAGAAATCACTATATTGGGGCATGTTGTTACAAAAGGTCATCGTGTATTATAAGAACGGTATCTTTCCATGTGCAATAATGTGTTTAACAGCTTCTTCTTGCAGTTGAGATTATGTCAAAAACAAACAGCCTGAGAAATATTCACAGTGGTAAAAATGACAAAAACGTTTCCTTACACCAAGAACATTTCACACTCCAATACTCACCTGAACAGCTTGTGGTTTGGTTGTCTTCTTGTGATGAGCATTCACACCTTCATTCATACACAGAAGCACAGAACCCAGAGCTGCCATCTCAGATGTATTTAATAAATTAAAACATGGTACAAAAAAAGAAAAAGAAACCAAAAAAACCTAATGTACATTTGACTCCTCTGTCTCTGTCTCTCCCTTTGTTCTCACTCTGTGACTCACTAGTAAACGAACACGATAGAACAGCCCTCGTCCACTGATTATGACACATTCCGGGCCCGTATGTAACGCAACACACATGCTACATGTCGGCAGGCAGCTGGGCGGAAACGAGAACGAGAGAGAGACATGCAGGATGTGTTCACAGCAATAGTTCATCTAATAATGAAATTGTGCAGAAAATTTAGTCACCCTCATGCCATCAAAGATGCAGATGAGTTTGTTTCTTAGCCCGATTTGGAGAAATATAGCATGATGTTACTTGCTAAACAGTGGATCCTCTGTAGTGAATGGGTGCCGTCAGAATGAGAGTCCAAACAGCTGATAAAAACATCACAATAATCCACAAGTAATCCACTCCAGTCCATCAGTTAACATCTTATGAAACCACAAATCTGTGTGTTTCTAAGAAACAAATCCATAATTAAGACTTTATTAACAACAAACCATTGCTTTTGGCTAGAATACAAGACCTTAATCCATAATAACACTTCCTCCAGTGGAAAATCCACTGACATACTTGTTTTAGAAACTATTTTTGCTTGTAAACAGAGCTTGATCTGTGCAGATTTCTCTCCTGGGTCAGACAAGGTTAATTTTTTATTGGATTATGGACTTGCATTTTAGTCAGAAGCAAAAGTTTGAAGTTTAAAACTTCTTAATGATAGATTTGTTTCTTATAAACACAGCTTTTGGCTTCACAAGACATTAATTAATGGACCGGAGTGGTGTGGATTACTTGTGGGTTACTGTGATGTTTTTATCAGCTGTTTGGACTCTAATTCTGGCGGCACCCATTCACTGCAGAGGATCCATTGATGAGCATTGATGAGCAAGTGATACATTTCTTCAAATCCGTTCCTAAGAAGAAACAAACTCATCTACATCTTGGATGGTCTGAGTGTGAGCAGATTTTAAGCTAATTTTCAGCCATTTTTGGGCAAACTATTCCTTTAATATCATGTTTACTGGGTACATCTCTCTCTCTAATTCGTTGTGTAACGCCCGGTCTCTACTTGTCACCAAATATGCTGCTGACCTTTGATATATTATACATATATCAAAAACAATCCTAATAATCATTTCATTAAAAAACGTCCACAACATTTTGGCAGAATCGAGCGTGAGGGGTTAAACAGACAGAGATATAGAGGATAGATATAAAGCCACAGAGAAAAATCAGTCTGTATTGGTCCCTCTCTCTGTTAGCAGCACACGGACTCGTCACCCCACGGTTTACTAGATTATTATGTGCATTTATATATATTTTAATATATATGTGTGTATATATATGCTTTTTATTTCAGTATCTCCAAAATAAAAATAAAAAACATTTAACTAACACTATTTCTTCGTTCAAACGGATGCAAATTATCACAAGGAAAACAGCCCAAGAGCCACGGAAGATCGAACGTGGGAGAATCAAAGAACGGTTTCCAGCGAACATGCTGTGAGATGCGGGGAGCGGGGACACCGCCTGTTCGGATCGCCCGACGGAGACCCCAAAATCCAATGAGAGAGTGGTTGAAAGAGAGAGAGAGAGCGAGAAGGACGAGTTGGAGGAAGATCCCGACTCTCAGACGGTCAGTTCTGACACGGTGTCATTCGCATCGCTTTGAGGGCTTCTGGGAGTTGTACTTTTTGGGTTTCCTCGCACCCTGTGTCCATACGAGCATCGGCTCAGTAGTCCGCGGCGTATTCGGTTCCGTGAAGGCCGCGGCACACCAGGGTGAACTCCTTCACGATGTCTTTGACTCGGCGCTTGTTCACTCGCTCCCTGAGACGATGTGGAAAAAATAAGCACATTACATCAACATATTTTAAAGTAATAATAAAATAAACACATTTTTAAATTGTGATCCTGGGTTTTCTGTGGATGTGTGCATGAAAACCACAGGTGTAGGCTTGTCAAAAGTAGGGAATCTTTTTGAAACATGAACATTTGAACATTTATCACATTATCAGTGTTTATTCGCTATAGTTAAGAAAATGGTAATATGACAAGAGCTCAAGAATCAAACTTTGTCAGAACAAATTCATCTTGATAATGTCAGATAACTTTGATAGAAAGGTATGTAACAAAACATGATCAGGTCAAAGTGTCAAATCAAATTTTTGGTCCCAAATTTTTATCAGTCTTACTGGAAGTGCACTATATGAAGAATTTTTGAGTATAATATGTCACAGTTTACTTGATTTTGCTATTCTCACTTACATAAATAAACTATAGTGTACAGCACCCAGGGGAGTAAAAAAAATAAATAAAAGTAGTTAAAAAAAAAAAAAAAAAAAAAAAAAAAAAAAAAAAAAAAACCAACAATTATGTCTGATGTATGTCTGAATAATTTTTGGTTTGACTGTACATTAGATTCAGGAAGAAGTTTTATTATTATTGACTAAAATGTAAGCTATAATGAAACCTATTATAAATGTTTTTTTTTGTTAACTGTAAGCTGAAATTAAATATAAATAATAGATGAAAAACATCAAATTAAAAAATGCGGCAACTATCTACAATAACAAAAAATGAAGGAGTTTAAGAGTTTTAAGTGCTAAAATTACTAAAACTAAAATAAAAATATTTAAAACAAACAGAAACTTAAAAAAATGATAAAAGCACATTACAAAAATCATTAAAAAGTAAAATAATATTAAACAAACTTGAAATATAATTTTTATAACTAAAAATTATAAATATAAACAATATTTAAATTTAAAAAATAATAATACTCTGACCAACGAACGCAGCATAAGCATAATTTGACCAAACTTGCAAATGCGTCAAAGTACTTTTCGTTACAAACTATGTACACTATCGTTCAAAGAAATGTTTGAAAGAAATTAATACTTTTATTCATCAGGTATGCATTAAATTGATCACAAGTGACAGTAAAGGCATTGGTCATGTTACAAAAGATTTCCATTTTAAAATAAATGTTATTTTGAACTTTCTAATCATCAACAAATTCTGAAAAATAAGTTTCCACAAAAATATGAAGCAGCACAAATAAGAAATGTTTCTTGAGCAGCAAATCATCATATTAGAATGATTTCTGAAGGATCATGTGACACTGAAGACTGGAGTAATTATGCTGAAAATTCAGCTTTACATCACAGGAATAAATTACACTTTAAAATATATTTTAAATTGTTGTTTTAAATTGTAATAATATTTCACAATATTACTGTTTTACTATAGTTTTAGAAGAGCTTTTGCTATCCAGAATCGTCAAATGGCACACATTAACTCGTCTCACCTGAGCACCTGTTGGCTGAACGTGTTTTTCTGCTCATCAGAGACGCGCGAGGATGGAAAGCCTGGCGAGTGCAGAGCTTCTTTAAGCCACACCGTCAACAGAGCAAAGCAATGCTTGTTCAGACAGAAGAGCACCTCTGCGAACTGGTCCATCAGACTGCGGGACGACTGACCGCCGATGGCCTGACGAAAGAACAGATCCTTCAGACTCCTCTGCATTTTTTTTTTTTTTCACAATTATATATTGTGCACCTCTGGTGCAAAAAAGTTGCAAGCTCACCTCCAGTACAGCCAACAGGAGGAGTTTACCATCTTCCTGCACCACCTGCCCAACAGGAGGAATGTCTGCGCAGTGCGGTATTAGTTCCGTCTGCAGCCAATGCGAATAAAGGAACAATTGAGCAGTGCACATGGCTACTGTTTATGAAAGTTTATTTTACAGGAGGTAAAGAGAGACAAACTTAAGGTCATTCCACACCTTTTCTAACCAGCATATTAGAATGATTTCTGAAGGATCATGTGACACTGAAGACTGGAGTAATGATACTGAAAATTCAGCTTTGCATCGCAGGAATAAATTTTATTTTAATATATATTTAAATAGAAAACACTTATTTTAAGTTGAAATAATATTTCATAATATTTCTGTTTATACTGAATTATTCATTAAATAAATACAGCCTTGGTGAGCAGAAGAGACTTCTTTCAAAACATTAAAAAATCTTAAAGGAGTCCTATTATGCTCTTTTACAAAGTCTTGATTTTGTTTTGAGAAAAGAACATGCTTTCATGCTTGGTGGTTTGATAAAAGCATTATTTTTAACATAATTTACACTATTACAATACATTTCTCCCAGCCTGGCACAAATGGCTCAACTAGTTCCGGGTTTAATGAAGGCCCCCCTTCCGAAAAACTAAATGTGTTGTGATTGGTTATCTGTCCCACTGCGTAGCGATTTGCGAACAGCTTAGACAGTGTTTCAGTACTGCCACGCCCCTTGTCACAGAAGCAAGTTCCGTGTACAACTGTTTAGATTAAAGTGATTCTTACGTTTTAAATATGGATATTTTTCTTACAAAAACGCATCGATTCGCTACAGGAGGCCTTTATTAACCCCCCGGAGCTGTGTGAGGCACTTTTTATTATGGATAAATGCACATTATTGGACTTGTTTTGGACTGATGAAGAGAAACACCCGTCTATGCCGTTCTAAAGCTTGGGAGTGCCAGGATAAATTTTAATATAACTCCGACTGCATTCGTCTGAAAGAAGGAAGTCATATACACCTAGGATGCATGGAGGGTGAGTAAATAATACGCTGCTAATTTATTTAATTATTTACAAACTTAGTTTATTGCCCGAAACCAGCTCCAGCATAAGGCTAAAGGCAGCCTAACATTATCGAAGAACATCATCACTGATTAGCCTAGCCTATTCTAGTGCAAGTTTATGCATTTTAAAAAACACTCGTGTTATAAGTGAAGCTATCTACACTGTATGATGAATAAATCTCTTACACTGCACACGTCTGCGGCGTGTTACTGCTCTAAAGCGGCCACTCTAGTCAATGCTTGCGTTTATACCCGCCGCGCTGCGGCTTGTTGAAGTGGCTCTCCACGCTGCATCGCTAAAGTTTGGCTAATCCCCCACCTCGTCCCTACCCACCCCCCAACAATTCTAATTTACGTAGGTGGGATTTAATTGAATGATATTCTAATGGACCGCATTGTGACATCATTGCATGCGGAAAAAAACGCTGTAGTCCAAAGGAGCCGTTCGTTGTAGTTCTTGAAAAGAGATTTTTTTAAAACAAAATATCTCCCTTTTAAATGGACTTTGAGATTTGCAACTTCGTAGATCTTTTTTTATGCCCAAAGATACAAACCACACACTGACTAAAATTCAAAAAATGAAAAAAAGCATAATAGCACCCCTTTAATAATTCCAAACTTGACAAAAAAGTGTGTTTCTGTGTGAATAATACTTCAGGTTGACCTTACGGACTTACAAAGAAAAGGCAGGTAGATTTGACTGTCGGGGCTTCTGGGAATTTCAGTGACAGGACTCCTACAGTCGAAACACAGCGGCGTTAGAGAAATTACTCTTTTTTTTTTTTTAAATATTAGAGGCTCAGGCATTCACACTCATTCATTAATGACTTACCACAGTGAAACACGGCTTTCACATCAAGGCTCTCTGATAAGAATAAATCGGGCTTCCGTTTGAGGGCCTACGAATCAGACAGAGCCAATGAACAGAGCACACGACTCAAAACCCTGCCCCGGAACCCTGTCAATCACTCCTGTGCCCCGCCCACCCTCCATCACTCACTCCCTACACCTGTCTAGCTCTAGAAAATCAACCAAACGTACATATTCAATGCAAACAGATCAGGTAAGTAAGAAATCAACAGCAAAGAAACTAAAATACTGAAATTTAACTCAATAGAAACTAAAGGTATGATGATTTTTTTCTCTCTTTAGCGTTCTCACTTGTTTTCCATCTGTTCGATCACTACTTTCTCTGCTCAGTTGGACTGAATGCAACAGAAATCTAAGTAACATGTACGATAAAGACAACTGATGCATTAAGAAACTCATTGAGGATGAGAGGATATTTGAGAAAGAGACAGAGAGAAACTGATAGAGAGGGAGAAACTCATGAGAACCTCATGAGAAGACATAAACGAGAGAGCCAATTCATTTGAATCAATCATTCAATTAATTGAGATGAATCAATTTAGGCTTTCATCGGTTTTAGGGCTGGAATGACACTGGAAGGGGCTGTAGAGGTCTTTAGTTATTAAGGATGCATTGAATTAATCAAAAATGACAAGAAATGCATTTACAATGTTGCAAAAGATTTCTATTTTAAATAAATGCTGTTCTTTAGAATTTTAGATTTGTCAAAAAATTAAAAAAAAGCATCTATCATGGTTTCCACAAAAGTTTTTAACATTTACAATAATAATAAATGTTTCTTAAGAAGCAAATCAGCATATTAGAATGATTTCTAAAAGAGCATGTGACACTAAAGACTGGGGTAAAATTGCATCACAGATATAAATTAAATTTTTAAATATATTCAAATAGAAAACAGTTATTTTAAATTCTAATAATATTTCACAATATTGCTGTTTTTACTAATTTTAGGAGAGTTTTTATATGTAAATATATATAATTATTACATACAGTTCAACTACGCTGTAAAAGAAATGCTGTAAAATGCAACATGATCACAGCCGAGTTCTAATGTGTAATAAACTGCCACAAGGAGCAGGAATGAGATGAACACAGATTAGAAGTGTTCTGTGTGACTATTGGATAAAAGAGCTGTCAATCATCCAACAGCAAAACCCCTCAGGTCAATTCCACTGCCCGAGCAAAACAAGGGTCTGTAAAGACCCTGTGACACAGGACAGAAGGGAAGAGAAGTGAGAAAGAAAGGGACAGCGAAAGAGAAGAGAGAAACCCAAAGTGAATGAAATAAGAAACCAAAAACACACCTGAGCTTGGAGTTGCATAAATGAATCAACAATATCAGGATGATCCCTGGGCCCTAAAATATAATAAAGATGAAACTTAAGAAATAATAAGAATAATAAGAATATATACAAACAGCAAAAAAACAGATCGAACAGTCATGTGGAAAGGAAAAGTCAACTGGACGGAAATAATCGCACGCGTGAGAGAAGTAGGGCAGAGAAAGAGGAGGGAACATGAACGACTTGAAGGCAGTTACGAAAAACCAAAAGAGGAAAAACAAAAAAAGACAGATCAATGAGTCCATTCTGAAGGGGAGAAACAAAGAAGGAAACGAAATAGAAGTAACGAGAGAACGAAAAGAAACCTAAAAAACAAAAGAAACTGTGGGTTTGGAGTGGGAACCCAGGAGGCACCTGTTACTGTGATGACACTCGTGTTGCTTGCTTTCTTTTTAGTGTGCGTTTTATTTGTTCACATTGTCTGTAAATTCAATTCATACACCCGACTGGCCCGCCGCGGCTGGTGAGCGCTTGGTTCCCACCGCCACCCCGGAAGAGCAAGGTAGCAGTCAGTCCCAAACTTCCCTCCCTTTGCTGTTCCCACACTCCAAACAAGACCCCACCCCCACAAACCCAGAGCCTGCCCACCCGTCAAACCCCGTCCCTTCACAGAAAACAAATGACAAACAAACACACAGGCCACGGCTGGTCCTCTCGGCCATGTCACCTGATCGGAATAAGAGTGTTATCGCTCACATTGCTGCTAATTTGGAAACGACGTGGTTAAAACAGGACAACGTGAAGAATGACAAAAAGGAAGTGAGGGATGCAAGCGAGCTAGAGGACACATGCAAAAAAACAACTATGTAAGTGTGTAAGTGTGTAAGTGTGTGTGTGTGTGTGTGTGTGTGTGTGTGTGTGTGTGTGTGTGTGTGTGTGTGTGTGTGTGTGTGTGTGTGTGGTAGGGAGTCATGCTGGACTGGACTGAATTTTAGGCTGTTTTCACACTTCCTGTCATTGAAAAATTGATACCACCAAAAATAAAAATTAGGTTATTTGACAAATAAGTTGGTGTTTTCAGTACGTAGAAGAGAGAATTGTTTATAAACACACTGAATGAAAACACTACAAAATTAAACAAAATTAATGCTAAGTAGGGCTGCATTCATAATATTTTGATAAAAGAAGACTTGTCAGTGACAAGCTACAATACCAAGTCTTTTTTGTTGTTTTTATAGAAAAACACAAACAAAATTGGGAATGATTGGAATTAATATTAAAAATGTCACTGTTTTAGCTTTGCAAGAACCTTTAATTTTATGTGTTTAAGTTTATGCCAATATAATTACTCAAGAAGCTAGATGAGATTTAATTTTTTAAAGATTTAATTTAATCTTGAGGGGTAAAAAGTAAAAAGAAAAAAAAATGTAAAAAGAAATTTGAGAACAATCTTGAATAATAATACTGATTATAATTTTTGAGGTATATAATCATGATTATCAGTTTAACCAGTAGTGTGTAAAATTTGTTTTAGTGCTAATTATAACACTCTATTTGTATATGTAAAGAACAGATAATTTTAATTAAAGATATAGACAAATATATTTGGAAAATAGCTATCACAGACTTCAAAAGCCCCATTTACAATTGGTATTAATATCCATCTCAGGTGGTCCAAAGTGGTGAGTGCTAAATACAGCTGTAAACATGGTCTGAACTGTGTTATGGTCAAGTAATTGAAATCACATCCAGATGCATTTGTAGCATACAGTGCCTTGCAAAAGTATTCATACCCCTGCATTTTCCCCCACATTTTATGTTGCTGGTTTTTAAAATCTTTGCAAATTTATTAAAAACTTAAATGATTCCATTGCAGAAGTATTCATACCCTTATCTGGGACAGTTGAAATTTACCTTCGGAGCATTCATATTACATGTATATCAGTGGCGGCTACTGGTCTGTCAAATAGGGGAAGCTCATTTTCGGCCTACATCATAAAATTGTCTATTTATTTATTCACAAGAATGTGCCTTATTGTCATAAGTAAGTCACAATGCAAACAATCGTAAAAAAAAGCTTTAGTTTTATTATGCAAAATATGATGTATTTTTTCTTTTAGTCAGATGCTACTATATAGTATAAATATTTTGCAATTTAAATAAGGTTATTATGGAGATTTATTTATTTATTTATAAAGTATTTTAATAGAAATATAAGGTTTCATTATGTTATGTTAAAATTTTTCAAGATTAATGAAATGTATGATGAAAATCAAGCAATTTCGCCAAGCAAATATAAAGAAATAGGCTGCAGCAGTTTTTATTTCGACTGAACTTGAGAAATCCGCGATGGGACTGAGCGCGAATAGCTTCAGCGATTCCTTATAGTACAAAATCGCTGTCAGTCAAAAGGAGATGCAATCTTTCGACAGACCCTCCAATCATCACGCAGAAGCTCGGAGTCCAGGCCAGCCCACTCCTCATTTGCTCCTCATTCACCCCCAGAGACGCTGAGCGTCCGTGGGCGGGACATAATCGCAGCGTTTATCCAATGACCGTCTAGTTTCAAAGCACTGAAAAAAAAACGTTCAAAGCAGCCGCACTGAAGTCAATGGACGCTGGGCTTCAACGGGGAAATGCACTGTGACGCTACGGGAATGTATGAGAAGAAAATCAAGTCAGCCGACCTGCTATATCTAACTGATTCTGAACGAACTCGTCTTTGAGATGAATGTTTTCTAACGCATTTTTAGTCAATAAAATGTTAATACAATAGTACATAATTTGACCATTAATTTTGTGACATTATAGGGGAAGCTGAGCTTCCCTTGCAGTCTTAAAGAAATCGCCACTGATGTATATGTTACTACATTTTGAGTGGAGTTAAAGGAGAAGTCCACTTTCAGAACAACAATTTACAGATAATGTACTCACCCTCTTGTCTTTCTTCAGTCGTAAAGAAATTATGTTTTTTGAGGAGAACATCTCAGGATTTTTCTCCATATAATGGACTGATATGGTGCCCTGAGTTTGAACTTCCAAAATGCAGTTTAAATGCAGCTTCAAATGATCCCAAATGCGGTTGTAAATGATTCCAGCTGAGGAAGACGGGTCTTACTTAGTGAAACGATTGGTTATTTTTATAAAAATAATACACTTTATATACTTTTTAATCTCAAACTGTCGTCTAGCCTTTCTCCGCCTGAACTCTTGTGTATTCTGGTTCAAGACAGTTAGGGTATGTCGAAAAACTCCAATCGTATTTTCTCCCTCAACTTCAAAAATCATTTCTAAATCATCTTACATCGCTGCAGAAGTACCGATCCAGTCTTTGCAAAGTGAACATGCAAAGAAGATCAAACACCCTTAACAAAAAAGGTAAAACAGCAATATAAGACGATTTGAATTTGCCTATGGCAAATTCAACTGAATGGGTATGATTTGGAAAGGCACACGTCTTAAAAAAAGGTCTAACAGCTGAAAATGCACATCAAAGCAAAAACCAAGCCCAGAGGTCAAAAGAATTGCCTGTAGAGCTCAGAAACAGGACTGCATCAAGCCACAGATCTGTGTAAGAGTTCAGTAAAAAAATCTGCTGCATTGAAGGTTCACAGAAGCATGTCTCCGTTACCCTTAATGGAAGAAATTTGAAACAACCAGTACTCTTCTCAGAGCTGGCCTCCTGGCCAAACTGAGCAATTGATGGAGAAGAGCTTTGGTTAGAGTGTTGACCAAGATCCTGACAGTCAGTCTAGCTGAGCTCTGTGGCCAAATCCAATCTTCTCCTTAGTGAAGACACTTTGAAAAAAAGCACCTGAAGGATCCTCAGACTGTGAGAAACCATATTTTCTGGTCTGATGAACAAGCATCATGTATGGTGGAAACCAGGCACTGCTCATCACTTGTACAATACCTTCCCAAAAGTAAAATGTGCTGGTAGCACATGCTGTGGGGCTGTTTTTGAGCAGCAGGGACTGAGGGACTCAGAGTAAAAGGAAAGCTCAACACAGAAAAATACAGAGATAGCCTTAATGAAAACCCAGAGCATTCATAATCTCAAACTGGGCAGAAGGTTCACGCTCCAACAGGACAATGACCCTAAGCACACAGCAAGAGTGGCTTATAGACAACTCTGTGAATGTCCTTGAGTGGCCTGGGCTTGAACCCAATCAAACATTTCTGAAGAAACCTAAAAATGTGCATCTGCCCCCATTTAACCTGACAGAGCTTGAGCGGTCAAGAGGTGAAGAGAAGAATGGCAGATAACTGCCAAATGCTGATGTACAAAGCCTGTCGCATTATACCCCAAAAAAACTGTAAAGGTGCTTCAACTAAGTGCTGAGTTAAGGGTATGAATACTTATGCAATGTACTTATTTTAGTTGTTTTTATTTTTAATAAATTTACGAAGCTGTGACAATTCCGTTTTAGCTTTGTCATAATGGTGTATGGAGTGTAGATTGATGTGAAAAAAAAGAAAGTAATTTAAAACAGTTTAACATAAGGCAGCAACATAGGAAAATGTGAAAAAAATAAAGGGGTATGAATACTTTTGCAAGGCACTGTAAATGCTAATGCATACTGATGTGCCCCAGACAACAGCGAAGCACCGCCTACTCACCTGTCAATTAATCTGATCACCTGAAATGACTGTTAACACCAGGCGTAAACAGGACCAAATGCATTTGGATCCAGATCAGAAATTCCAGTGTGAAAACGCCCTTCATCTAAGCGTGTGTGAAATTCATGGGGTAAAAAAAAATCTCAAGCAGAACAACAGGATCAAAAGTCACCACACCATTTCTTAAAACAAGACCAGTTTCATAAAACCATGCCAATTTCTGAACTCTGTTTGTGTGTGTGCGGTTTAAAAACAAAACAAAACAGATGCATGCAAACAACTGGAAACAGTGACAGTAAAGACATCAACCACATGATTTCCTTCGCCCCCTGCAGCTGGATGTTCCCAGCATGCCTACCTTGCTGGAAGATGGTCAGAGTAACAGAAGTGACCAACTCAAACAGCGCTTTGATTGGGGGGAAATGATTCGTTTCGCTGGCAAATATATGGACCATCTGCAAGAGAATAAGTTCATTAAAAAAAACTCATAAGAAGCACAACAACACATTTAGGGTTTCTGAGAGGTCAAAACTAAATATTAGACTTTTAAAAACTTGATTGTTACAAGTTTAAAATACTCAAGATATGTTTTCTTAAATATCTTATTTAAAATATAATAATATTCAATAATATATAATATTTATTTTAAATATAAAATAAATATTGAATTAAATATTTTACATATGTAATGAAATTTATTTACACATTTTTAGATTTTTTTTTTAGAGGTTGCTGACAAGATAATGTGTTTAAAGAAGGGAAATAAAAAGATTATTGCACAGATACTTGTAAAATCTCTATTCAGAGCATGTTAAATAATGTTCTTAGTCTTTTTTTGTGATGGGGCATTTTAGAGAGTTGCTAAAATAGTTTACATTGAATTAAATACCAGATACAGATTGAAACAATCTCTGTTGCACAAATGTGACTAGACTTGAAATGATAATTAAAACTTTTGTTATCAAGACTATTTATTGGCCTCAAACTTGATCAAATCTTTTAAGGACCCACAGGGTCAACGTGCATTTGTAATAATGTCATGTACCTGGCGTGTTAAATCGAGTGCAGACGCCTGCGGTATGGTGCTGTACATCTGCCCCAGCATTTCACTCAGTTGAGACACCATAGGAGCAAAATCATGCAGGAGAGTTTTCACAGACTTCTCAAAAATTGCACACACCGCCTGAAAGAAAGCAGAATGAAATCTGTCATGCATCTATACTGAGGATGGAGATGATGCAGAATAAGGAGTCTGCAATGAATCTTACCTCCACAACTTGCGAGTCATTCAGCCATTTACTGAGGACCGTCTGTATCAGTGCAAACACCTGCTGGAGCACCACCACCACCTAAAACACACAAACACACTCAAGTCCACATCTGACACATGCAAATATCGGTTTCAGAGTGACCGCAGAGAGGTGGAAGGTGCTTACAGGGTTGGGGCCTGTCCGGGGCGGGGCTGATTTGATGGGCGGAGCATTCTCTCCTGACTCCTCCTCCTGTTTGGTGATGTCCAGTGTGGTGAAGAGATTGGACAGCAGACCGAGGATGTGAATGATGGCCAGTTTATTCGAAGGGTTTGGCTGAAAAGAGAAACCAGGATCAGGATTGTTAATTGATATGCCTTTTCATTTTAAATTTGCCATATTTTACAATTTTAATGCATACAGACAATTTAGATTTAGAAGTCATTATGTAGTTCTCCATTTTCCACTCAATCACACAAATTAAACCAAGTGTTTTTCTACTCCAGCCTTAAGACATTTGTATATAAATGACATCTATTAGGAGTAGCTACAGTGAACTTCACAGACTAGCATAGCTCAAGATATTTTTTGCAAAGGTAGAACAAGATAGGGCTAAACAATTACAACATATAATCACACCATGCCTTACAGTGCGATTTTAAAGTATAGAAATTAATGCCACTTTTAATAATAAATATTATTGCAGTTTTACAGTTGCAATGTAAAATAAGTTTATTATTGCTATTTTCTTAATTACTTTATTTTACAGTGAAACAGTATTATTACAATAGTAATAAATATTTTAATTAAATTTACTAAAATGTTTTAATAAAAAAAATAAAATCATGTTTATAATATTATTTTATAATTATGCATTTTTTCATATTAATTACTACTAATTTGTAATTATTTTGATATATAAAAATCACAATTTCTATGGCTGAAATTATGCATCCCTTCAAAACAAAACAAAAAAAAAGATCAAATGAGGCTCTTTAATATGAAAAAAAACCACACATTTTAAATACATAAATGCTATTATTATTATTATTTTTTTTTATTTATTTATTTATTTTTTTTTTTACCTATTTCTACCTTTTTTTGCAGGTTAGTTCAAATAAATTGTCTTGATGAACAGTGGAACTACATAGAACTAAAACAAACAAACAAATAATTAAATGAATAAATATTAACTGAAATATTATGTTAATATTCAAATGTTTTATTTAAAAAAAATAATGAAATCATATTTATAATATTATTTTAGAATTATGTATTTTTTCATATTAATTACTATTACTTTTTAATTATTTTGATATATAAATCACAATGGTTTTGGCTAAACTTGTGCAGCCCTGCAAAACAAAACAAATAAAACCAAAGTTAATAATCAAATGTTTTAATTTAAAAATAATGAAATCATATTTATAATATTATTTTAGAATTGCTAAAACTAAAATAAAATAAATAACTAAAACTTAAATAAAATTAATAAAAACTATATATTAAAAAAAAAAAAAAACACAACAAAATTCCTAAATCTTTAACTAAATTTAAAATGAAAAAATAAAACAAAAACTAATTCAAATTATTAATAAAAAGTACACAGTATACTAAAGTAACTACATAAAATCAAACACATTTTAAACAGGCAAGAAAAATGCCACAATGTGAGCTTTAATCATGTAGTAATAACCAATTTCGGCATCTGTAACGGTGCAGAGACAGGGTGGGTAAGGCGGGGTGAGCGTACGCTCTGTGCCGGCGCTCCTGGGAACATCAGCGGTAATTAAAGAGTCGTTAAACAACCATTAAGCCAACAGTCTAATTACTGCTGTTAGCTCCATGACAACAGCTCAGTGATTGGCGGAGAGGCAGAGTGAGTCGCTACACTGTCCTCCTTCCTGTGTGACATCACACACAAGCACAAAAGAAAGATACGCTCAATTAAACCTTTAACAAAGGCATCGGTGCACAGACGGCCTTATTTTCCAAAGGTTAACCTGGAAAAAGATGATACTACATGCCTACTTAAAAAAAAAAAATTTAATTTATCATCAGTAGTTTGAATGGTAAATTAAACTAATATGACGTCAGAGACGCACACATGTGCTATCTATTAAAAACATTTTAGGTATTTTTAGCAATTGTACTGGCAGCGCCGTCTGAAAATAGCATCAGAGGCGATGCATGAGATCTAAATGTTCAGACAGATCCTCACAGCGTCTGTGACCAGCAGGGGTCACTGTGTGAGCAGACCATCACAGCCTGTTTACTGAGGCTGATGTAATGTCTTTCTGGGAAGGACCAGACGGGGAGGAAAGGTATTAGAAAATGAAAGTCAAAAATAGATGTGCAACACATAGAAAAAATACAACATGCGAGGAAACTGGAAATAGGAGTGATAATGCTTTAGATTTTACATGCATTTTAATAAAATGCTAAATAAATGCAATGCAAAATACTTAGAAGCTAAAATATATTTCAAAGTGACGTGCTTATGCAGGCCAGAGGTGGTTGCTACAGTGTTTTAGTTGCTTACCAAGTTGAAAAGAGTCTGCTGTGATATTACGGTCACTAGATACATTTTTTTACATTTTTGTCTCAGCCAGATGAAAATTATCTCAGCTTAGAAAATCATTTTCATTTTATTCCTCCCATTATATCTTAAAACGCATGAAAAATAGTGATGCACCAAAATGATTTTTTACTGAAACACCAAAACTGAAATTAAAGTTTTCAAATAAAAACTGGTTTAGTATATAAATTGCTAAATGTTTATATTGCACATAAAGCAGTTGTATACTAACTTTTTAAATGATATATTAATTTGCTGTTTAAATATAATGATTTAAACCGTGGCTGTAATAAAATTTGTTTTTATGGTAGATTTATTCAAACATGCATTAAATAATAAAGACAACAGGTTAAGTAAAAATATAAAACATAATAGTGCATATATTTATCAAAAAGCTCTTCTCAAGAGTTTTTCTGGCTTTCCTGAGGTAAATGTTATGTTATGTTATGTGACATTGTTTACAAGCTGTTTTACTGACGTCTTTCTAAGGTTGAAACGATTACGAGACATCATACATTTTGGTAAGTTGTACAGTTTCTTTCAACACCTTCTGATGTTCATGCACGTTTATTTTGTGCTCTAACTAGAAGTAAACAGAAAGAGATGATCGGTTCACATGCTGCTTTGAGACGGATCTGTCACGCCACATTTAAGAACGTCTAAACAGCATTTACTGTTTGAACTTGTAGTCAAATTTAAAAGCTCAGACTTCGTTTCATATCAAAAGTAACAAAGCACAAAGCTTATTGCGATTATTGGATGGGATGTGATGCATCTAATATTAGTGCTAGCTCACTGATCTGCTGTTTTATCGGTTTTTACATTAATCTCGCTTCAGGTTTGTTTTTGGCACTACTTTTATGTGCGCAATAAAAATAGATCAAATATCAGCCCATATAGTGTTTAAAATGTCAGTTACTTAATATGAATCTGTGCAGGGCTCTTAGTAACATTAAGCCGATTTCTCCTGCGGTTTATTCTTCCAGCGCCCAGAGTAATGCCAATCTGTTCCTGCTGAGAAATGTTCCATCCTATGACACGCTCACGCAGATGCAGGGTCTGTTCACACGCAACCGGGCCAAAGCAACACACGGATAAACAAACCAGAGGCCTGAGAGGATGTCAGCCGAGCGGTTTAATGTCTCACCGTCTCCTCTGCTAGTTTCTCCAGTTGTTGGATGTAAGGGGTGATCAGAGAGTGAAGGTTCCTCAAGATCTCCTCCACAGGCAGCGCAGACAACAGAAAGCCCAGAGCCTGCATCAACCACATACACTGACTCGTCTAGAGAGAAAGAAAGAGACAGAGTCAAAAGACGAAAAGGTTTAACACTGTGTCCTACCTAGGCAAGATGCATTTTCAGCAAAACAGTAATGTTTTTGTCCTCACTGAAAGCAAAAAAGCAGTGCAAAGTGACCAAAAAAAAAAAAAACAGCTTAACAGAACATTACATTAAAGACTTTTTTATGTCTAACACAAAAAAATTTATACCATACGTTCATACAGAACAAACTCATACCAATAAATACGTAACAATGTATTTTAATTAATTAATTAAGCTATTAATATAGGATTTTGCAGATAATCCAAAGATAATGTGTTAATAAAAAAAAAAAAAAGTAGTGCTGGGCAACGATTAATCGTGATTAATCGCATCCAAAATAAATGTTTGTTTGTGTACTGTGTATATTTATTATGTATATATAAAGACACACACATACCATATATATTTAGAAAATATTTATTTAATATATATGTATTTACATGTATATATTTATATTCACATAATTTATATTATATATAAATATATTTAATATATAAACATAACATTTTTCTTAAATATATACATGCATGTGCGTGTATTTATATATACATAATAAATATACACAGTACACATACATTAAATATAGATGAATCCTTAAAGCTACAAAAGTTATTAATTTCCTCTTATTTATTTTGTTCGCCTGCTTTAACATTCTTGACAGCACTAATAATTTAACTTTTTTATGTACACCTAATCAAGCTACTATGCAAAGTGGCTTAAATTAAAATAATTTAATAAATTAAATTATTACCATTTACAGCTCTATAAAGTTGGTCTTGTCTGAGCAAAATCAAATGGGTTTATTCACCAAAATAAATACAAACTCACCTTGTGGATCTGTTTAATAAGCACTTCCTGAGAAAAAAAAAAGAAACAGACAGACATTGATAGGTGAAAAACAGTGTAAAATGTATCCCATAAGTGTCAGTATAATCATTAGAGCATGTAATACCTGTGAAACAGCGACTATATTGGTGGCGTATGGGGGCAGGTCGTATTTGCACTCTCTGCAGATCTTCTTCAATGTGGAGACGCTGGAAACAGACAGGTCTGGATTGCCCAACGCCTGTAAAACCAGCGGCAGAACGCTGCTCAGCATCACCGGATGATCCGCCAACCATTCTGCCAATGCTCCTACAGGGAGAGACGTAATGGGTAAATATCTGAGCTGGAACACAAAGCTGGGTATCTGCGTGGGAAAGCAATTGTGTGTAATTGTCTGGTCTGGACTAGAGCATGTGAAAACAGCCTAAATTGCTTGAGATACACATAGAAATGAGTGTTTTTAATGACGCAGGAGCACACACCGATTGTGAACATGACCGTGTCGGCCAGCTGGACGTTGTTTATGTTGATTCTTGGAATGAGACCGATGAGTCCTGGGATGACGTCAGAATAGTTGACGTCTATCGTTTCGGCGATGGACTGGAACCCGTATAACAGTGCTTCTGTATGCTGTATGTATGGAAAAAAAAAAAAAAAAAGCACAAAATCCATTTTTTCCAGATTCACAATTGCAAATGTGACTTATAATTTATATATTATTATTGTAATTATTTTTATTAGTATTTACGTATTCATTTAAAATGTATTCATTTATATACACTACAGTCAAAAAAGTTTTGAACAGTATGATTTTTAATGTTTTTCAAAGAAGTCTCTTCTGCTCACCAAGCCTGCATTTATTTGATTTAAAGTACAGAAAAAAAAAAACTGTAAAATTTTGAAATATTTTTACTATTTAAAGAATCATTACTCCAGTCTTCAGTGTCACATGATTCTCAGAAATCATCCTAATATGTTGATTTGCTGTTCAAGAACCTTTTTTTACTATTATTATTATTATTATTATCAATATTTTAAAACAGTTGAGTACTTTTCCAGGATTCTGTAATGAATAGAAATATCCAAAGATCAGTATTTATCTAAAATAAAAAGGTTTTGTAACATTATTGTGGGAAAGAAATTATAGAAATTAATACTTTTATTTAGCAAGGATGCTTTAAATTGACCAAAATAATGCTAAAGTCATTTAAAATGTTACAAAAGACTTCTATTTCAGATAAATGCTGTTTTTCTGAACTTTCTATTCATCAAAGAAACCTGAAAATTTTCTACTCAGATGTTTTCAACATAATAATGATAATAAATGTTTTTGGAGCAGCAAATCACAATATTATAATGATTTCTGAAGGATCATGTGATTGGAGTAATGATGCTAAAAATTCAGCTTTGAAATCACAAGAATAAATTACCTTTTAAAACACATTCAAACAGAAAAGAGTTATTTTAAATAGTAAAATATTTCAAAATTGTACTGTTTTTGCTGTACTTTGGATCAAATAAATGCAGGCTTAGTGAGCAGAAGAGACTTCTTTAAAAAACATTAAAAATCTTACTGTTCAAAAACTTTTGACTGGTAGTGTACATACGGAACAGCAAGACTAAATCCATTGTTTTCTGACCTGCCATGTTGTTGTTTGCTCTGTGTTGGTGAGGAGTCGCCCCAGTTTGTCATACAGGTTACTGAGTAATTCAGCTCCCAGCATTTCGTACACATACATCAGTGTGTCAGATATATCCACCCTAAAAAGGTCAAAAATTACAGAAATGCATTGTATTATCAACCTCTCACTCTTTACAGCAGCACAAACCCTTGGTATTGTTATAAGTTTTATTTTCAATGACAAATAATCAAAAAACTCAACACACATAATTAACAAATAATTATTAATATTGTATTATATATTAAATAATTACTTTAATATGAAATATATAATATTTAAATTAATATACTTCAGTATTTAATATTTAATTTTGCACATTCCTAATAAGAACAGCAACTCTGTCTGCTGTGCCACTTCAGCAAACCCAACACGAAACTGCTGAGTGTAGAAGAAAATGTTACTACAGGCCCACAAGAGTGTGAATCACTCACACACACAGACACAGACCTGTAGATCCTGAACTGCTCCTTCTCATCTGATGACCAGGAAGCATACTCTTCGTCCGTGGGGAACTGCGCTTTGTGCAGCAGAACATCTACAAGCTGAAAATACACCGGCCTGTAGACCTGCAGATAGACGGCCTGCTTCTCTGCCTCAAACGACATGATGTCATCCTGAAACACATGGGTAAACATCAACAAATGCACACTAACCTACTGCTGTAGTAAGGGAGAATACAGTCACTGGGTCAGTATCACTAAAACAGCCTTACCAACAGGCTACTTAAATTCTGATGCTAAATAAATGAATTAACAATTTCAGTTGAATTTACATAATTATGTGAGAAGTGTGCACAAGCTGTAAGAACTATACAATATAAGAGTCTTGACTGTAAGTCACCAACTAACTAGAAGTATAAAATTCCTTATAGTTTAAAAGTATGTAAATACTGAATTATAAACAGTATTGAAAGTGCAGAAAGTTTGATTTGACAACATATAATGGTGGGTTTGTACTAAAAGTTAGCACTAAAACTCCATTTCTCAATAGAGAAACGAATATACGTGCTAGGGGTGTTCATTTCGGTTACTTTTCCTAACCGACAGCCGATGCTCATTAACCAATTATTGAAGGAGAAGTCCACTTCCAAAACAAAGATTCACATATAATATACACACCCCCTTGTCATCCAAGATGTTCACGTTCATTTTTCTCCATATAATGGACTGCTATGGTGCACCGATCTGGAACTTCCAAAAGGTAGGTACTTCTGCAGCGATGTAGGATGATTTTGAAACGATTTTTGAAGTTGAGGGAGAAAATACGATTGGAGTTTTTCAACATACCCTAACTGTCTTGAGCCAGAATACACAGAGTTCAGGGAGAGCAAGACAAGACGAGCGTTAGAGATCAAAAAGTATTTAAATTGTATTTTTTTTTAAATGAAAATAACCGATCGTTTCGCTAGATAAGACCCTTCTTCCTCTGCTGGGATCGTTTACAACCGCATTTGGGATCGTTTGAAGCCGCATTTAAACTGCATTTTGGAAGTTCAAAATCGGGGCACCATAGCAGTCCATTATATGGAGAAAAATCCTGAAATGTTTTCCTCAAAAAACAATTTCTTTACGACTGAAGAAAGAAAGACACAAACATCTTGGATGACAAGGGGGTGAGTACATTATATGTGAATCTTTGTTTTGTCTCTGTGACCAGTTAAAGCGACCAACATTTGTTTTCCAGGGATCAATTTTACATGCGCAAAATGCAGCAAACAACAGAACATGAGGATTCACATGGACACATCACGCATCTGCAGCACTTCTGCGAACGGAGAATAACATAATAAAGCTAGGCTATATATATTTATATAATTAATGAATAAGCCTATACGATAAATATTTTTACTTAATCAACAAACTAAAGTAAAAACTGTGCAACAAGTAGCTAGTTTTGGTTCATTTTAGTGCTGTGCAAAAGGAAGGCGGCTAAAATCCTATTTTTATTATTTTACAAAAGCACAACGATTTGTTTTTATTGTGAATGTACACAAATAAAAGCAAACTGTTTACAGTTTTGATTATCTGTATGACTAGGAGGAGTCATTTCCACCGCTAGTATGCAGAGTTTTGGTTCATTTTTGTGCTAAGCCAAAGGAAGACGGCTGAAAGCGGCATCCCGTTTTTCTTTATTTTACAAAAGCACAATGATTTCAAGTGACTGCGGCGGTGTTCTGACAATTTGCGCTACCCTGTCAGATTTTGCTACCTCCCATTAAAACAAATGGTAGCATAATTCGACAGCGAAAAATTCTACCTATCAGATTTTGCTTCCAGCATGATATTAATATTGTGTGAGGCTTTATTAACGTGTACACCTACCCCAACCCTAAACATAACATTACAGTATGAAAAACACAGTGTTGGTAGCACAATCTGACAGGTAGCATTATTTGTTAAAACACCGGCGCCGCACACGCACACAAACTTAAGCACTGCTAACTTGACAATGCAGCTTTTCCATTACCATAATAAAATACAGTCATATGGAAATAACATATGGCAAAATCACACTGCTTAATCGTTATCAATATACTGCCGTGATATTATGCCAAACTATTTGTTTTATGTGGATACTGGAATGCAAGTACAAAACCGGGTTTACATAATAAATAATATTCTGGCATTCAAATACATCTCGAATACGGAAACATGTCGTCTGAGAGACCCAACGTTAATTTCAGTTTCGCTTTAGCATAAATGAATTTGTTTTGGCTTGTCATTTATATAGCCTAGCTTCTTATATTTTTCATTCTTGAATTGAAAAATTGAAAGGATTTTTCTGTAGAGTGAAGGGAACTAAACTAGCTATGTTTATAGTGTTTGTAAACAATTTGCGTCGGCATCAGGTCTATTTCTGAATGTAATAATACAACACGACTTAACGTTACAGGCCTACGAGATTTATAATTTTTTTCTCTCAAATGCAATTTTATTTTATTTTAACCATCCAGCAAACATTTTAAAATATTTTGATAAATAACTGGGAAAAAAAGTAATTAAATGTCCTTTTAAACTGCTTAACTGATTGTATTAATCGGTCAAAATTATGTCTGACAGGTTAACAGTTTACCGGTTAAAATGAGCATCTCTAATAAGTGTCCATAATCCAATAGTTTTGCTCTATTCCATATAACGGCAACAAACATACACGTAAAAAATATTCAGCTAATGCAGACTGGAAACACACCCAAGGACACAAGCAAAGGACATTCCTGAATAATCAACACGTGACACTGCAGTAAACACACAGCACAGGTGTATATTCAGATACAGTGTGAAGGACAGTTCAATATCTCTAACAGAGACTCTCCATCACTCCTGGAGACAACAGTGATGTGATAAACACACAAACAAATCATAAACCTCCACACACAATACAAACCTTTCAGGCCTGTTTTTAAGATGGCACTGTGTACTGTGCATAGGACAACAGACTGTGCATGTTAAGATGTGTAAAGATCTCACCTGTAGTGTGTACCAGAAGGTGAGTGTGAGAGAGCTGGTGGTCTCGTTGACAGGGTAGTGACCAGGGATGCCCGTGCAGAACATGATCATATTCACCAGAGCCAGAAAACTCTGCCAATGCTCCACCTGCTCCAACAGAGCTCTGTTAGAGAAGGGGAGAACAGACTTTCATTACACAGGAACACAATACAATACAATATGTTGGTGACATTCACATTTATGCACTTAGTAGATGCTCTTATTCAAATGGACTTATAAATGAGGAACAAAAGCTGTTAAGGAGCCAACAATATTATAATATACAATGCCAAGTTTATTTGACAACTACATTAGGAAGCAAACTACAAAAAAAGAGAAATGCAGAATGCAGAAGAAGATTGGTCAGCATAAGAGTCTTCAATATAGAGCCAATATTATATGTGGTATATTATATACAGTTAAGGTAAAAAAATTGACATACACTTTGCAGAATCTAAAATAAGCTGGATCATACAAAATGCATTTTATTTTTTATTTAGTAGTGACCAGAATTGGATATTTCACACAAAAGACAATTTTCAAAAATGACCCTATTCAAAAGTTTACATACACTTGATTCTTAATACTGTGTTGTTACCTGAATGATCCACAGCTGTGTTTTTTTGTTTAATGATAGTTGTTCATGAGTCCCTTGTTTGTCCTGATCAGTTAAACTGTCTGCTGTTCTTTAGAAAAATCCTTCGGGTTTCACAAATTCTTTGGTTTTCCAGCATTTCTGTGTATTTAAACCCTTTCCAACAATGACTTTATGATTTTGAGATCCATCTTTTCACACTGAGGACAACTGAGGGACTCATATGCAACCATTACAGAAGATTCAAACGCACACTGATGCTTCAGAAGGAAAAATAATGCATTAAGAAGCGGGGGTGAAAACTTTTGGAATTTGAAGATCAGGGTAAATTTAACTTATTATGTCTTCTGAAAACATGTAAGTATCTTCTGTAGCTTCTGAAGGGCAGTACTAAATGAAAAAATATGATATTTAGGCAAAATAACAAAAATGTGCACATCTTTATTCTGTTCAAAAGTTTACACGCTTGGCTCTTAATGCATTGTGTTTCCTTCTGAAGCATCAGCGAGCATAGTTCAACTGTATATTTTAGATCTATGGGTTTTTTTTCTTAAAAAAAAATGAATATTTTATTCACCTAGGATGCATTAAATGGCAGTAAAGAAATTAATAAATTCTAAAAAAAGACAAATGGCAAAAATAAAGAGAAGCACGCAAATGCGAAGAATTACTACTAAACTACTACAAAGTATACTACACTTTTACTATAGTAAAACCACAGTTAATTTTCTTAAGGGATTTGTATGCATGTATAATTTCTTTCTTTTTTCTTTGTTTTGTTTTAATAACTGTACTGCCTTAATGGTTTGATGTTTTCTACCGTTTCAGAAAAAAAAAAAATCAGAAAAGATTCACGAAATCACTCTGAAATCGTGGGGGGGAAAACTTTTGGAATTTGAAGATCAGGGTAAATTTAACTTATTATGTCTTCTGAAAACATGTAAGTATCTTCTGTAGCTTCTGAAGGGCAGTACTAAATGAAAAAATATGATATTTAGGCAAAATAACAAAAATGTGCACATCTTTATTCTGTTCAAAAGTTTACACGCTTGGCTCTTAATGCATTGTGTTTCCTTCTGAAGCATCAGCGAGCATAGTTCAACTGTATATTTTAGATCTATGGGTTTTTTTTCTTAAAAAAAAAAATGAATATTTTATTCACCTAGGATGCATTAAATGGCAGTAAAGAAATTAATAAATGCTAAATATTTCTATTTTATTTTATTTTTTTTTTTTTATTTACCAAAGCATCCTCAAAAAAAGTATTATGTTCCCACAAAAATGTGAAGCAGTACATTTGTTTTCAACACTGATAATATTGAGCAGCAAATCAGCATGCTAGAATGATTTCTAAAGGATCATGTGACAGTGAAGACTGGAGTAATGATGCTGAAAATTCAGCTTTGCATCACAGGAATAAATTACACTTTAAAATATATTCAAATAGAAAAGAGTATTTTTAAATTGTAATAATATTTTATAATATTACAGTATTTTTAGGCAGAAGTTTTTTTTGGATTGTACCAATCCAAATGCTTGAAATGTGTATTGATATAAAAATATATAATTGTGCATAGTGCGGATTGAAAAATACACAAGTTAATCAACGTTTAAAACAGACAAGAAAAACTTTCCTATATCTTTAGTTGTTGTTTGTTGTTGACGTCAAATGTAATGAATTACTGTCAATGTCACATGACAGGGAATATGAGAGAAAAATCAGTTGCTGTCATTTAGTCTGGCACCCACTTCTATCTTTAGTTTGAGTGTGACAGAGCACCGACAAATGGAGTGAGATTTCAGCAGAAACTGCCTGTAGGTGTAACACGCCTGACCAAAATCAAGTCTGAGCTGGCTTCTAAGATATAACCCTGAGCCGAATATCATCTGCTCACTCAACAAGAGAACATCCACAGAGACCTGAAGCTTTTAAAGTGAAGATCTCACCATAATTACTACAACAACATCCCTCGACGCTCATACATGCACACATCTCACATAGAGTCCACTGAAAAGCAAGCGTTCAGTATAAACTTATGTTTGCACCTTGAGTGATTCTCTCCCAGAGAGACAGCGATTCGACAGATGCCATGTGACGTCTCCATGTCTCCATTCTGTACAGCGTCTCGTAACTGTTCCTGTAACTGTAGGACCTGTGGGACCAACTTCAGGAGAGTGTTTACGTACCTGAAACACATGGACATAAGCATTAGCAACACATTTATCTATCACATTTAACTATTAATACTTTGTTGACTAATTATCATGCAATGCATGATTTTGTTCAGTCTGTGGTTTGAAACGGTCACATTAGCATTTAAAGATAAAACACTTAAGCAAACATGCTCAGGTTAAATTGTCTGAATAATTTTTGGTCCCAAATTTTTATTAATTTCACTGTATGAAGAATTTTTGGGTATATGTCACAGTTCACTTTCTTTTGCTATCCTCACTTACAAATTAACTATAGTGTCCTGCACCCACTAGTAAAAAAATATCAATAATTATATCTGGTGTCTGAATAATTTTTGGTTTGACTGTATATACTGAATGCACCGCAGTCTGCTTTGGATAAAAGTGTTGGCCAAATGCATAAATGTAAATGCGATATTCAACAAGAAAAAATATGGTGAACAAAAGATGACAGCATAGGTGATGTTAGCTGAAAAGAAAAGCCATTTAAGAGGTGGATTATGTTTTTTAATGCTTTTTGATCATTTTTTTCTGTATAAAATGAGGTGCAATAATAAATAGTTCACAATAGAATCAGGAACATGTATTAAATGTGTAAATTAGGGTTAGTACAGATACTGTCAAATTAAATTCCAGGACTTTCAAGGACTTAAGCACTACTTTTTAAAAAAAAAAAAATTTAAGGACTTCAGTCAGAGATCTCACTTATGTCTTCTATTTCAAATTCTAAAAAAAGACAAATGGCAAAAATTAAGAGAAGCACGCAAATGCGAAGAATTACTACTAAACTACTACAAAGTATACTACACTTTTACTATAGTAAAACCACAGTTAATTTTCTTAAGGGATTTGTATGCATGTATAATTTCTTTCTTTTTTTCTTTGTTTTGTTTTTATAACTGTACTGCCTTAATGGTTTGATGTTTTCTACCGTTTCAGAAAAAAAAATCAGAAAAGATTCACGAAATCACTCTGAAATCGTGATATGAAATAAAATGATTCATGAACCTGCACCTAAGTCCCGATCTGAATCAAATGATTTGCGATCTGAATAATGATTCGCAAACCATCATTCAGGACTCGGAGCGCGGATCGTGAATGATTTGACGTTGGGTACTGCGAATCATTTGATTTGAATCATTCAATTTGAATCATTTAAAGCGCAAAATGATTCACGAACCCGTTCCGATCTAAATCAAATGATTCGCGATACACGATTTGAAGTCCCGATCTGAAACAAATGAATCGTAATAGGCTCTCCGTTTGGAGCGCTTCGAAACAGTGAATCATTTTGCGACGCAATGGTTTAACAGATTTGGAGTTTCGAAAAGCTTTGTTTCACCCATCACTATTTTAAAGTCTTTTAAAGTCTTTTTTAAAGTCTTTACAAGCAGTGTTGAAATTCGAAAATGAATGGCTCTTTTAATTTGATGTGTTTTTTTTGCTAGTGAATCGCTTGAACTGAATGATCGAAGTCACGAGTTTGAATCAATCGGAGCGGTTCAAGAGTAAATGACTCAATTGATTCGGTTCATCTGTTCCTCTTTTCGTGTCTTCTGCCATGTTTACACGACTGACTGTACTACTACTTGCTTAGCTCGATTGTTTTCTGACATTAACTGAAATAAGCAAAAAGTTGTGTTTTATAAAAGTGAATACTGCGTGAAAAGATATGTGCTTATTGTTGAAACTAAACACTTATTTCACATACACTGCCTTTTAATAATTCAGTAACCTTTTAAGTACCTCCTTAGCAATATTGCCATTTTCAAGGGTTTTCCAGGCCTTAATTTTCAAAAAGTTAAATTCAAGTACTTTAGGCACCTTGTACAAACCCTGGTAAATGGTCAATGGTAAAAGTTCTCACAAACACGCATATTTTTGTTTCAAGACATTAATTGATGCACTAGAGTGGTGTGGATTATTGTGATGTTTTTATCAGCTGTTTGGACTCATTCTGTCGGCACCCATTCAATGCAGAGGATCAATTGGTGGGCAAATGATGCAATGCAAAATTTCTCCAAATCTGTTCTTATGAAGAAACAAACTCATTTACATCCTGTTAGCCTGAGGGTGAGTACATTTTCAGCAAATTCTCATTTTTCCTTTAATCCTAAACGCTGCACATGATAACACACGAAAGGTTACAACATTTACTAAACAAAATGCAGTGATTTCACATCAAGTGGGCTTGCTGCATATTCAGAACAACTTGCCAGTCTAATTTACTTCTAAACACATTCCCATAATGCTCTCTGACAAAACACACCAAACAACATTAGCTCTAATCTGCACAATGTACAGTTTCTCTTCTCTTCAAATCATCACGCTTTCCTTCATTTGCCTACAGCTGTTACCTCATTCCCACATCAACTTCTGTCATGTTCCTCACCCCTGCTGCCATCTCAGTGCTTCTGGAACAATCTGTCCTCACGCTCTCTCTCTCCCTCACTGTCGCTCGCTGTCGTCTCATCCTCGTTTTGGTGTCAACAGCAGGAAGGACACGCGAGTGGAAATGTTAACGAGGCACGGACAAAGAAAAAGTATGAACGGCGGCTCATTACGAGCTCATCACGGGCTTGTCTGAGGCTCAGCGAGCGACAGACACATCAGAGATCACGGCTCTGTGGCATTAAAGAGTGCTTCATTACAGCAGACGACAGAGGGAAATCTACAAAATCACACTTAAATGCTGATCAGTTAGGCTTTCTATCTATCTATCTATCTATCTATCTATCTAAAACAAGATCAAATGGTCATTCGCTTTCAGACAGTGCTAACGAGACGATATTACAGAGATTGTGATGTAATATGATGCTGATAAATTATAAAGGAATCTGTACAACATACCAGGGATATGTTTCACAGTTCGTTAGGTCTTGTTTCCATCATTTAAACCTGTTTTTGCAGTCCCAAGGGAGAGAGCTGCTGCCAAGAGCACACTAAGCCACACAGAAGAATCTCATGTTTGTTTTAAAGGGGTCATACCATGGAAAACATGATTTTTATTGCTCTTTTTTTAAATAAGATATTGATGTACTGTATGTAAACACAAGATCTGTTCCAAAAACCAGTGAGTTGGCAGAATCTGAAAGCATCGCGGGCAAGCGATGTGAAGGCTGTTCCAAAAGCCACACAGCAACCTTATGCTTCCTTTAGAGACACTAGATCCTAGTTCCTGTCCAAATTGTAATGCAGTATTGCATGCATCCTTCACGGGTGATGCAATTACAGAATGCACTGTAATGAAAACATCATCTAAGATGGATGATGCAATGTTTCGTTTAATGCTCAAAGTATTGATTATGTTATTTATTGTGTAAACATGCTAATGTCAAACTCTACTGGAATCAATTATGGGTCAAGCCAAATCCTACTGTCCATTAATGCATTAAATATTAAATATCATTTTGTCCTTTCATGCCATGCAGCTTTTCTGTTTTCAGTGCTAGACAAATTTTTAGTCAATGGAAACTTTGAATCAAGGTAAACTCATTCTAAAATAGATAGTCAGGAAAACAGTAGTACAATACTAAATTTTTGGTGTAATTAACCCTTTACCGTCCCCCCTGTGGGACGCCTAAGTTTACTTCACCATATTACAAAAAAATCCTAATCTAATCACGACAAACTATACATCGTTGGAAAGGTCTAAGACTCCTAAATAGATATTTTACCATATTTTTTTGTTATAAATTAATAGATTAATATATGTCAAGAGTTCCACTTAAAAAAAAAAAAAAAAAATCTACATCATAACATGAGTTCTGACCTTTGTCAAAAAAGACTTTCTTCATTGCCTTTTTCCCTATCACGCTTTAGACATCATAAGAAATGTTTTCATTCATAAATTGTACAAAATTAAGTCTGGATAGTACATTTTTATGTCTGTGTTCAAAAATAGGAGTGACAGGTTAATGTAAAAAATCCAAAATACCATTAAAAAATGTGGGATTTTTTTTAAAGCAATTGATACGTCTATTAAGCAAGGATGCATTAAGCTTATAAAAAAAGTAATTTATAAATTATCAAAAAAATACAATTTCATAAATATTTTTCTTTTAAACCTTCTATTCATCAAAGAATCTAAAACAATGCATCACAGTTTTCCACAAAACAATTGTTTTCCATACTAAGAATAATATTAAATGTTATAAAAAAAAGAAATCAGCATATTAGAATTATTTTCTGGAATAATGATGCTGAATTATTCAATTATTTTTAAACAATTTAAATAGAAAGTTGTTTTATGATAATATTCAACAATATTAATATTTTAGTTTTAGTGCATTTTTGTCAGCATCAAATTAATGCTACTTGTGTGCATTTATATGCACATTTATATACACACACACCAAGGAATAAAAAATATAAATATTTAATGTGCTGCGTTCATTGCCGTGTGACCTTGTCCTTCCTGGTTTAATTGATCTAATGGCCGGTGAGGCTGAGGCTCTGGCATTTATTTATGAGTTCGGGTTTGAAGATGCTTTTACTAGAATAGGTCCTAAATAAATAAATAATCATGTCAATGACACTGCAGTCAAGGTCAAGGAAGGCTTTTTTAACAACATCAGGAAGATTCATGCAGCATGTCAGTGCTAGTCACTGCACACCTGTTTGTGTCATGATGGTAAACGCATGGCTGATCAGTGATCAGTCTCATGAAAAATGCATTATCAAATTAGACATCACTACTGCTCTTGTGCATGCGTTAAGTTGAATAACGATTTAAATTTCCTTATACGGCTTCACAATATTTTTAAAATAATGACCTCGGATTACATCATACATCATAAATTCAACATTCAGGCTGGGTTTCTCATCTCTGTGTGTGCCGTCATGTCTCTCAGACCGCCGAATTTGAGCTGGATTCATCAGGGCGCCGATTTATTCTCACCTTAAACGCTCTTATGTGAGTCCTCCCATCTCGCTGTGTTTCTACAGACACAGACGCTCCCTCTCCCTCTCTGTGTAATTACCCTCAAACACCAGGAGACAGATGAAATGAGTTGCCTGGCAACAGGATGCATTTGGTCCAATGGCATCCTCCCGAGAGGCTTGATTGTAATGTGTTTAAACAGTGAGAGGAGGCGATGAGGTGACGGAGACAGAGGATAGCGAGAGAGAGGACGAGGCACGGGCACGGTGGAGAACAGGACAAAGGTGAAATGAATAACAAAAAAATCAATGGAGAATCATTGATATCACCTTTAAGCGCAGGTGACACAGCAGCCGCACTGAATTCAATGCAGCTCACGCTGAGATTTGGGTGTTTGAAAGCGAACTACAGACATCACATTCAACAGCAGATGAAAATATGACAGCGCACACTAGCTGTCTATGCGTTTACTCATCAAATCGACTGTCTGTCAACAACAGGGGTGTCAAACACACATCCCGAGGGCTGAATACAACCCATGGAGGAGTCTAATCTGGCTCCTTTAAAGTGAAAAAAAATGCTTTTTTGGCTTTTAGCATGAATATGTTATCCTTAAGATTTTCTATAAACTAGAGTGTCTCAAAACAATGACAAAATTTGCATTTACAAGATAAACGCATTTAAAACTTACGGTCTCTAACTCGCCAATTTGGATTAATGATTTCGATGACATCACCCTGCACTTCAGCTCATCAAACTTTCTGTCCAATCAAATGCTCTCTAGAATCCGAAGTGCCCCGCCCCCTACAGTATAACTAGACGCTGAAACTGTGGCTGAAATCGGTCACTTGTTGACAGAATGTGTACTTTCTGTCTGGTGAATGGCACATAGAGCACTATATATGGGATAGGGAAAAATTCAGTGTAAATATGCTTTTCATTTGGGCGAATAAAGTGTGGTTTGACGTTGTGTCATGCGAAGACCACAAAACATATCAGACTCATTTGAATTCGACGCTGGATGCTATATTTTACAGCAATATAGATGAGATTATGGCTGTCATACGCTGTCAAATGTAGCTTTACCGAGCTCAACGGCTCTGGTCCAAGCTGTGATATAAACAAAACGCTATTGACTATTTAAAGAAGGGGGCTTGATATGTCCCGCCCTGTCTTCCTGTTACGCTGTGTGTTTCAAAGCATAACATCCAATTATTATATTGTAAAACCTGATTTAAGTGAGATAACTGAATGATTGAGTAATAAAATTATACATTAATAATAGTAATTAATTATTCAATGCTGTCAGCCTTTGACTGAGAAGGAATTAATTCACAGTTTAATTATGTCTGTAATTAAAACGAGCAAAAAAATGTCTTAATATTCATAACTCTGTTAATGTTCGGTTTCAGATGACTTCAGATGAAAGGAGTCATCAGATGCCCATTTTCCACAAGTTGATATGATTCTTTAGGGGCTTAATAAAAAATCTATAATATACTTTGGTTAAAAATTCTCAATGGTAGTGTAAAACAACACCCTTTTTACCTTGCCAAAATCAGCTCTGCAAAAATCATCCTGTTCTGGTCGAGGCTGCTTTAAATGTTTATGAGCCTTGCTCGCCCCGCCCCTCTCTTCTCTTTGTGGAGTGACGAACCGGTTTACTTGAAGCTGGATCACGAATGATTCGCGCAAACATAGATGCATTTATGTAGATCGGCTCGCATTCCCTTCACAAACAAATGTAATCCACTGGATCTTCAGCGGCTCAGATGTCTGGAGTAAATGACGATCACTATGTTCATTACATCCAGCAACACAAGACCTCAATCGCTTAATCTGAGATATTCTTGTCTAACTTACATCCCTGCTCCGGCATCGAAACAATGGAGGTCGGACTGTTACAGTTTATTTAAGGCAGGTCTGAGGTAAGACGCTCATGTCAATCAACTATCGTAGGAGTGGCCGAGAATGGCTTGATTTGAAAAGGGGGATATTATTTTTACAGATTAATTAAAAAAGACTGCATGGATTTTTATCATTAGGGTAGATGTGCACATACACTGCCAACACATATTAATGTTCAAACTACATGTAAAAGTGAACTTTGCATCTGATGACCCCTTTAATGTTATTCAGCCATGTATTTTTTTTCAATACTGTATATTTCATTATCACCAATTTCTATATAATATATAATCTAATGGCTACTGGTGAATAAAATAATTCTTACTAATAATTCTGTTTTTGTTTTAGTTATTCATTCAGCAAAAAGGATATTGCAGACTTCATGAGCTCCAGAAAAGATTAATTAGACCAAAACGTTTAAAATGAATGCACGCATGAATGAATGAATCCAGTATAGCCCATAACGTAAATTTGATACGCCAGGTTTAAAACAGTAATTTCCAAACTTATTCTGTAAGCTAAATGTCTTTGATCTAAAATATTTCCTTGATGCACACCTGAGATTTTAAACTAATATTTCAATCATTTAAATACAATTGCACATTCACAGTTCTCTGATGTTGATTAACGGCCATTCAGGTCAAAAAACAAACTATTTTACCTTTTTTAGTACTTTTTTTTATTCATTTAAAATTCTATTATTTAATTAATAGCTTTTCATCAATACACAAACGCTAATTTGAGAAATCCTGATCTCAAGCAAGTTAAAAATATGCTCACTTAGGCAGTTAGAGGGCTTATTTGGTGTTTTCAGCTATTTTAACTCATTGCTAAGATAACTCAATCATTAAGTAAGGTATAAAATAACTGCCACCCTGCAATTTTTCATTGGCCATTAAAAAAATATATATCCATGGACCACTAGTCAGCGCATCCAGTGCAAAAAATTGCTTCCAGTCAGCCTTTCTGCACAAACCTCTCATGAAAAATCTAATTCTCCATCTAAAGGTCACCCATCCTAATCAGCTCCCTCATGCACTACAAAGTGAATTCAGCCGTAACTTTGTGCGAGACACCTGTAGAACCTATTGAACTGGGCAGAAGGGCAGAAGCGATTTAACCCCACACCACCAGCTTTCCACAATCAAGGATGCGTTCACCTCTAAAGGTTCCTCAGCATCCGCTGGCTCTGGCTTTCAGTGAGGGGGGGTGGGGTGGGATCCTGCCGTGTCTGTACCAACCAGAGCGTAAGACATCGCTCCCTCGCTCTGTCTCCATGGAAACGCCAGCCATCCTTGAAATAAACCTGCCGCCACCCCCCCCCTCTGATGTGACTGTGTTTCAATTTGCCTTTGTTTCTGTCTCTCTTCCGCTCATCTCTCTCTCTCTCTCTCTCTCTCTCTCTCTCTCCATCAGTCACTTTCATCTCACCTGTGTTTGTTCTCCATCAGACCATTTCTCTTTCTTTCCATCACACGCTGTTCACTTTTCTGCATTCACTGATATAACTAAAGATTCTATGCAACTTCTATTGTTCTGGCAGGTGTATTGAAGTATATATCTATATATACACACACAATAGCTGCTATATTGGGATCAGGGACCAAAATTAAAACTTATGCCAAATGCAAGTAAAAACATGGGTTATTACTGTTAACTGTTAAAAAAAAAAAAAAAAAAAGTTAATTGAACTAAAGCTGAATTGAAACAAAATATATGTATTAGATGGAAAACAGGAAAAATATTAGAGCTGGAAATAAATAATAACTAAAATGGAACTAAACCTAAAGCTGAAATAAAAATAAATTAAACATAATAGTAATATACAGTACAAAAAAGCAACAAAAAAAAAAAAAAAGCACATTACTAAAGAATAAATTAAAATTAAAATAAAAACTGAAAATATTAATATATATTAACCTTAGAAATATTTAAAAAACAGTATATAAATAATACTAAAATCACTGGTCTTGAAAAATAGATTGTTAGTTGGTTAAAAGAAAAAGGCTAGTGAAATTATTGATATTGCTATTATGATTTAAATCACTATTATGAACAATAGTCTGACACTATTATTTCAAATCATTTTTTAAATATTTTCCACTTTCAATTCAATTTGAATTAAAATTTTGTAATTTCTTTGTACATTTTTGTGATTTGTTTTAGTTCTTTTAGTAGATTTTTTAAAACATTTTACTGTCAAATACTGAAACTGTCAAAATAAAAGTCTGGTTTAACTTAAAGAAATTATGACAAAAATATACTACACTTTTAAAGCTAATAATAATAATAGAAAGAATTGAGATGCTACTATAGTTTTTGTTAATATTTCGAATTATTTTTTAAATAATTTCACACTCTTAATTTAATTTTACTTATAATTTTGTAATGTCTTTTTTTGTTTTTTAAATTTTAGTAATTTAAATATATAATAATATTTCAATAGTTTAAATATATATGTCATTTGGTAGTTTAAATATATAAATTAATGCATTATGCAAATTAAAATGAAAAAAAAAATCGAATTAATTAACTGCTAAAACATGAAGTTTAAAGCATCACAAAAATCATACCATGTCAATCTTGCTATCTTTTTTTAAAATAGTGTATAAAATTCTCAACTGTCTCAAATTCTCAACTGGTACTCAACTGTCATGTCATCTTGCTCCTGAATGCAAATGCAAAGTTATAATAATAATAATTATTATTTTTTCCATTTTCCTCAAGGAAAATAATACTATTTTTATTTCTTTTGATTTTGGGGTTAGATATGATGCCCAGGACATTTACTTGACAGACTGTGTGCGATTCGGCCATGTTAAGAAAATTATGCAAATACTAGTTTCTTGAACAGTGGAAAAATCTATGCTGGGTAATTGGACCCTGCCTGGTTTGTTGCACATGATTTAACCTCAGCTGGTTTTGTATAGTTTCATACAGCCCAGTTTCTCTTCCCAGTTTTGACTTCATTGCTTTTCTGCCCCATTGCATGTGTACTGCAGTGTTAAAAGCTGACCTCTGTGAGTCGGGCTGTGAGATGGTGTTGACGATGGCCTCCACAGCCGTATCGAACAGCTCCGGATCCGCCAGCGCCGTGAAACTGGCCTCGACCAATCCTTCGCTCTCGTTCAGAGGAACGTCCAGCAGAACCCAGCTCGAAAGACACTTGAGCACACGGGCCTTCACCAGCGGCGGAGAGTCCGGCTGCCGCAACAGCTGCTGCAGGAGCGGGTAAACGGCCGTCCACTCGCGGCCCAATGCACCCCTCACCTGTCCCTTACGATACTGCGGCAGCCGGCTGGTCTGAAACTCCTCCGGGAGAACCGTGAGGAGCTCCAACAGGGCCAAACAGCGGGCACGCCCGTCCACCTCACCTCCTTCCTCCTGAAACATGCGCACCATCTCTGAAACGGCCCCCGGCCACGCCTCGGGCATCATGTTGAGGGCGAGGGACGCAAGCGCCACGCACAGGCGGGTCAAGACGATCTTAGAGCCGGAGGCGAAGCGAGCGATCTGAGAAAACAGCTGGGTTTTGAGCGTGTCGTACTGCTCGGCGGGGATGTCGCCCCAGTAGCGGGAGATCTTGGTGTGGAGGGCGCTGGCGCCGAAGTATTGGATCTCTGGAACCTGTGGAGATGAAGGAAGAGATGCAGTCTTTGATTGTGTTTCTCTTTCATAGATTCCTTGGAGAAGAAATCAGATGAGACGTACACAGTGCACAAAGCATTCTTGCATCATTAGACGGTACAGAGTTTGTGATCAGTGCTTCTCAAATGGTGTGTCACAACTACAGCAAAATGGACAAAAATATTAACACAATATATTTTTTTTCCATATTATGCAATATCGTTAGCACAAAATACATATACCATTAATGGGGAAGGAAACGTTTTTGTTAGACCTTGAGAATGAATGTAAACACAACTTAAACACAATTAAACTTTCTATAATTCTTTGTTTTCCATTAACATTTTTTCTAGATTCTGTATTTTATGATTTAATACAATTTTATCATAAAAATGTCTAATTAAATTAATTAATAAAACAATTTAATTTACAACAAAACATTGCATTTTTATTTTTTTTCAAATAAGACGCCGAACAGAATAGTATAAAAAAAAATGAAATATTGAATAAATAAATAAATAGATAAATATCTTGGTTGTATATTTTAGTATAAAGGGTAATATATTTCATAAACCAGACTTATATTTTCACAAGTTTCAGTATTTGACGGTAAAAATATAAAAAATATAAAAAAAATTCGAAAATATACTAAAATAACTAAAACTAGCTAAATAACTAAAAATTAATAATAATAAAAATATATAAAAAATAATATAAATATATATTTATAATAATATAATAATATATATAAAAATATAAAAAAAACTATTAAAATGACAAAAACTTGAAAGTAGATTGAAAGTAGAAAAATAATAATAATTAAAAAAAAAACTATAATAGCATCTCAATTATTCTTAATATTATTAGCTTTGAAAGAGTCATATATTTCTGTCATAATTTTCTTCAAGTTAAACCAGACTTATATTTCGACATGTGCTCATATATTGAAACGGAAGACACTGAGTGTCACGTGTTTGAGACCAAAAAGCACCATTCATTCACACAGAGACATGTTTTGTGTTTTTTTTTTTTTTCTGGTTTTCTTAGATTTCTGGCCCTACCATTCTCATTACTGTGAAGCAAAAAATTTCAATTATCAATTTTCATTATCAAAACATTAATGCTGCTGTTTAAATTGAAGTGCATTTAAGAATCATGGGAGATAGATGTCACAATGTAAAAAATATGTTTTGTACAAAAATAATTTACTTGTTTTGTTTTTTTTTAGAGGAAATGACTCAGATGACATCTTTTTGTGCAGTTCACCCATTCTGTAGCCATAAAAAAAAAAATGGCTAACCAGAACAAAATCAAATAAAACCTGTAGGTGTAGCTTAGTTGATGCAACGATCACGGCTGCAATGCAACTGCATCTGATACGTGTACACAGACCAAAATTCATAGTGAAACGGCATTCACAAGCCTTTAAATTTGGGTAAAAAGGACAAGCACTATTGGAAAAGGAGGGAATGAGAACAAGATGTTCTTACCTTCTCTGGTCTTAGTAAAACCCAACAGAACTGCCAGGCCTGAGGAGACACTTGAGCCTGCATCAGCCATTTCTGAGCCAGATTCTTATTCTCAATGTTGGGATCATAATAGAGCTGATGCAGGGCCTGAAAGAGACACACACAGAGGGAGAGAGACAGTTTTAGACAGTGATGCATTGCACTCTGGCCATTATGGAGCACATGGATACAAACTAATAACGCTTTATTAACCCCGGGGTTCCTGCGGGGCAGTTTAGCAGACACGTATATGGAAGCATGTGCAGTTAAAGTGATGCTCTGGGTCTCAAAACTGCTGATGCATGAAACCCATGGCTTCATTTCTGCAAGTGAAGAGTTTAATATAGAGGAAGCACATATAACACAGCTTATAATGACAAATTCATTCAGCAATAACAAGAAATAAGCAGTGTCCAGTCTTTACCATAAAAATACATTAACTGTATCTATCTATCTATCTATCTATCTATCTATCCAAGTACTGATAAATAAATAAAACAGTAATGTGATTTCTATTTTAATACATTTTCAAATATAACTTATTCCTGTGAGTCAAAGCTGAGTTCTTAAATTAAAACACTAAATTTAAAACCTTAAAAAGCCAATTTTTGTTACTTAAAATAAACATTAACTGAAAAAAAAAAGTAAAAACAAAAAGCAAAATACACTAAAATAACTAAAACTAAAGCAAAAATATAAATTAAGAAAACAACTATATAGGAAAAAAAACACAAGATTGTAATAAAAATTAAAATTAAAATTAAAATGAAAGTGGAAAAAATATTTTTAAACTATTCAAAATATTAATAAAAACTAGTAGCATCTTAATTCTTCTTCTTATTATTATTAATTTCAGAAACTGTACTTGTGAAAACGTGGTACTTTTTTTTTTTTCAAGATTGTTTGATTAAAATATTTTGTAAAAAACTCTATTCTAAGTACACTAAAATATTTAAAACTAAAACAAAATAATTAATTTTAAAAAACTATATAGTAACATACACACACACATACATATATATACATATATATATATATATATACACATACACACACACACACACACACACACACACACACATATATATATATATATATATATATATATACACACACACACACACACACACACACACACACACACACATATATATATATATATATATATAAAAAACATAATTGTAATTAAAATTAACATTAAAATGAAAGTGGAAAATATATTAAAAAACAATTCAAAATATTAATAAAAGAAACTATAGTAGGACCGCAATTCTTATTATTATTAACGTTGAAAACTATTTGTGAAAACATTAATAATTGTTTTAGGACTATTTGATGAAAATATTTTTTTAAAATGCTAAAACACACGTAAATATTTAAAACTAAAACAAAAATAAAAATTAATTGAAAAAAAACATTATAGTAATATAAAAACAAGCTACAAAAAATGACAAACACAAAATTGTAATTAAAATGAACATGGAAAATACTGATACGTTATACGTGATATCAGTGATAAACACTGATACGTTTCTTTTCCATATTGTTGGAAGAAATATTTATAAAAATTCTAAAATACAGTAAAATACTGTACTTTTATTAATAAAATTAATTTTAAAAAACGCTATATAGTATTATAAAAAAATATGACAATAACATACAATTGTAATTAAAATGAAAAAGAAAAGTGTAAAAAAAAAACAAAAAAAACACACACACATATTTATATACATATATATATATATATATATATAACTATTCCAAATATTAATACAAACTATAGGAGTATCTCAATTATTATTATTATTAACATTGAAAACAGTATTTGTGAAAACACTGACATTTTTAGGATTGTTTGATGAATAGAAAATGCAAAAGAACATTTATTTGAAATAGATATCTTTTGTAACATCATGTGGTTACGGTCACTTTTGAGCAATATAAAGCATCCTTGCTGAATAAAAGTATTAATTTCATGAAAACAATACTGTAATATTGTCATCAGCCAAAACGTCTATCACTACACTCCAAAACAACTGTCTAAATGAACCAGACTACAACAAAATGTAATCATATAAGATAAAAATCAAGGAAGATCAGAGAGGAATTAGATTTGTGTGTCACAGCACATCAGAAACCCCCTGAGAAGCAGCCATCTGTCAGAGCAAACCAGGTGACAGGACAAAACCAACTGTGTGCGGTCAGACCGCCGTAAATGCTTTAAATCCTCATACATCGGTACAAAGGAAGAACGGTTAAAAATAAATATGGTACAAATGTCCGTTCAAGCACATGGCTACATCTTTTGAAATGAGGGTTTCTATGGCAACCGTCTATTCTGCACAAACTCATTCTTAAAGAGCAGCGCTGAATGACTTTGGTCCATTGACATGGTTACAGCATCCAATCTTGCCTATGTGTGTGCGATGACTCACTCATTCTGTAGGATCCATTTTACCCAGACGCCTATTAATCACTCGTTTAATCTGATTCTATGAGCTACGCTACAGGCATTGTCTGTGTTTGGACTATCACTACAAAGTCTGGATAAGAACCACCCACTGAGACAGGAGGAGATGTTTGAGATCGAGCACTAAGCGACCAGTTAGTGAAATGATGCACTGTATATGGATGGGTAAATCAGAAATTGTATATAACCCTAAAAGAAAGCAGACAATCAGTTATGACCTATAGTGTTATAGTGCTGTGAATTATAAAGTGATGAAATCACAGGTGCAAGTATTATGTTATATATATATATTAAAAAAAAATAAATAAATAAAAACTTTAAAAAAGTATATAGGAATAAAAAAAAAAACTACAAAAAAATGACAAAATTAAAACCATTTAAAAAAAAAAAAAAAATTTATTACTTAAACATTTTAACAGAAAAAAAATATTTATATATTTAAAAACAAAACCAAAATACACTAAAATAACTGCAACTAAAAACTAAAATAAAAATTAATTTACAAAAAACATAGGAATACAAAAATCAAAAACTACTAAAAATGTAATTGTTAGTCAAATTTAAAACTGAAAGTGGAAAATATATATATATATATATATATATATTTTAACTTTCAGTTTTAAACCAGTTTTATATATAAGACTAAAACAAAAGTAAGAATTAATTAAACAAAACGATATAGTAATATAAAAAAAAAACACAACTATAATTAAAATTAACATTAAAATGAAAGTGGAAAACATAAAAAAAAATATTCACAATATTAATAAAAGAAATTATAGTAGGACCTCAATTCTTATTATTATTAACGTTGAAAACCGTATTTATGAAAACATTAATAATTGTTTTAGGACTATTTGATGAAAATATTTTCTAAAAATGCTAAAATACACTTAAATACACTTAAAATGGACTAAATTACTTAAAACAAACAAAAATAAAAATAAATTTAAAAAAAAAAAAAAACGTAGTAATACAAAAATATATATAGTAATATAAAAAACAAAAACTACTAAAAATGACAAAAACTAACATACTTGTAAATAAAATTACAATGAATATAGAAAATATGAAAAAAACAACAATTTAAAAAAAAAAAAAAAGTAGAGCACCATCTCAATTCATATTATTATTAACGCTGAAAACAGTATTTGTGAAAACAGATACATTTGTTCCATTACTTATTTGTTCCATTCCAATACATTGAAAATACGTAAGAAATAAAAAAAAAATTTGTTTATGTGTGTGCGTATATATAAAATAAATAAATAAATTGAGTGTTAAATATGCAATGACTATTTTAAAATTAAACAGTGCAAATACAAGCAAATAGAAAATAAATAAATAAATATGCAACCAGTTTAAAATACTACTACTTTAAAATAAAAAAAAATACAAAAAATAAAGATATATTTAAATCTAAAAATTCTCCACACACACACACACACATACACATATATTATATGTATTTTTTTTTCTTGAAAAATGATACATGTTAAAGATTCAAACATTATATTAAAATAAATGAATAACTAAATAAATAAAAAACATAACTAACTAATTAACCTCAGTAGCGTTCAGTTGTTGGATAACTAATTGACTATCATGACCCCCCTAATGCACAAGGACATTAGTAAGGGTCTCAATCCAAACGTTTGATGCTACAAAGCTCACAAACATTAGAAAATTCAAAACTTTTCAGCTTATACTTTGTAAACACGCCTTGTTTCTGGTGAACTACTCAAAACACCGCACAAAGCCAGACATTGGAAGATTTTTGGGACTGTGTTCAAGAGCCCATCTGGAGTGATCAGGAACGGTTGTTCTGACATCATCAGCCATGTGTCTGTGAATTTAAAATCAGATCATTTTTGTGTTTTGAGATTCATTTCCATTGAGTCGGAGGGAAGTAATTACTTACCTAATTCCTCAGTAACAACAAGAAACAGCACAGCAGCAAAACGCAGCATAATTATCACATTATAAGAGAAGCTTTTTGACCTTTCAGCACTAATAGATCAGATAAAAGCGTGTATGTGCCTAAAGAAGCACAGCGAGACGTGGCCGCCGACTCATTTGAACAGTCAATGGCTGAAAAAACATATCAGGTTGCCCTTGACAACCGAATCTCTGCACACAACCCGAGAGATATAATTAGCAAAGCTAACAGCCGAGCCAATCAAGACACAATAGTGGAACATGACAACACACACGCGCACTCCAAATGCCCTCGGTGAATAATCAAACATACATTCACATGAAAAACATCTAAAGTCAAGCATCTCGCTGCATTTAAAAATAAAACGCTCCAGCAAATATTAGGTTTCCTGGGATGAATTTTACAGCCACTCTACAATTGTTGAGCCCTGATAATCCACAGACAACTAATCGCTCTGAATTGTGCATAACTGACATGAACATTCATCATATTTGTCAGCCTGGATATCTAACCAGTATATTTGAACATGGGCTTTTAATCGCCTTTGCAGACAGATACGCCTGACCACAACGCCTGACCATCACACTGCCCAGAACAATACACAATAAACACACACAACGACCTCTGTGTGCTTCTGCTGCCGAGCGTGAAAGAACGGCCGAGACAGTGACGTCCTGATACAGGAGCTATTGCACATCTTTCAAAAAGAGGCAGAAATGTATTTTCATGTTTTTTCAGAACCTTTTTAGGAGCTGAAAAGATGATTTATCTGGTCTTCAGTGTCACATGATCCTTCAGAATTCATTCTAATTTGGATCCTGGACTACAAAACCAGTCTTAAGTCGCTGGGGTTTATTTGTAGCAACAGCCAAAAATACATAGCATGGGTCAAAATTATTGATTTTTGTTTTATGCCAAAAATCATTAGGATATTACATAAAGATTACGTTCCATGAAGATATTTAGTAAAATTCCTACTGTAAATATATCAAAACTTAATTTTTGATTAGTAATATGCAATGTTAAGAACTTTATTTGGACAACTTTAAAGGTGATTTTCTCAATATTTAAATTTTTTTGCACCCTCAGATTCCAGATTTTCAAATAGCTGTATCTCGGCCAAATATTGGTCTATAACAGCAAACCATACATTAATGGAAAGCTTATTTATTAAGCTTTATTAAGCTTTCAGATGATGTGTAAATCTCAATGTGGAAAAATTGACCCTTATGACTGGTTTTGTGGTCCAGGGTCACATATTTGTAGCAACAGCCAAAAATACATTGTATGGGTCAAAATGATAAATTTTTCTTTTATGCCAAAAATAATTAGAATATTAAGTAAAGAGCATGTTTTATTAAGATGTTTTGTTCATTTCCTACCGTAAATACAGCAAAAGTCATTTTTTTATTAGTAATATGTATTGCTAAGAACTTCATTTGGACAACTTTAAAGGCAATTTTTTCAATATTTTGATTTTTTTGCACCCTCAGATTCCAGATTCTCAATAGTTGTATGTATCTCCGCCAAATATTATCCTATCCTAACAAACCATACCTCAATAGAAAGCTTATTTATTTAGCTTTTAGATTATGTATAAATCTCAGTTTCAAAAAAATGACCCTTATGACTGGTTTTGTGGTCCAGGGTCACATATCTTGATAGTGCCTAATTATTAATAATGGTTGTTATTATTATCAAAGTTAAAAACTGTTTTTATTTGAATGATACATTTTTTTCAGGATTCTTAAATTTCAGTTCACAAGCTCAACATTTATATTCAATCAAATTATTTAGTAACATTATAAATGTCATTATAATGTGTCCTTGACGAATAAAAGTATTTTTTTTTTTATCTAAACAAATGGTCAAGGTTTCCACAAAAGCAGCACAACTGTTTTCAACATTGATACTAATCAGAAGTGTTTCTTGAGTAGCAAATCAGCATTTTAGAATGATTTCTGACACTGAAGACTGGAGTAATAATGCTGAAAATTCAGCTTTGATCACAGGAATAAATTATATTTTAACAGATATTCACATAAAAAACAAGTATATTAAATTGCAATAATATATCAGAATTTTTAGTGTATTTTAGATCAAATGAACTTGACATAAAATGAAATTTTGGCTTTTTACAAAAAACATAATTTAAAAAATTCTTGCATAACCCAAACTTCTGTAGTAGTATAAGTATTGCTATTTTGCATTTATTTATTTAATTTTGGAACACTTGATGTTATGATCAAATAATTACATTTTTAAAAAATATTAAATCAGAAAACAGCTATTTTAAATTTTAATAATATTAAACATTTTTACTGTGTTTTTGATTAAATAAATGCAGCCTTAGTGAGAATAAAAGACTTCTTTAAAACATGAAAAGACTTGTTTAGCTGATTCATCGATTGCAACGTGATGTAGCAAAATAACAAGGCTGACATTGACTTTGACATATTAAACTGAAGAATTAACATAAGTGCTGCTAAAAACACCAGAACGTCTTAATGCATAGACCTCCACTGTAAATGCATTACTGTAAACAAACTGAGGGACAATTTGAAATTATTCTCAGGAGCAATTTAGTGCATTCCTTTAAAAGGACTTTCTTGAGACATTACAGACACAGCTTTTACCATGATCAAAAGCTATAATAATTATGAGTATGTCACACGTTTGTTGGGACTGTCAGCGGCGGTCCAGGATAAAGATGAGAAACCCTCCACCAGTCAGAGATGAGACGGACGGGACACCACCCTCTCTCTACTCCTCATCCTCACGGATGGATCAATATCGCTCTCTTTTCTCTAATTCAATCTAATGTTGAACATGAGTTTCACATTTGTAACCCGATCATCAGAGATCAGCTGCATTGAAATCGCATACAGACAGATTTACCCTCAAAAATAGACAGAGACATAAAATTCAGCAATAAAAGCAATCAAAATAGACACATAATAAAGAGATGATGTAATTTTGTAATGATGCTAAAAGCAACTACATCTCAAAAAACCTGTCAAGCAAATCCCAGCCATATTTTATCACAACTTTAAAAGAAAAGAACAGATGACATACAGATTAAGGGAAATTAAATTCTTCCTGTTAACATTTTGTGAATTGGGATACTGTTTTCATGACAATTAAGCACATTTAACCCCATAATCTCTTTGTAAAAAATTTATTCTCATTACTATATTGGGAAATACTAATGATATGTAATTTACTTTCCATAGTGGCAGTGCTGCCTTGATTGATGTTGTCTTAAATAAATGCAGATTCATTACAGTAAAAAGAAAGTAGTGTACATATTAAAAATGACATATAGATATTAATATAGATATTTTAAAAAACAATAGTATATATATATATTAACACATAACATGAATTTACACTCAACTAACGTAAACAACACTTCTAAGAGAACATATAATAATGTTAATTACTAAAAAAGTATATATTTACCTTTTCCACGTTTTCCACGGTGAAGTCTGCGGCTGTGTCCGAATCCATCGCTGTGTTTACTGTAACACACACCTCCTCTCGCTCTCTTGAACACAATCTATCACCTTATATCTTATAAGAATACTGCTGATTAATATAACTGTAATAATAACTGCTGATTAATCTCACTGAGGTAAATTTGATTCGGCCCGGCGCGCGATCAGGCCGGTGCGCGCGAGCTCATGTCTCTCAATCTCATATTTCACTCATGATAAAAACCCCTTTCGTATCTCAAAAGACCGACAAATATGACCGTATGTCACATATGTGTGTCCGCGGGTTTCTGTCCGGTCCCGGTGATCCGGTATGCGTGTGTGCTCCCTCTCCGGTTCTCGTCGGTCTGACTGAACCGATGAATCGATGATTCGACACGCGCTGCGCCTGCCCAACCATCTGCCTTCATTAAAAAGAGAAAACATTATTTAAATATGTTTCATTGTTATTCCATTGTTGATTTGTTTTATATATGTACGTGTTAAAAAAGCATGAATGAGAAACATGTAAATTTGGTGTGCTGAATTGTATGCAGGTATGTTGGTTTTCCTTTTATAAAACGAGTCTTGTCTGTTTCACAGAGATCAGGGCTGTTTTCTGATATTACTTTTTTAAACTTGCAAAAGCTTACAGCTTTTATATAACAATACATCACATGACTTTGATGTGACGTTCGTTTTCAATCAGGCAAATTTTAATGGCTGTGTAAACGGTCCTTCGCCCTGCATTATGGGTAATGTCGTTTTTTAAATAACTGGTGTTCATACGCGGTTTCACAGCGACTCTTTGTGGTACTTTTGAAGTTTTGCATGTATTTCGGCTTCTGTAAGCGTGCAACAGATGGTGTTCTTGCTCCATTGTATATATTTACATAATACTTTTGATTAATTTTTTAGAAACTTAATAATAATAATAATAAATAATAATAATATTAGCATGGATTCTTTTTAATTTGTGATCATTTTGCACTGATAAGGGACAGCACAGACTACAAAAAAATATTTTATTACATAATACATAGGAAAAACTTACATTTTCGATTCATCAAAATATCTACCATTAGCAGCTATTACAGCTAATCTTTTAAAAACCTGGGCCAAGTTTAAACCAGTAACCAGGCATCACAGCTGCCAAAGGGGCATGTGTGACTTTGACATGTATATATTGCCATTATTATGTAATCAAAATGAAAATTATTATTGCTGGTCTTTAATGATAACGTCAAGTTACTTTAATGTATTTGCACCACAAAATGATAAGGATTTTTGCTGATATTGTCCAAAACCACACTTTGCCAGGGGTGTTTCCAAATTTTTGGAGAGCAGTGTATAAATATATATAGCCTACATATTTTTTTTCATTGTGCGTTACAATTAATCTCAATCAAACTGCAGTTGGGTTATTTTGAGTAAGTAAAAATAACTAAAAAAAAACACACACACACAGCTAACTAACACAATAAAACACAATAAAATATGATAATGTTTTTTGTTTTTAACAAAATTTATTTATACATATATATAAATGTGTGTGTGTGTGTGTATGTGTGCACCTGGTATTTATCACGTTAGGATAGTAATACCAGTAAATTTTGACCTTGTGGGGACATTTGTGAGGTCCCCATGAGGAAACAGGCTTATAAATCATGCAGAATGAGTTTTTTTGAGAATGTAAAAGTGTGCACAGTTTCCTGTGGTGGGTAGGTTTAGGTGTAGGGTAGGTGTAGGGCGATAGAAAATAGGGTTTGTACAGTATAAAACCCATTACGCCTATGGAATGTCCCCATAAAACATGTAAACACAACATGTGTGTGTGTGTGTGTGTATTTGCATTTACATTTACATTTAGCAGATGCTTTTATCCAAATCATCAAAAGATTAATATGCAAGTGCTATGGCAAGTCTCAGTTAGCCTAACGTAATAAACGTAGCAAGGTTTTTTTTAAAATCATATAATAAATAAATAAATTAAAAAAACAAGTAGATAGAATAGAAAAAGAATAGAGAAGGCCATTTTAAGAGGCTTGTTTTTTTAAAGAAAACAAGCAGTTTATATATATATATATATATATATATATATATATATAAATGTTTTAAATAAAAAGAAACAAATAGATAAAGTAGTATTAGAATATAGTTCAAATCAGAGGATCAAATAAAGATGGAACAGACGTGTTTTTAGCTGTTCTTGAATCTTAAGATAGCTAAGGAGCTAAGGCAGGTCATTCCACCAGGAGGGAATAGTTATTGTAAAAGAGTCAGTGAAAGTGAAAATGAGTGTAGCGTAGTTTGTTTATTTGTTTCAATGATCTGTGTATTAATTAACCGGAGATGCTTATATAATAAATTAAAATATCTTAAAAAATACAGAATTTTTATATATTCATTAAAACAAAACATACTTTTTAAAACTTGTAAAAGCAGCTAACTACCCAAAAAAAGAATATAAAAAATAATATATATAATTTTTGAATCCTGTAAAAGCAGGTAACCACGCTACGCTCATTTCCACAGCTTGTTTGTTTGCTTTATTTATCTGTACTTTAATTAAAGTAAATTTAGATATTTATATTTTTATTTTGGCATACCTGTATTTTAATTCAAGTAAACGTAGATGTTTATATTTTTGCATACTGTGGAAACGCTTCATCCAGCTGTTGTGCGCGCGCTTCACGGCGCCCCGCCCACCGCGTCTGACTAGAGCGCGCAGCGGTTTACCTCAACTCTTTGGATCCGCTGTGAATGAAGAACTCTTCCAGACACCTCGGATCATCCGACTGCATTCTGTCACGCCGTAGAAAACTAAGAAAACACACTGGCATCTATATTCATCTCCGTCCGTCGATCCGGAGGCGTTTGTTACACACACACACTGGACGTTTGTGACGGTTTTTACGTCTGAAGAAAGAACGGAAGAAGGACTATTTTAGCTTTAAGTTAGTTTTTATCTTTTGTCACATGAAGGATATGGGCATATGTGGAAATGTTGCGTTTTGTGCCATGGTGCTCTTCTACTGCTCTTTCATTACAGGTAAATAAATCGTGTTTTATCTATCTATCTATCTATCTATCTATCTATCTATCTATCTATCTATCTATCTATCTATCTCTAGTGAAGTGAAACAGAATTGCAGTAATAGCCATTGTGAAATGTTTTTCTCAGGGTTTCAGACACTGTTTGTTCTCAGTTTTGTTTCTGCTGCCACGCGTATCCTGCGCAGTCAAACAATGGTTGTGTCTCAAAACCTAGCAAACTGCCTACGTAGACACCATATAGCTATCAATGATGTCTAGAAATAATATGATCACTTCGTCTTTCATGACTTTATGAATATTCAATCACTGCTTAATATACTTAGTATACTCGAAAATGCTTTCTAGGTAGGGAGCTCACTATGTTTTGAGACACAGCCTTGTATCTTGCGGTGAAGAGATTCTGTTCTCATGCTCTCTCTAATTACAGCCTAAAAGTGGATGTTTCAGCCTACTTGTGTTCAGTTTTTGTTCAATACTTTTGACCTGAAAGTTCACCATGAGCAGCTTTATGCAAACTCACTCATGTTTCTGATTTATTTGCATGAAAAATTGAATATACCATTATCAAACATGTATATGCACACACGTTTATGCTTATATGAAGGTGCAAATGCAAGAACTTCATCTTTTCATCCCAGCACTGGCACAGAGAGCATCATGGGAATGCTGTCAAACCACTGTCTCTCAATCTCAGAATGCTTTCATTTGTTACCCAGTGTTTGTAATTAGGAGCCATGCAGCGGTGTATTTTTACCATATTTAAATTAGATTTTATCCTAGAAGGCCTGTTTTTGTAAGTTCAGAACGGCCTGTATAGTTCTGTGATGTGACTGAGCGAGAGCGAGAATGTTCAGGACACAGTGCTGAACAATCGTGGAGTATTTTTAGAGCGTTTCTGTTGCTTGTCATCTTTGCATTCTGACGTCCTGTTCCTCTCACTTTCATCTGGGAACTTTTGAAACTCTTCTATTTTTACATCTTGTACAAAAGCTCTTGGAAAAAACGTTTACTTTTATTCCTGCTTTTATTTTGCACAAGTGCACTTTAGTCCAAAGAAAATTATTGTCTTGCTGGTCTTCTAATATATTTCCAAATCATTTAATGCATTAAATAATTTAAATAATACAAATTTAATATATGATTAGTGCAGTAAAATGTAAATAGTAATGTAAAATGAAAAATTTGAAATCACCTTATGGAGTTTTTCTACACTGAAAAAAACAATATTAGTGTAGGATTTATTTCTGAATCATTTTCACTCACAGATAATTCCGAAGAAATGGCAATAACACATTAGACTGAACATGAAATTTTGAACAAAGAAATAGCATTTTCTTTTAAAATGTACTCCAATAACCCCTGCAGATATGAGCTCCACAGACACCGTTTCATTTCAAACAAAGGCTTTGCATAAAGATGAGATTTGCAGATGAGAGGTGAGAAAACTTGGGAGTAGATGTGAGAAACATGAGGTGAGAAATATGGTGACATATTGGGTGAATATTATTAGTGGTGCCACGAAGTCAAGTATCACTGGCTAACAATGTAAAATTTTGTTTTTACATTTAATTCAGTGTGTTACTTGTAATTTCTGTGAAATTTACTAGCAAGTTTTGAGTGAAAACTCTTTCACCATCAAATTTTTTTTTCAGTGTACACTAAATTTTCTTTAAAAGAAGTTGAAGATGCTAATATGGAAAGTTATTTAGATGCATCAGATTGTTGCTTCTAAGTCACATTATGTTTAATTAACATTACATAACATCCAGTAGGTCCAAAATTATCAAATAAACAAGCAAGTAATCATAGTAAATGATGTATGACGCAAGGAGAAGAATCTAAACAGGGACTACATCAGTGACGAATAAATGTAAGCTCAAATTGATTTAGACGACATTATAGCTCAAATAGCACTGAAGAATTAATATAAGCATTTTAAGAAAAAACATGCTTATAAAACGTAAATGCTGGGTGTTTTCTTCCATTGTGTTCTTTTACTGATTTTCATTTTTTCAGCGTTAAAGGAGAAGTCCACTTCCAAAACAAAGATTCACATAATGTACTCGCCCAGTTGTCATCGAAGATGTTCATGTTTTTCTTTCTTCAGTCGTAAAGAAATTGTGTTTTTTGAGGAAAACATTTTAGATAAGACCCTTCTTCCTCTGCTGGGATCGTTTACAACAGCATTTGGGATTGTTTGAAGCTGTAATTAAACTGCATTTTGGAAGTTCAAAATCGGGGCACCATATCAGTCCATTATATGGAAAAAAATGCAGAAATGTTTTCCTCAAAAAGCATAATTTCTTTACGACTGAAGAAAGAAAGACACAAACATCTTGGATGACAATGGGGTGAGCACATTATATGTGAATCTTTGTTTTGGAAGTGGACTTCTGCTTTAAAGGACACAGTAGGAATAATTCACCCACAAATGAAAGTTTGCTGAAAATTTACTCTCCCTCAGGCCATCCAAGATGTAGATGAGTTAGTTTCTTCATCCAGTTTTGGAAATATAAGCATTGCATCATGTGCTCACAAATTGATACTCTGCAGTGAATGGGTGCCGTCAAAATGACAGTCCAAACAGCTGATAAAAACATTGCAATAATTCACAAATAATTCACTCCTCTCCAGTCCATCAGCTAACATCTTGTGAAGCCAAAAGCTGCGTGTTTGTAAGAAACAAATCCATCATTAAGGCATTTAAATCATCACTTATGAGTCCATATTCCATAATAATCTCCTGTTGTCCTCTCACATCAAATTCCACCTACATATTTGTTTCACTGTTTTGGTTTGTAAACTGTACTTGATCTGTGCAGATTTCTCTCTTGATTCAAGGAAGCATTATTATTGATCATGGACATGTATTATTGGCCAGAAACAAGTTAAAAATGTCATAATGATGGATTTGTTTCTTAAAAACACATCTTTTTGCTTCGGGTATTAATTAATGGATTTGGAGTGGTGTGGATTACTTGTAAATTATTATGATGTTTTTATCAGCTGTTTGGACTCTCATTCTGACGGCACCCATTCCCCACAGAGAATCCATTGGTGAGCAAGTGACGAAATGGTTAATTTCTCCAAATCTGTTGTGGTGAGGAAACAATTTTGGATTGTCTGAGGGTGAGCACATTTTCATTTTTGGTTGAACTATTCCTTTAACTGGTATTGAACTAGTAAATGTTCCTTTAAAAAGGGGGTGTGATGTGAACGAGGTCGTGTGCAACGCTCTGCCGTCCTCTTATATAACGTGATCTGTTCATAGATTACACGCACACACACAGGAAGAAGTGTCTTGGGACAAACTAATAAACAGACTAAATGAGAGAGAGAGAGGGGAAAAAATTTCACAAAGTTTGAGTGAAAATCGAAGTATTAGTGAGTATAAAAGTCCTTCCGAGTTTTTATGAAGCATCATCAATCTGTTGTTCGGTGCTGCTCAGGCCATTTTCATGCGAATCGATGTATTTTTCCCAAGAAAAGAAAACTGCTGAATCAAGCTGTGAATCAGCCTCCCAAAAATATCCTTCGGGTTGGCGGTATATTGCCCTTGTGTGCGGGTTTGGTGGGGCTCGTGACGTGCGGCGGCAGTAGCTCAGAACAGGGTCGTTATTGAGGAGCTCAGCCAAAAGAACTCTTGTGAAGTGGCAGGGTGTGGTGCGCAAAACCCTTAACAAACCTCTCTCGGGATTCTGGGTAATGGCCCACAAATACAAAAGTGTGTGTGAGCGAGCGCAAGAGAAAGAGAGAGAGATTAGGCATCCTGTAATGGCTCAATGTTTAAGGAAGTCTCTTGAGTCAGATCATGATGTACAGATAATAGCCAACATCAACAACAAATAATGATATTTTTAGTTATGACTGATAACCGATATTCAAATCAGTTTATAACAATGTTCAGGGAAATTGCTAGCATTAAACCAGCAAGCTGTTTATGGGCAAACATCTGCTCTTTAAAACCTAGTGTAAATACTCTGTGAAATCACAATTACTATAAAATCATTCACTAATATTAATATTGTTTTTTGGTCTTTTTTTCATTTTTATTCGTTTTTTGTTTATATTTATATTTAATTTTGTAATTAATTGTTTTTAGTCATTTGATCACTTCAAATTAAACTTCCACATTTTTCCATCTAATATTTATATTTTGTTTTAGCTTTATTTCAGTTTAAAAAATATATAAAAAAAAACATTTTTTAATCATTTTAAAATTGTAATATTTTATTAACACTGGATATACGGCATCAAAACATTATTTACAACACGTATTAAAAAGAAAAAAATTAAGTAAGGTATGATATTATTTTATTTCAATATCAGCCTAATCAATATGATTAAATAAAGACTCAAAACGCATCTGTATAACAGAGACAGAGAGAGACTTTCAGGAGAGGTGACATGCAGAAATATATTGGTCCAGAAGGGCAGAAGATGAAAATAGAACAATAACTGATAAGAAGAGTATCTGTTGACAGAAGAGAGACAAAGAAAAACAGACGCTGAGCTTGACATCACTCCATTCAAAGTAAATGAGAAGCGTTAATGCTTATGCCCTGTGTGAATGGGCAGTTATTATGTGGGTATGATGGTATGGACGTCAGAGTGTGGTTTGTATGTGTGTCCTAAATAAAAAAAAATGTGTGTATGTGTGCGCACCTGCAGTGTTTAAGAGAGAGAAATTATACTGTACTGCGAATCACAAATCCCACCGCTGATGCCAGTGAAGCTTTGCTGGAATCTAATGGGGAAAGTTTGGTACTGCACCCAAACAAAATCTTACTAAAAGATCATTTTTTGAGATATCTACCTCAAATTTGGAACACGTTTGGAAATTTGGAAAATGTTTTATAAAATATATATTTTATATTAAATAATTGCATCATAAACCTTTATGACTTTTTTGGTTTAATTTTTTGCAACTTTTTTAACAACAATAAACTGCCAAGGGTCTTCTTTAAAACGAGACCAAACTTAAGTCTGTACTCCCAAGCTTCAAATTTTTGACAGTTTTTTTGACATTTTTGTCCTCTATGAACCCGTTTAACTTTTTTTAAATTGACACACTTAGATGATTTTAACAATTCTTAAAGGAGAAGTCCACTTCCAGAACAACAATTCACAAATAATTCACTCACCCCCCTGTCATCCAAGATGTTCATGTCTTTCTGTCTTCAGAAATTATGGTTTTTGAGGAAAACAGGATTTTTCTTCATATAATGGACTTCATTGGTGCCCTGATTTTGAACTTCCAAAATGTAGTTTAAATGCAGCTTTAAAGGCTCTAAACGATCCCAGCTGAGGAAGAAGGGTCTTATCTAGCGAAACGATCAGTCATTGTTTTCAGAAAATACATTTTTTTATACTTTTTAAGCACTAAAGCTCATGTAGCAGGTTCTGGGATGCGCGTTCACGACGCTATGTACTATTGAATCACACGGTCACGCAGAACGTAGGTGGAACTACAGACCCAGTGTTTACAAAGCGAACGCGCAAAGACTAAGAAAGTGCAAGTAAGTTTGTAAACGTTGTTTACAAACAAAAAGGTACAATGATGTCCTCCTCTCAAGTTGTATGAGAAAATAAGATGGAGTTTCTTGCCATACTCAGTACACAGACAATGAACTTACACATGATCTGTAGTAGTGATGGGAAGTTCGGATCATTTTACCGACTCGGACCTTTGAGTCTCGTTCAGCAAAATGAACGAATCAAGTCATTTCGTTCATTTTAGAAAAATATAATTAAAATGTTACGTGTTACTTCCCTAACACATCTACTGCTTACACAAACGTTGATCACACTACACACAAGACAAAACTATAATGCTATAAGAAACAGAAAAGATTCATTCATTGTTTACCTGAGTCTTTAGTCTATGATTAGCTCACCTCACCTCTTATCTGACAAGTTTTCGGGTTTGAGTCATTCGTTCATCACGTGACAGCCCCATAAGATGAACGAACGACTCGAAAAACCTGAAGAGTCGAAACAGGTGAACTAATTCCAGTACAGAATCTAATAGGATGTTGCGCATGCGCCACTGAACGAATCACTCCTCGAGACGACTCGTTTTTCCAGAGTCACATTAAAGATTCGTTCAAAATGAATCTTTAATGTGACCATTACTAATGCGTAGCATCGTGGACGCATCCCAGAGCCTGTTACACGAGCTTTTGTGCTTAAAAAGTATATATAAAAAAAAAAATTCTCAAAAATGCATTTAAACTGCATTTTGGAAGTTTAAAAGCAGGGCACCAATAAAGTCCATTATATGAAGAAAAATCCTGAAATGCTTCCCGCAAAACCGTAATTTCTTTACGACTGAAGACAGAAAGACATGAACATCTTGGATGACAAGGGGGTGAGTACATTATTTGTAAATTGTTGTTCTGGAAGTGGACTTCTCCTTTAATTGGAATTCAGAATTGTTCAAATCCTGAATTCCAGGTTTCTTCAACACACATCTATTATTAGTCAGACAAACAGCTTTTTAGCGAACACATGCCAGTGTTACTTAATTAAATGGTTGAATGACTTATTAACACTTTTCTTGTTTCATCACAACTGCAGACAGAACATAGCACCATTTAAACGTCCCCTCTTTTGGATCCAGATTTGGTAGAGACATTCTCTCATTTTTAATTCATGATAACACCCATTTTCATTTAAATATGCAGATTACGTTGAATAATTTAAGTTACAGGCCAAAATTTTTCCTGGTTCTGATTCATACATCATCTCCGTTCTGGTTTTCCTCCCATCTTCAGGTGATTATCTGTGCATGTCGTCTGCGGCTAACGTGCCTTTACCACCTCACACCTCCGTGAGGAGAAGAGACGGCGTCACTGATGTCAACGTGACCTCGACCCCCAGCAGCGATCAGACACAGTCCTCTACTAACATCACCAACAGCACTGAGCCCACGCCACAAACGGACACCACAACAACAGGTACAATACTTATTACATTATTACTGAGTTGTTAATCTGAGATTAAGTTTCTAGACTCCTCTGCGTTTGTAAGGAAGCACCAGTCGTTGGGATCAAAACATATTTAGTCTAACTTGACTTTTCTTCAACTCTTGTGCTGCGGTGAAAAGCCTGGTATTCCCAGGCAAAAATGACAGTTTTTTAAAAAAAAAAAACTCTTGTTATGCTATATTATTACCAAATCTTTTTTATCAACTTGTTTTCTTTCAATTAGCACAGGTTCTGTATTTCTTTTTGGAAGCGAGCTAATGCATCTCCATTTTTGAGTGATTAAAAGCATTATTTGTGCATAATTTTGGCAAAGATCATTCAAAAACTTAGGTACATAAGCCCAGATCTATTTTTATGGACTTTTCTTAAAGTGTACATATTTAATCAACTATTTTGAATTGAAATAAAGCTGAAATAAAATTAAAATATATTTAAGCTTAAACAAACAAACAAAAACAAAAAAACAAAGAAATAAAATAAAATAAAAAATTTGAAATGTCTACTTTGGCAAGTAACGGAAATAAATATGTTTAAGTACTAAAATTCTTTAAATTAAAATTTAAAAAGGAAAATAGAAGTAGAAAAGGGAGAAAAATGACAAATGCACATAACAAAATGATTAAAACTTAAACTTAAAAAAGTTAGAAAATATGAAAATATATATTTTTAATTTTAATTTATTATTAATATAATTATTTTTTATATAGCATTTAGTTCTCAATTAAGATTTTAATAAATACTATAAATAATAATAATAATATAGAATAACACTGTTCTTTAAAAACAATCAGAAACATGCTGGCAACATGCTAATTATGCTTGACATGCAAGCAACATGTTAATTGCATTAACAACTAATCATGCTGAAAACATGCTAGCAACATGTTAACAACATGCCAATCATGCTAGAAACATAGCAAATTGCATTTAAAACATACTAGCAGCATCTTAACTTTTAAACTTTAAAGGGGTCATCGGATGCCCATTTTCCACAAGTTGATATGATTCTTTAGGGTCTAAATGAAAAGTCTATAATATACTTTGGTTAAAAATTCTCACTGGTAGTGTAAAACCACTGCATGGATTTTTATCATAGATTTGTACATACACTGCCAACACACATTAATGTTCAAACAACATGAAAAATTTAACTTTGGATCCGATGACCCCTTTAAGCTTTTACAACTGCTTAAAACTTTTTAAAACTTCAAAGTTTGTTCTCTAACTTTATTCATCTAGTTATTATTTATATAGCATTTATTAATATTTAGGGCCCGAGCTCTGCAGTGCAAGGACCCTATTGGAATTGCTCCGTTTATTTAAGTTGGATTTTATTTAAAATTAAATCTCAATTAAGACATGAATAAATACTATATAAATAATAATAATATAGAATAACACACACACACAAAATATGACTCAATCTACAAGAGGAATATTAAACGTAAGAACAAAAATTCTGTCATCATTTACTCACATTGGGCCTCATTCATGAAACACGAGCAGAACGAATTTTTGTGTAAATTGTTCGTAAAGCTGTTCTGACGTAAACTTTCAAATTCATGAAAAAGTTTGTATGTTCAAAATGTTAGCTGCTTTTTTATATTTAATAAAATTCTTAAAAATAAGATACTAGTAATATGTTGCCGCCGTGGATATTCCGAATGATAGCATCTCAGCTGGAAGAACGCTGTGCCAGCACCAAAGCATTCTCAAGCGCCACCAGCTGGTCGTTTTCAGAACAGCGCCTGGCATTTTTTCACGTTATTGAATATTTATTGTTAGGCATATGGTCTATTAGTCTTTTTTTGCATTTATGCATTATACTGGAGCCAAACCTGAGAAAGTAGACCAGAAAATTCCACTGCTTTCCTGGACACGCAATTTGCGTAGCTGTAATTCGTAGGCGGGGATTATGCTAAATGTGAATGATGAGCATGCACGAGCGCTCTATGTACGAATGATTGGAATTCATTAATTATCAAATCGGATGTTTACAGAGCGTTTTCGGGAAGGTCTGTGTTATGCGGAAATTACTCCGAATTTACACATATTTATGTAAGTTTTATGAATGAGGCCCACTGTGTCTTGTGAAACACAAAAGCAGATATCAGAACACAACAATATCTAAGCTATCATTGGCTAAAAATCTCTCAAATCACATTCCTGTTGCTTCATAATCAAAACCGACAAGCAAAGACACATTTCGACAGGTTTTGAACAACATGAAAGTGAGCAAATGAAAGAAATTTCATCATTGGATGAATTTTTCCACTTAACTACCACCTAACCTGACAGAACAGATCATTTATAAAACAATTGGTGGCTCTGAACTGCAACAGCAATGTAAAACGACATAAAGAGAGACGTAAATGCAGTGTGAGATCTGACGTGAGAGTGTGAGAGTTTGAATCCTCATGAGACACACACACACACACACACACACAGATCACATACAGCTCAGTGCTGTTCACACACGCACACGTCTCACATGCACAGACACGCGCTGTCAAACTGAACGACTGTGACTCACTCCACAAACCATCAAAGATCTTTACAAATCACCCTGCAGACCTCAAATACTCTCTCTGGCTGCGTTTAGAGGAAATGCTAACTTCCTGAATACTGAATATCTCGAAACAGGGTTCGTACAAGGTGCTTAAAGTGCTTGAAGTACTTGAATTTGACTTTTTGAAATTTAAGGGCTGGAAATCCCTTGAATATAGTGATATTCTTGAAGAGGTTCTTGAAAAGTGAATTATTGAAAGACAATGTATCTATGAATTAACTGTTTCATTTTTTAATAAGCACGTATCCTTTCAGAAAATGCACACAAGTAAAAAAAAAAAACAAAAAACACCATACTTTATTTTTATTTTATTTTTTGCCTATTTCAGTTGATGTTATAAAACTATTGAGCTAAACGAGTAGTAGTATTGACAATCTTGCGAACACATGGCTGAAGATGCAAAAAGAGGAACAGATGAACCGAATCAATTGAGTGAGTCATTTAAGATGGAACCGTTCCGATTGATTCAAACTCGTGACTTTATTTCAAGGAATTCACTAGCAAAAACCAGATCAAATTAAAAGAGCCATTAATTTTCAAATTTCAGCATCACTTGTAATGATTTTAAAAAGCATCGCGTCGCAACATGATTCAATGTTTCGAAGTGTTTGTGTATCGCAAATCATTTGATTCAGATCGGGCCATCAAATCGCGTATCGCATTCATTTGATTTAAATCAGGACTTGAGAGTGGGTTCACGAATTATTTGACTTAGATCGGAACTTTGCGTAACACGAATCAGATGGTTAAGTCACGTACCACAAATCATTTGATTTAGATGGGAACTTCAGTACGGCTTTTTGAATCATTCCGCAAATTCAGGATCCGCTCTCCAAGTCCTGATCTGAAATGATGGTTCACAAATCATTATTCAGATCGGGACTTTGGAGCATTTCAGATCAGGATTCAGAGAGCAGATGAATCATTTGATTTAGATGATGGTTTCACAAATCAAGATTATTTAGATCCGGACCCCTTTACTTTTACAACTGCTTAAAACTTTTTAAAACTTCAAAGTTTGTTCTCAACTTTATTCATCTAGTTATTATTTATATAGCATTTGATTTTAGGGCCCGAGCTCTGCAGTGCAAGGACCCTATTGGAATTGCTCCGTTTATTTAAGTTGGATTTTATTTAAAATTAAATCTCAATTAAGACATGAATAAATACTATATAAATAATAATAATATAGAATACACACACACAGAAAATATGACTGCAGAGGAATATTAAACGTAAGAACAAAAATTCTGTTGATTTACTCACATTGGGCCTCATTCATGAAACACGCAGAACTTTTTGAATCATTCCACAAATTCAGGATCCGCTCTCCAAGTCCTGATCTGAAATGATGGTTCACAAATCATTATTCAGATCGGGACTTTGGAGCATTTCAGATCAGGATTCAGAGAGCAGATCACGAATCATTTGATTTAGATCGGTACTTCGGGGCGGTTTCACAAATCCTTTGCTTAAGATCAGAACCTAGGAGTGCAGAATGTGAATCATTTGATTTAGATCGGAACTTTAGAGCGGCTTTTTGAATCATTCCACAAATTCAGCATCCGCTCTCCAAGTCCTGATCTGAAATGATGGTTCACGAATCATTATTCAGATCGGACTTTGGAGCGTTTCAGATCAGGATTCAGAGAGCAGATCACGAATCATTTGATTTAGATCGGTACTTCGGGGTGGTTTCGCGAATCCTTTGCTTAAGATCAGAACCTAGGAGTGCAGAACGTGAATCATTTGATTTAGATCAGAACTTCAGAGCAGCTTTTTGAATCATTCCGCAAATTGAATGATTCACGGTTTGCAATCCATGCTCAGAGTCCTGATCTGAAATGATGGCTCACGAATCATTATTCAGATCGAGACTTCTGAGCATTTCAGATCAGGACTTGGAGCATGGATCGTGAATCATTTGATTTAGATCAGAACTTTGGCGCAGCTTTTTGAATCATTCTGCAAATTGAATGATTCGTGATTTGTGATCCACGCTCCGAATCCTGATCTAAAATGATGGTTCGCGAATCATTATTCAGATCAGGACTCGGAGCACAGATCACGAATCACTCGATTTAGAACAGAACTTCGAGTGGGTTTGCGAATTCTTTGCTTTAGATCAGAACCCAGGAGCGCAGAACGTGACTTCAAAGCATTTCAGATTAGGACTTGGAGCATGGATAGTGAATCATTTGATTTAGAATCTTTTTGAATCATTCTGCAAATTGAATGATTCGTGGTTTGCAAGCCACGGTCCGAGTCCTGATGTGAAATGATGGTTCACGAATCATTGTTCAGATCGTGACTTCGGAGCGTTTCAGATCAGGACTCGAAGCGCAGATTGTGAATCATTTGATTTAGATCAGAACTTTGGAGCAGCTTTTTGAATCATTCTGCAAATTGAATGATTCACGGTTTACGGTTTGCGATCCACACTCGAGTCCTGATCTGAAATGATGGTTCACAAATCATTATTCAGATCGGGACTTTGCAGCTTTTCAGATCAGGACTTGGAGTCATTTTGGATTTAGATCATTTGAATCATTTGATTTAGATCAGAACTTCAGAGCGGCTTTTTGACTCATTCTGCAAATTGAATGATTCGCGGTTTGTGGTTTGCAATCTGTGCTCTGCGTTCCGAGTCCTAATCAGAAACGATGGTTCACAAATTATTATTCAGATCGGGACTTTTAAGCATTTCAGATAAGGACTTGGAGTGCAGATCGCAAATCCTTTGCTTAAGATCAGAACCTAGGAGTGCAGAACGTGAATCATTTGATTTAGATCAGAACTTCAGAGCAGCTTTTTGAATCATTTCGCAAATTAAATGATTCGCAGTTTGCGGTTTGTGGTTTGCAATTCGTGCTCCGAGTCCTGATCTGAAATGATGATTCATGAATCATTATTCAGATCAGGATTCGGAGCGCAGATCACAAATCATTTGATTCAGATCGGGACTTCGGAAAGGTTTTGTCAATCTTGTTTGTTTGAACCCTGTTGGAAATAAATGCAATTATTTCATATTTTTAACATAAAAGGTCTTTTCCGCCCATCAAGGCTGCATTTATTTGTTTAAAAATACAGTAAAATCAGTAATATTGTGAAATATTTATTTCTGTGATGCAAAGCTGAATTTTCAGCATCATTACTCCAGTCTTCAGTGTCACGTGATTCTTCATAAATCATTCTAATATGCTGATTTGCTGTTCAAGAAAGATTTCTGATTATCAGTGTTGAAAACAGTTGTGCAGCTTCATATTTCTGAGGAAACTGAGATACATTTTATTTTTTTCAGATCTTTGATGAATTGAAAGTTTAAAAGAACAGCATTTATTTGACATCTTAATCTTTAACATGATAAATGTTATGTCACTTTGGATCAATTTAATCAATCCTTGCAGGATAAAAATATTAATTTCTTTAAAAAGAGCAAATCTTCTGAACGGTAGTGTTTAGTAATAGTATGCACTAGTTGTGCTATTTTGAATGTGGCCTCTCTTTTCTCTTTTTCCCTATAGAAATCACACATATGTGACAAACGGGTGTTTTCACATTCAGATCGTTGTTTCCTTTCACTCTCTGTAAACCAAACAATCCCATTGGTTCCTCATACCTGGTTTATAAACACATGCATAAACATGCAAAAAAGGACAGGGATATCTTTGTAATCATCGAAATGAAAAAATGAACGGCCTGCTCCACTTCAGAAACAGCTTTCCTTACTGACATCATCCAGCCCTCTTATTTTCATCCTTTCATAAAGACACCACTTTTTACAATCCAACCACTTACTGATGGATTAAATCAAGTCTTACCCTGCCCATGATATCACATTTCACTCTTAAGTCACATTACAGGAGTTAAAATGAGTTGGAAATGCATTTAGTCTTTAACAAAGGCATCACCAACCGCAGAAGCCACGTTGAACGTGTAGCCGCCCGTTGAGTCACGTGCTCACGGATTTAACTGAAAAAGCCCAAAGCTACGTTTCATCTGTCATTATTCAGCTCGGTTTGCATGTTGCGTTGTGCAGCTCAGTGTTTTTCAGTGATTCACAACATTTCTGTCAGCAGATCTGTCATATGTTGCTGTGTTTGTGGAATTATGTAGAGGTCACCATGGAAACATGGGAATAATTTCAGTTTTGCCCACCAGGGAGGAATTTTTTTTTTTTTGAACACTCGGTGGTTCTGGCTTACTTTCTGCAACAGACGAGATAAGACATGACCAAAAGAAAAGAAAACTGTTTTTAACAACCCATTAGTTGTTTTTGAAAGTAAACTCTGTACACTACTGTTTAAAAGTTTCAGTAAGATTTTTTAAAAATAAATTAAATAATACATTAATACTTTTATTCAGCAAGGATGCATCAGATTGGTTAAAAGTAACAGTAAAGACATTTATAATATTACAAATGATATATATATATATATATATAATAAATATATTAGTTATTTCTATGTTATATAAATAACAGTAAAAACATTTACAATGTTACAAAAGATTGGTAATTAAAATAAAGCTGAAAAAAATAAATATTGGATTCAAAACTTAATTAAAAATGAGAAATGTAACATTATTAAATGTTTAATTTATCAAAAGTAACATTAAAAACATTTACAATGTTACAAAAGATTGGTAATTGAAATAAAGCTGAAATAAAATTGTAAAAAATATTAGATTCAGAACTTTTAAAAAATTAAAAATGAGAAATGTAACATTATTAAATATGTTAAATTTATCAAAAGTAACATTAAAAACATTTACAGTGTTACAAAATATTGATAACTGAAATAAAATTTTAAAAAAGTATTGGATTAAAAACTTTTTAATTAAATGTTAAATAATTTAAAAGTTGCATTAATTTTAAATTAAAAATGATAAATGTTGCCTTGGCAAGTAACTGAAATAAGTTCAAGTTCAAGTACTAAAATTATTAAAACTAAATAAAACATAAATAAAAAAAAGCACAATAGAAACAGAAAAAGAAAAAAGAAGAAAAATGACAAATGACAAATGCACATAACAAAATGATTAAAACAAACTGTAAATTAAAATAAAGAATTTTCTGTTTTCATTTTAATTTGTCATTATTATTTACATAGCATTTATTAATTTCAAACTTTTTAAATAAACAGAATTTTTTTACACTATATATTTATTATAAATATATGTAAATATATATTTTTTAATACACTTAACATTCATTTATTTATTTATTAAATACATTAACTTGATCAAAAGTAAACTAATAACATTTATTTCTATTTTAAAGAAATGCTGTTCTTTTTAACTTTCTAGGGGGAAAAAAAAATCAGATTTCATGGTTTCTACAAAAATATGAAGCAGCACAACTGTTTTCAACATTGATAATAATTAGAAATGTTTCTTGCGCAGCAAATCAGCATATTAGAACGATTTATCTTTATAGAAGTATCATGTGACAAGACTGGAGTAATGATGCTGAAAATTCAGCTTTGTATCACAAAAATAAATTACATTGTACAATATATATAAAAAAAAACACAGTTATTTGAAATTGCAATAATATTTCACAATTTATAGGTTTTTACTGTATTTTTAAACAAAAAAGTGCAGCTTTGGTGAGGATAAAATCTTTTTTTTTTTTTGGAAGTTGTACTTAAATCTGTTAGTGTAAATGACTTTGTTCGCTGATTTGACACTTTTGTGTTTGTTCACCTTTAGGGATTTTGGTGAACCCATCCGCCCCGGCGGAGAACGTCAGTTTCTCTAAGAACATCACAGACAGTCGAAATGCCTCTGATGTGTCACCTGTGAATAATGAGACAGCAGTTACCACACGAAAACCTTCTACACTGCCGCCACCAACAACCCATGAGCCCACAAGCACCGTCCACATCAGCACGCTCCACCCGACATCCACCGCCACGGGAACCAGCAGAGCTCCAGACACGAGCAGCCCGGAAACAACGAGCGCTCGCAGCAGACGGAGACCCACACTGCCGCCATCATCAACCACAGTGCTCACCACACAGATGACAGCCAGCAGCAGCCCCGTGCAGGCCAAAGCCCACGCCGACACACCCTCGGCTCTGAACGTCGGAGACGATGGTACGTGAAAACATGGGCTAGTTCTGACTACAAAAAATTATTTTAAGATAACAATATAATATCCAAACCTTTTAGAACTTTTTTGATCAAGAAAATATTAAGTGTTTTGACAGTTATTTAATATATTTAACTATACATATGTGTGTGAGAGAGAAATACTAAATATATGTAATGTAAATATATTTATATTATATATATAAAATATATTTAAATACATTATATTTTTCAATACAGTACAATTAATGACTACTTAATATTAAATATATATTACACACAATATATTAAAATACATTTAAATGTCTGTCTTTATTAAACAATATTTATCAGTACTTTTTTAGTATCAATTCTGAACTCTTAATATTAAAAATATTACACTTAATATTTTAATACATTTAAATACACTTAAATATAATGCATTTAATTAATATAAACTATATTCATCAGTACTTTTCAGTATAAATCCAGAATTATTAATAATGAATATATTACACTTAATATATTGAAACACACGTAAATATATTGTATTTAATAAACTATATTTTTCAGTACATTTAGTATAAATTCTGAATACTTAATATTAAATATATATTACACTTAATATTTAAATACTTGTATTTATTTTATACTGTATTTTTTAATGTTCAATATAAATTATACTTAATATATTTAATATTAAAACTTAAATATAATGTAATTATTTTAAACAATATCTGTTAATATTCTGTATATTACACTTAATATATTTAAATACACTTTAATATAATGTATTTAATAAAAAATATTTATCAGTAATTTTCTGTAATATTATTCTTAATATTAAATATGTATTACATTTAATATATAGATATATACATAAATATAATGCGTTTAATAAACAGTATTTATCAGTACATTTTAGTATAAATTCTGAATACTTAATTTTGAATATATATTACACTTAATATATTGAATATATTTAAATACACCTAAATATAATGTATTTTAAACTATTTATCTTATTTACTTATACTTATTTTTCAGTATAAATGCTAAATTCATAATATATTAAACATATTTACACTTAAACTCAAATATAATTGTATTTAATTATTATAAACTTTATTTCTCAGTACTTCTCAGTATTAATTCTTAATATTCAATATTTGTTATACTTAAATATAATTTAATTATAAACTGCATCAATAATTTTCGGTATGAGTTTTAAATTCTTGATATTAAATATATTACACTTATATATATAAAATTATATAAAAACATTATATATATAAAATGTTACACTTAATATATAAATACAGCTAAATATAATTTAATTATTATATAACTATATTTATCAGTCATTTTCAGCGTGAATTTTGAATGTTCTATATTAAAAATATACATTACACAATATATATTTAAATAAACTTAAATATAATGTATTTAATACTTATAAAACTATTTATTAGTACTTTTCAGTATGAATTCTTAATTCTAAATATGTAATGTATATATTACACTTACTATATTTAATATGTTTAAATATAATGTCGCATCATCTTTGTTTTATTTGTTTGTTTATTTATTTTTTGAGCTTGTTGCATTGTATTCTGGAATTGCCTTCTCCATGAAGGATTGCAGTGGTGGCAAAATTAAGTATTTTAGATGGTAGCATAATTAAGCTGCCTAGAATTATCAAACAGAGCTCAAAGTTTAATTTGTTATTGTCCAGTATTTTGTATTTTTGATCAAATAAATGCAGCTATGGTGAGCATGTAAACTATATGGCTTGATTGACTGATGCTGACCCTGTTAGTGAGGACAAAAGCATTATTTTCTGCTGGAAAGCTCCACTGCCGGTTTGGGCAGAAAGCCTGCCGTGTTTCAATGCGGACATGATTTATTGCTGCGATATCAAACATCACATGATTATTCATTTGGTTGGCGCTTTTGTGAGCGAACGCAGCTGCGCGCACAAATATTTACAGTGCACATCTGCATTTTTGTTTACCATAATGATCCTCATAAAGTGGATGTGAATAGAGGTCTAACAGCAGTGAGGCTGATAACGCTGCGTGTGGAAAACAAGAGCGTCATTATATGAGTAGAGGAACGGCTGTGAGCTGTGAGGGACGCCTGAGGGCCGGGACGTCTTCACGCTGAAACAACACCAAGAACAGACGCATCTTTGTGGATCCGCCAGGCTTTTGCGTCACTGCAGAAACGCACAAACGCACACTATTTACATATTTTCTAGAAAGTGCGCTAGTATTATTCTCTCTCTCTTTCTCTGTTTTGGTTCTTCTAGACAACAGCAAAGCAACCACTGACCCGCTCCTGGCTGGACTGGTGTCGGCGTTCGTCGTCGTCGCCGCCATCGTGTCGGTCCTCATATTTCTCAAATTCAGAAACACAAATGACGGCCCAGAGTTTCGCAGACTTCAGGATCTCCCCATGGTGAGACTACAGGAAAAGTATCATTCTCAGGAACACATTTAGATCCCATTTATGCAAGTTATATGCTTTTTGTTTACATTTCATTTAATAAGGTTATTTTACCAAAGCTTGTATTTTCCCATTTTAGGTTAAGGGCCATAACCGCCATAATCATTAGGGACTACTATGATATTCATTAAAAAAAATATCTAATTTTTATGATGTTACTCCCTTAAATATATCATAAATGAACAGGGGAAAAAATCCGCTATTTCTAGAAAATAAAAAATAAAAAAACGTAGTACATGCGTAATAATTTAATTTCAAGAAAAAAGTGGGTCATTTTTCGATATAATGCATAAGTCTATGCAAATGATGCAAATGTATTCTGTCGAAGCTTGTATTTTCCATCAAAATTATTTATTTATTAATTTTAAAAAAAAAATCATTTCTATGATGTTACTCCCGTAAATATATCAGAAATTAATGAAGTGAAAACAAAGAGAAAACATAAGATGTTTCCAGGAAAACAATACATAGTACATGTGTAATATTTTAATTTAATCAACAAAAGTGGGTCATTTTTATATATAACTCATAAATTATTGCAAATGCTGTGCTAGTTTTAAAATCTATTAATTTGAAGGGTTATTGTTGAAATCAGGATGCCACTATGATAAATGAGAAAAAGTCTCAAAAATATATATTGGGCAAAATGTAATATTTAAGGGAGTAGCATCATAACTTTATTTATATATAAATACATATGTTTTTTTTATTTCAAATTCTCATATTTCATTGAAATAATGAAAATAAATTATTACAATTATTTAATGGAATGTTTTTTAAAATCATTTTTAATCATTTAATGTCACTATAAAATCCATGGGGGAGATTTAAAAAAAAAAAAAAGCAAGAAAAAAAGATTTATGTTTTAATTTCAAGTTCTCGTATTTCATTAAAATAATAAAAAGAATTAAAATAATTTATTAATGTCGCTCCATTAAATATAATTTAAATATGTGTGTAGGAAGAAATGTGATCTGTTAACAGGGCTGAAAAAAAAGTTCTGCAAATTTTCTTTATTTAAAAAAAAAAAAAAAAAAAAAAAAAAAAATCATGATATATTTTAATTTCAAGAAAAGCAAAATATGGGTAAAACTCCAGTCACATGATCCTTCAGAAATTATTCTAATATTGTGATGTGCTGCTTAAAAAACATTTATTATTATGTCAACAGACAAGTAGAATTTTTTTCAGGATTCTTTGATGAATAGAAAGTTCAGAAGAACAGCATTTATCTGAAATAGAAATCTTTTGTAACATTATAAATGTCTTTATCATCACTTTTGATCAATTTAAAGCATCCTTGCTAAGTAAAGTGATTCATTTCTATAATTTCTCTCTCAAAAAAAAAAAAAAAATAATAATAATCACACTGACTCGAAGTAGAAAGTCATTGATGCGCATACAGTATGAGTGCTTCCCGGTAACAACTCACTGATGTGTGTGTGTTTCAGGATGATATGCTGGAGGACGCACCGCTCTCCATGTACAGCTACTAAAAACCCAGATGTTCTTCAGACATCTTCAGAGCCCAACATCCTCTCATCAACACAGCACAGACACAATTAAATGTGCTTTATAGAGGCACAAACACTCCTGTTGTTTCTGTTACAGGACTAAATGTAGCATAATACTCCACTACAGCTGGTAAATTCACCGTGGCCGTCAATTCCTGTTCGTTGGGTCGTTTTCTTGCACTTTACGTGGGGTTTGGGAAGGGTCGTGTGCTGCGGGAATATTTGGGAGCTGTTTTTGGCTGTATGTGTTCATTTGTTTCTCTGATAGTCGTGTCGTCTCTGGATCTGCTTCAGCTGTGTGTGTTACATTGTCTAATTCTAGAATTAACCAACTGCTTTGTTGTTGTTGTTTTTTTTTTTTCATCAACGTGTTTTTTCGTTAAAGGATTAGTTACTCAAAAACTAAAATGTGCTTAATTGACTCATTCTCAGGCTGTCCAAGATGTAGACGAGTTTGTTCCTTCATCAGATTTGGAGAAATGTAGCATTGCGTCATTTGCTCACCAATGGATTCTTTGCAGTGAATGGGTGCCGTCAGATTGGGAGTCCAAACAGCTGATAAAAACATCACAGTAATTCATAAGTAATCAAACAGGTAATTATTGTGATGTTTTTATCAGCTCTTTGGACTCTCATTCTGACGGCACCCATTCACTGCAAAGGATTCATTGATGAGCAACTGATGAAATGCTACGTTTCTCCAAATTGGGTGGCCTGAGGGTGAACAAATTTTCATTTTTGGGTGAAGTATTCTTTAAAAGAAAGGTTCCATGTTCAATACAAGTTCTCGATCACCACACAAAATGATTTCAATCTCTCTCTGTTAGCAATTATCATGTTTACAGTAATGCACTTCTGCATTCTGAACAGTACAGCCACATACGTTAAAATGACACTAGTTTGATAATAGTTTACTAACCTTGTCTGTGTGAAGTTGCATTGTTTTCCAACTCCTGTAAAGCTGCTGAACCCTGTAACTTTTGCATGACACACACAAGGAGAGAATTACATAGTAAGTGCATTACTATAAACTGATTTTTGCTCACTGCTTAACCTGTATTAAACCCAAAGCGTTCCTTTAATACCATTTGAACGGCATCAGTAGTGATTTCCCAGTGTTCATTTCACTTCGTTTTCTCTTTAGTTCCCAAGGATGTTTCCACCTGTGAGAAATACTATTTTTGTCAGTCAAACAGATATTAAATTAACTTCAAGATTTGGAAGTCAACTGTTTTCAGTTTGAAAAAGTTTTTTTATCTTTTTTTAATCTTTTTGTGTGCACTTTGACAAAGACAAATAGCCATAAATTTGATGTTTTTCTTGTGCCTGAAATGTTTTATAAAAACTGAGAGAAAAAAAATTAACAAAATGTAGCTATAGACTCAACTGTTGTTGTTTTTTTTATTGATTGATAAAACAGTCAATAATACAGTGTTGTCATTCTTGTGGTTTGTTGGCTGACGGATGTGTGATGTTTACTTGTGTAATAACCTGTGAGAGTGGATTTAAAGCGTTTCTTATTACACATTGTTCTTTTTTAATTAATAAAATCTTTAAAATACACTAAATTGTCACTTTTTGACATTTGGCTCAAAACACTTTACATGCAAGTTATGCATAAGATTTCAAGTGTTTGGTAAAAAGGTACATCTTTTCAAAGTCAATGTGAAATCAAATTGGACTATTTAGTTTGTAAATAAATGTTTCTGGTCTTACTGTGAGCGATTAATCAACGCATGTTAAAAATATAAGAATTTTAGTAAACATGCTGCAAATACTGACTGCAAATATGTTCAAAACATGAACACAAGCCCTAGTTAGACCCTGTTTTGACTGTCTGGGTATTGTGTTGCATATTCAGATTCAAAATGTATTTTCTGCATTATATTGTAAGCCATTTTGTAACTGATATCGTTAACTAATACCTCAGAAATACTGGAGTACGTCAATACAATACTATCTGTCTGTCTCATAAAATAGTTCAAAAACTGGGCAGGCCTTCATGACACAAGTAAACTGTCTGTTGCACTAGTCTACCTACCTAGTCAACAAATGAACAAGGTTTCGTTTTCCTCTAATAGCAGCGTGTTGGTTTATTGGCCTTTAAGGTCAGAGGTCGCTGAGACTGAGATCTGGAGAACTGTCTGAAACTCTGTCCACATCTTCAGCGTCAAGCCCACTTCCAGCATCGCTGAGGTCACTTCCTGTCAGGTCTGAATTTAGACGAACACGTCGGCGCCTCTGCTTTGTTTGTGGCTCTAAAAACAATTTGGAAAATGGGTAATTGTTAGTCTAAATCCAAACATTTATTTCAAACATTATTTAATCAAATAATAATTTATATAATAATAATAATATATATATATATATATATATATATATATATATATATATATACACACACTACCGTTCAAAAGTTTGGGGTCAGTACATTTTTATTGTTTCTTTTTTTTTTTTTTTTTTTTTTAAGGAATTAATACTTTTATTCACCAAGGATGTATTAAGTTAATAATTAAAAGTTTATTAAAAGTTAATAATAAATAATTTACATTGTTATAAAATATTTATATTGAAAGAATCCGGAAAAAAAAAAATTACAGGTTCCAAAAAATATTTGACACTTAAGACTGGAGTAACAGCTGATAAAAATTCAGCTTTTCATCACAGGAATAAATTCTATTTTGAAGTATGTTAAAATAAAAAACATTATTTTATATTGTAAAATCATTTTGCAATATTACTTTTTTTTTTTTTTTTTTTAAATAAATGCAGCCTTGATGAGCATAAGAGACTACTTTAAAGACTATTACAAGTCTTACTGACCCCAAACTTTTTAACGGTAGTGTGTGTGTATATATGTATATGTGTATATATATATATATATATATATATATATGTGTATATATGTATATATATATATATGTATAATATGAATCAAGGTTTCCCAAACATTATTTAATTAAATAATAAATAAATAAATGAATAAATAAAATAAAAATAAAAAGCTAAATAAAAAAAATAGAAGCACCCTCCTCTCATTAGGGTTATTATTGTTAACTAAAACTATAAATATTGAATACATATTTTTTTAAAACATTGCTTGAAATGAAATAACATGTAAAAAAATTAAATATATATTATATATATATATATATATATATATATATATTTATATATGTGTGTGAATAAAATAATTTCATTGTTTATATATAAAAATTCAATCTAATATTCAAAATATTAACAAAAAACTATAATAGTATATCAATGATACTAAAAAACACAACATTCTTCAATCTGTTGCTTTGATTGCATTTGTTTCTGTCCATTTCTCCTGAGCTAAATGCTGTCAGTGGTTTTGAAAACATTAGTCATGGTTATTTGGCACAAATTCTCTGTCAGTCACACTGAATACGAACAACATTTCATTACAATCATTTGCTCCTTTTTCACTTCTGAAGAAAAATTCTCTACTCTGCACCTTAAAAAAACACAACAAATTACTTGTGTGTCTGCACACACTCTGCAAATACAGCTAGTTCTGATTCTGATTCGAAATGAGGATGTACATTTTGATATTTAGATCAAATTAAATTAAAAAGTTTTAGTATTTTAATCTAAAGAAATTATTTAACAATATATTTAAAAAAATATATATATAAATAAAATATATTCATTTGTGTACATGCAGCTATGAAAAAAGGTTCTTCCTAACTATTTTGTTATTTAGATTTTACTTTAAAAATCTGACCCGGACATTTCTGTGTGAGATTTGCTCTTCAGTACATGTGTATCTCGTGTCAGTGGTTATGCCTGTGCGCATGTGTCACCTGGTTCTTCCAGCCACGACGCATCCAACTCATCGGAGCTGATCTCGGCCAGACTGGGGGTGGGACTGAAATCATCCTCCGACCCTGACGACACACGTCTCTGGGGCCTCGTTTTCACGGTCACCACTGCTACCACACAGGAGCGAGAGAAACATGAAAGGACGCCCCATGCAAAGAGGGCGACTGTGCAGAGAGCTTATAAGCACAGCAGCCAAAAACCAGCTGGTTTGATTTTAAAGGTCACAGAGAGGCTAAATGACAAACATTAGAAATGGCTTTCAAGGGTAAAACAACAGAAGCATTATCAGACCCTTTCATTGATGTGTGTACAGCTGCGACTCACCTGGTGTCTGTGGTACCTGTGCAGGTGTGGGGAGGGTTTCTCTCAGGACGAGACCTCGCACCTCGTCCTTCAGCTCAGAGACGGTGACTCTAAAACACACACAGAAAATAAAACACCAGTCTTTAGTCAAGACTATTGTTGATAGTGAAAACCAAAACCATAAAAAACATTTCGATTACTTAAAATAAAATAAATAGAAGTTCAAAAATAATTTGTGATGCAATAATCTGGGGTCCACATAAGTGGTGCACTGTTGTGTTTCCCAGCAAAACTATGACATTTCAGTTAGTGACGCACTTCATTTGGCAGCGCTCAAACCACTGGCGCATATACTTACTTGCTGGCAACCTGACAAAATAAAAGCTTGCTGATTTTAGGTTTGAAATGTAAAAAAAAAAAAAAAAAAAAAAAAAAAAAAAAAAAGAAAGAGGGAAAAAAGTGAAAATATATGTAGAAATTCTGCCATAATTTTAAGTGTGAAAATGTTGAAAGTTCATATTAAAATAAATAAATAAATAAATTTGCTGAAAACCGGCCAAAATAAAAGTGATGCTGATTTTAAGTTTGAAAATGTTGCAAAATTCATATTAATTAATAAATAAATAAATAAATAAAAAATTGCTGAAACCCACCAAAAAAAAAAAAAAAAAAAAAAAGTCGGCTAATTTTAGGTTTCAAAATGATGAAAATTCATATAAAACAAACAAATAAATAGAAAATTGCTAAAATAAAAGCTTCCTAAGTTTAGGTTTGAAAATGTTGAAAACTCATATTAAAAATATGAATAAATACATGCATAAATAAATAGAAACAAAAAAAATATTTGCCAAAAAAACCCACCAAAATAAAAGCTAGCTAATTTTAGGTTTGAAATTTTTTTAAAAATATTTTAAATAAATAAATAAATAAATAAATAAATAAATAAATAAATAAATAAAAAGAAAATTGCAGAAAAATAAAAGCTTGCTGATTTTAGGTTTGAAAATTTTGAAAGTTCATAATAAATAAATAAATAAATAAATAAATAAATAAATAAATAAATAAATAGATAAATAGATAGACAGATAGACAGATAGACAGATAGACAGATAGAAAATTTCCAGACTAAAACCTTGCTGATTTTAGGACTGAAAATGTTGGGGAAAAAAAAAAAAAAGGACGAAAAACAAATGTAAATATCAGCAATGTATTTTTTAAGTGTACCATAAATAATTGGATTTTTTATTTTTAACTTCTTATCTTTAATTTAATTATTAAAAACAGAAAATATAAAATTAAAATCTCATAATAATAATAAAATAAAACTTCAACATATTTGCCAGAACTATATCAGTACTGTATATCAGTGATATTAAAAATGTTTCTCCAGCTGTTGTTTGGTGCCACTGTATGGACGCACTCACCTGAGGTCACGCACTTCCTGTTGAGTGTGCTGGTACTGTGACACCATCCGAGCGAGATCAAAACTCTGCGTTCGGTACGAGTCAGTAAAACTCTCTAGCGTCTGTAGAATACAAACATCACGTGAGTGTGAAGTGAACAAAAACACTAAACACTAAACATGCTATTTACTGAAACCACGTGACAAAAACATCTCATTCAGAACATAAATGCTCATGTAAATGACTACTGCATTTTTGGCACCCTGACCTGCAAGTGTATGCAAAAGTTAGTAAATCATAACAGAAGTCATTCACATACACAAGTCATTTTAAATGCATATTAAAGGTAAAGTCCTTTGAGATAAATAATGTAAAGGATGAGAAAATGCAAAGGTTTGGGGGGATTCTGTAATTTCATGCTCACCAAAACTGCATTTATTCAATCAAAAATACAGTAAAATTGTGAAATCTTATTGTAATTTAAAACAAGCGTTTTCTATTTGAAATTATTTTACAATGTAATTTATTCCTGTGATGCAAAGCTGAATTTTCAGCATTGTTATCAGCATTCAATGTACATTCTAAACGTCTTTACTGCCACTTTTGGTCACTTTAATGCATGCTTGTTGAATAACGTTATTAATTTCTTTTATCCTGACCCCAAACTCTTGAACAGCAGTGTACACATATAAACACATGTGTGATTTCTTTACTTTAGAGCTGCGTTCATACTGTCTCCTTGTCTCTCTGGCCTCGGACTGGAGCTGGAACGTATCTTCCTCCTGCCGCACTACAAAAACACAAACCACTTTGCTTTTTTAAACATTCACAAACATGGTATAAATGTAACCAGAGTCTGAACGTCTATCAATATTGACGGGGTTATGAACGTGAAGCCAACACAAACACAGGCAGTATCTGAGCGTCATGTTTATTTGCGTGAGAGTGAAAGCAGCGGATCGGCTCTGCGTGTGTTTATTTTGACACAAAGTGCATTTGCTCTGGCTGAGAGCCCTGACTGTAATAACACAACACTCAAATACTGAAAGAGTTTGATTTATGCGTGTAACGCTATAGTGTATATATCTAATAGAGAAGCCAGTTCATTCATCTACGGCTTCAAATAGGAAAGGTAACTAGTATATGACCTACTGAGTTTGTTTTTGAGAATGTCCACCTCTCTCCTGAGCTGCTCCAGTTCTTCTCTGCGCAGTTTAGAGCTGAAACTGTGAACGGACAAACATCATTATAAGCAGTAAATGTCTGTGATTCTCAACACAGCGCTCAATACAGTGTTGCTAAACTGCTTGTTTTGCATTAGTGGAATATCAGTACAATCAAAGCATATCTCATTTACTTCCTAGTACACATTTCTGTTTTGCTGAGCAATGGGATAAATATTTACTATGATTTTATAGATGATACTGATATAAAATTAGAAAATTGTGAATATTAGGAATAAATTAAACCAGTTTTAATTCGGTCAGTTTCTTTTTTTGTCTTACGACTCAACAATGTTGAAATGCACAATATAAATACTGCATATAAATACATCTCTGAAGAATTATTACCTTTTTTTGGAGGTTTCCTAAGTTTCCTAGACTCTAAAAATATAATTTAATTAAACATTTATAAATAAATATAATTATGTATAATAAATATAATTTATATAAATATGATTATATCAATATTCTATATATTAATTAATATATTATATATAATGAATATATTATTTTAATTTATTATATTAAAATAGTAAAAAATATATTTATTTATGTATGTATGTATGTATGTATGTATGTATGTATGTATTTATTTATTTATTTATATATATATACACACACACACACACATACACATGGGTACATTTAGAAGTAAGGAGTTTTCCTTTTTTCCAAAAACCCAAACATGACCTTACTAATAATAGCTGCTTTGAAACAACCTACATTGTATAACGTTCTGTATAAATAAAGGTGATTTGTAGGAATATGCGCATAAAATACCATCTTTGTTTGCTACTGTCCACCATGTTACTTTTACTGGGTAACACAGTTGACAGGTAACTTAGTTGACATTTTTAGTGTTTTTGGGTCTAGATGTTTAGAAATATATTTTCATAAACAAAACATACATTTTTGTTAAATTGTCTCGTTAAAATTTGCAGCAATAATACCATACTGTGCAAATTATTGGAGAATGGGACAAACCATTCCTTTTTGAGGGGGGTTTTCTAGTGGGTAGCTTAGTTGACAGTGGTTTTTCGGACAAAAAAATAAACGTTATATCACAATAAACACTTATTTTTGAAGCGCACACCCAAATGTCTGGATAACCTAATCTAACTGAAGGCAAAGCTATTAAATGAAATTACATTTGAGGTAATTTTCATGCTTAAATGCAGAGTAGAATGAGCAACTTTACAAAATTGGACAGCTGGATACCAGATACCAGGGTTGTTTGTGATATGAACATCATTTCTGAACAAAAGATAAGGCTATTGTGATTGGGAGAAATATAATTGTGTACTAGAAAATTAAGCACTGGGGCTTTATATTGATGAAAATAGATCAAATATATATATACACACATATACATATACATATACTTATACACATATATATATAATTTATTCCTGTGATGTTAGACTGAATTTTCAGCATCATATATATATATATATATATATATATATATACACACACACACACACACACACACACACATACATATATATACATATACATATACATATACATAAATAATGATGCTGAAAATTCAGTTTAACATCACAGGAATAAATTATATTTTAAAGCATATTAAAATAGAAACACATTACTTTAAACTGTAATAATATTTCACAATATTGCTTTTTTTTTTTGCATTTTTGACCAAATAAATGCAGCCTTGATTAGCCTAAGAGACTTGTTCAAAAAACATGAAAAATCATACTGATCCCAAACGGCAGTGTATTTTATTTTGATGATGCAAATAAAGCTAAAGCAAACTATAAATAAACTAAGCAACAATTTTAAATGTTGCTTTGGCAAATTAAGTAAGTTAAAGAAAGTTTAAGCTGAACTAAACTAAACTATACTGATATAAAATTAGGAAACTGGATGGATATTAGGGTGTTTTCAAGCCACTTTTAATTTGGTCATCTCCCTTCTTGTCTTGAGACTGAATCATGTTGACATGCACAATATTAATATTGCTTATATATGCATCACTAAAAAAATCATTACAGACCTTTCTTCCTGGTTTCCTAGAGTTGTGGCTCGGTTGATCTGACCTCTCAGATTGCTCAGCTCTCGATCCACCTCTCTCTTCCACTGCTCGATTCGTCTGTCCGGTCCAGGACTTAGCGATCTCCGCTCCACATCCCGCTGTCTCTCCTCCAGTTTATCCTGAAGTCTCTTCTGCTCCTCTGGAGGACAGAGATTGCGGAGTTAATATGACCTCAGAGGTTGTCTATATACTTAGCTATTGAAAAGAAGTGCTAAACTACAATAAAATCGCAGTATACTAAACTACATCGAGACGGATCACCTTGTAATGTCTGTATTTGTCTTTGCTGATCGTTCCGTTCTCTTTCCAGCAATCGAAGACTCTGTGTTAAAGTCTCAATGGCCTGTGATGAAATAACATTTAAAACTTGTTTATAAAAAAACTATTCTAGAATGATCTGTTGATGGATTTAGTTTATTGTAATTAATAGTAATCTCAAACAAAATCATAAACAAACACATTCTATCCCTGGTTTACACTAAATAGTGCTAAACAGATTTAAATAAGACCCAGTGTAGGGCCCTGTGATTTCCAGGAAGTGGAAAATTTGAATGGAATCGCAAAATCCAGTCATAAAAATGGCCCTACCAATGCATTACGTGATCCAAACACATGTTAATAGCAAATTAAATCTATCTCGGTTGTTCACATGTGACTGAATCACCAGAGCTGGACATTAGCATGTGACTTGAGCGGGTGTTAGTCTGACCTGACTCTGTTGCTGTAATTGTGTTTGGATGGCAGTCAGATCTGACCACTGAACCATAGTCGGCTTCAAATCAACACCGGCTGTGACCTCTCTGACCGGAAACACATCTACAAAGAGAAACCAGGGTTTGATAGTGTGTAATAAAATCCCAGGACTTGCAAGGACTTTTCAAGCACTACTTTTTTGATTTTCAAAGATTTCAATCAGAGAACTCACTTATCAAACAATGTCTTACGCTTCAAATTCTAAAAAAGATAAATGAAAATATACTAATATAACAAAATGGCAAAAATAAAGCAAAGCACATGCAAAGTATGCAATGAGTCAACTCAAGAAACCACATAACATTTAAAATGGGCCATTATTCTGGCAGCAACAGGTGTGATACCGATTTAAAATATATATATATTATATACACTTTGTTTTGTTTTTATAACTGTACTGCCTTCATGGTTTGATGTTTTCTACTGTTTAAAAAGAAAAATCAGAAAAAAAAGATTCACGAACACACTCGGAAATCTTAGGAAACTCAATATGTGGCTGCAGAGAGATTTATCAATAAGAGGAAGAATTTTATGCTCTAAAGCTGAAGGATTGTCTCGACTGACTTACGCTGCTCTTTCCTTGGAGGTTGACAAAGGAACATTAAAAAAAGTTGAAAGCATGTTAAACAACTTTGTTTGGAAAAACAAAACTCATTATATCAGGAAATCAGTAATAATGAATCCAATAAAACAAGGGGGACTGGATTTTTTTAGATTTTGCTACCTTAAACAACACTTTTAAAATTAACTGGCTTAAGAATTTTCTTAAAAATCCTTCTTCCCTTTGGAATATTATCCCCAATTATATCTTGGTGGCCTGAATTTTCTTTTACTCTGTAATTATAATGTCTCAAAAATCCCTGTCAAACTTTCTAATTTCCATAAGCAGATGCTCTTGGCCTGGTCCCTCATATACAAACAACTTCTCTCCACACAAATACTATTATTCTTTACAAGAATAAATCACTTTTCTTCAAGGATTGGTTTGAAAACAACCTTCTTTTAGTTGGACAGCTTTTTAACTCACAAGGCAGACTTCATAATTATTCAGATTTTTTACAGAAATATAATATTCCCGTATCTGCTGATGAATATGCGATTGTTTTCAATGCCATTCCCTCTGGTGTGTCTTTTTCTGTTGCAAGGTTCTACATTTCCATGGCCGTGTTCTTACTTGCTGAATTTAACTGACACAGTGTCTGGAGGTGTTTGCTTTTCTGAAGATCGTCAGAAAAATAACTATAAAATCAGAGCTCTCTTCCAGGCTGAGATAACAACAATTCCATATGTAATATCGTATTGGAATAATATTGTGGAGAACATACCATGGGAGAAAGTATGGACCTTGCCTCATAAGTATCTGCTTACCAATAAAGAAAAGAGATGACATTTAAGCTGATTCACAAATGTTACCCGACTAAAGTCTTTCTTAGGAAATATAAGCCTGACATTGAAGTGAACTGCAGTTTTTGTCATTCTTCTGAAGAAGACTTCATTCATTTGTTTTGGCAATGCATCCACACAGAGAAATTTTGGTCTGATTTTACTAGTCTTACTTTGTAACTGACTTCTCATTTTGTTTTAAAGATGCTTTGTTTGGATTATTTGAATATTCTAAGGAGAATACAGGAAAATATTACATAATTTATGTTTTCTGTTAGCTAAATTTCACATTCATAAACAAAAGTTTACTGCCTCTAAACCTCTTTTTTCTTTGTTCAAAGTGGACTTGGATAAGTATGTAGAAACATGCTCTGCTAATTTGAAAGCTATGAAAACTGTATCTCTGTATTCATCCTTTGTGTCATCCTAAAATGTAATTTTATGACACTGTTTTTTTTTTTTTTTTTTTTTATTTTGTCTGTAATTGTACTGTCTTGTTGTTTTGAATATCTGTAATGTTTAATTAAAAAAAAAAAAAACACTCAGAAATCTTGACCTGAAACAAATAATTCGCGATTCGCGCTCCTAAGTCCTAAACTGAATCAAATGATTCGCAAACCCACACCGAAGTCCTGATCTAAAGCAAAGGATTTGTGATTCGCGCTCTGAAGTCTCCATCTGAATAATGATTCGCAAACCATCATTTCAGATCGTGACTCAGAGGGCGGATCGCGAATCATTCAATTCGATAAATGATTCATGAACCCGCTCAGAAGTCCCGATCTGAATCAGATGATTCGCAATACGCGATTTGAAGTCCCGATCTGAATCAAATGAATCGCGATTCGCGATTCGATAGGTAGCGCTTCAAATTACTTGGCCGAAATCCCATTCTGAATATGATTCGCGAACCATCATTTCAGATCAGGACCGGGAGCGCGGATCGCGAATCATTCAATTCGATAAATGATTCATGAACCCGCTCCGAAGTTCCGATCTAAATCAAATGATTCGCGATACGCGATTTGAGTCATTTGGCAACGTAATGGATTAACTGATTCTGAGTTTCGAAAAGCTCCGTTTGACCCATCACGATACGTGCTTTTAAAAATCATCACAAGCGATGTTGATCTGGTTTTTGCTAGTGAATCGTTTCAAATGAATGATCTAAGTCACGAGTTTGAATCAAACGGTGCGGTTTCAGCTTAAACGACTCAATTGATTCGCTTCATCTGTTCCTCTTTTCGCGTTTTCAGCCATGTTTAAACATTACTGTCTTAGCTCGCTAGTTTTAGACAAATAACTGAAATAAGGAAAATAGTATTATGTTTTTTGAATTGTTGAATTTTGCATTAAAAGATATGTGCTTGTTGAAAAAAATTAAACACTTATTTCATAGATACATTGTCTTTCAATATTTCAAGCAAAAAGTCAAATTCAAGTATACTTCAAGCACTTTAAGCACCTTTACAAACCCTGGAGAAACACATGATCACTTGAAATCTGATTAAATAAACCAAAAAGATTCTATAAATCCATGAAAAAAAAATAATAAATCCATTTGTATTCAAGTTTGTTGGCCTACTTGAAATTATTAATTTTTTTTTTAATAATTATTAAATTATTACTGTTAATTGAAACAAGCCAAAATAAAATAAAACATAAGATGAAAAACGTACACTATATGAACATTAGAACCAAAATAAGTTTAGGCTCAAGCACCGTAATTATTTACTAGAAGAATAAAAGCTAAAACTGAAATAAAACCAAAACTGAAATGAAAGAAATTCAACTTCAACAACAAAAGAACACTTTTACTTATGCTTATTTAAAACATTAATTTAAAAAAAAAAACTATAACAGTATATAAACACACTAATCTAGCACTGCTCCCGAACAGAATATGAAGTATTTTTGAATATTTTGACAATAAAACTTTGTGCAGGCCCTTTATTTATTTATTTATTTTTATTTCCTTTTATTTTCAGATTAGGAACAGAAACACAGAACATTCCCCATCTGCCAAAATTCATTACTCATGTTTCATAAACGGGCTTAGTAATCATTTAAAATTATATTTCTATAATATATATCAGTGGTTTACCTTCTGTTCCTCTGGGAGATCTTCTATGTGCAGTCAAGCGTTCCTTGTAAGACACAATATAATATATATAATATATAATTTATAAATAACTGAGGTAAATTGAAGCTGCATTCAACAAAAGAAAGTCAGTCATTCAGACTCAGAATAACATGCGTGTGAGTAAATTGTAATTTTAGTGCATTGTCTCTTTAATTAATTTAATCGACATCAAGCGCGCACTCTACCGGCTAGTATCTGCAACATGCTAAACTGACACACATGTGCAGAAAATTAAAATGAATCGGATTATTAGTGATGAAATAGTCTCTTACCCTCATTTTTGCGACACTTCCATCAGCCTCGGAGATGATGGAGCTCAACTGTTGATCCCAGTTCATCCCGAGCGACTGATAATCAACTTAATTAAATTATGAGGCTAAAAGCTGCCTGCGGTATGAAGACACATAAAGCCAGAGGGAATGATGACAGGTGAGGTTACAGCGACAGGTAAACGGATCGCGTAGCGACACCTGATATAACGTTACTGCAGAGCTGTTTTAGCTTTAGTAAACAAACGACTGAAATCAAACGACGCTTCAAAACACACGCGCGCGCGAAACACTGAGCGACCGGTAATCTCAGAAAACCCTCAGGAACGCATGTCCTGTCATAAAAATGGTCTTTAAAGCAGTTATTATTTGTCTAAAATCCCATATTCATGGGATCAGTGCCCATTTCAGTTTAAATCCAGGAGCCACTGTATTCAACGCCACTTCCGGCACAAAAGATGGATTATGGGAAATGTAGTAAATCTCGATTAATGGCCGCTCACTCCTTGGGACCTAGCAACGATTATGGAAGGAAAATAAACTGATTTATTAAGATATAACACCATCTCCTCATATTAAATTCTACTGCATAAACATGTGTTTAATATTATTTACATTTTACATAATATGCTACAATTTAATGAGTGAGGCACAATTTAAACTTTAGACAAATTAGCTTTAGTAAGTATTGCATTTTACATTTTATATCACCCCACACACCATATACAATCCTACCCAGCCCCAACAAAACAATCCCCAATTAACGGGAATGACATCTGAGGGAAAAGAAAAAAAAAAAAACAAGAAAAATAAATAAATAAATAAAAAATACAAATAATGATAATTAAAATAAATAAATAAATAACATAAAATAATAATATCTCTCTATATATACACCTCCACTCAATCCACGTCTAAGGTTTTTAAATTATTTAAAAAATGTGATAAATTGTTGCCATTTTTCAAGAAACGTTTCTTCCCTACCTCTGATATTGAGAAGGAACCCCAAAGATTGCAATCAAAGGACAATCAACTAATTTGACCCCTAGGACATCAGAAACTATTTTAAAGAAAGAATTCCAAAAGTTTTGCAACTTGGGACAGAATGCAAACATATGGCTAAGGTTACATGGTGAAAGTTTACATTTGTCACACACATCTGAAACATTAGGATATATTTTAGAAAGTTTTGTCTTCGAAAGATGACCTCTGTGGATCGTTTTAAATTGTATAAAGCTAAGTCTAGCACATGAAGTGGTGGTACGTACATTGTCTAATACTTTACACCAGTAGTCATCCTCAAACTCTAAATCAAGTTCTTCTTCCCAAGCCCTAATAGTTTTAATGTTGTGGGGATTATCATTTGACAAGATAATTGCATATATCTTAGAAATAATCCCACCCATATGAAGATTCAGTTTAAATGCCTCTTCCCATGGAGACCTAGAAGGCAGGGAGGGAAACCCAGAGAACAGAGATGAGGCACAATGCTTAATTTGAAAGTAACGAAATAGGTGAGAGGGAAGCAGATTAAATAATGAGGATAATTCAGAAAAGTTTCCTGTTTGTTCTTCTGAGATAATACTAGGAAGTATTATCTCTAAACGAGAGGCCAAAATTTTAGCTAAAATCTTACTGTGGTATTTTTAAGCTTTATTTTTTTTATTCTTCCCTTTAGTCAAATGTGGTACAGTGTTAAATATAAAAAAAAAATATAAAAAGAAAACATAAAAACCTTTTACTTGAAATGAAAGTTAACAGAAGTAAAATATTAAAAGAACACTTTAAGTACATTAATAAATTACAATAATAATATTATTATATTTTTTAACTTGTTGCCAAAGCAACATCTCATTTTTATTTAGTTTAACGTGATATACCAAGGTATAACAAATTAAACCGGAAATAAAAATGAATAGAAACTATATACATTTTAAAAATAATAAATAAAATGACAAGAAAAATACAACTAAATTACTAAACTAGCCAAATTTAAAATGAAAACAAAAATACTATGAAACTAATTCAAAATATATACAAAAAAAAAAACAAACAAAAAAAAAAAAAACTGTAACAGTGCCTCAGTTATGCTAAAATAACACTGATGTGATAAATCTTCATGCATTTGGTTGTTATAGTATACATGTTTCAAATGTCATTTTTATGTAATTTTAAGAGAAAAAAGCAACTGAACAGAACTTTTTAACTTTTGTACAGTTTATTTCAAGTTCAAATGTACACACAGCAAATTACAGTGTGTAGCGAGGCTGGTTTTCACAACAGAGAAAATTAGTGTTTTTTAAAGTCATTTTACAAAATGTAGAATTAAAATGGAACTGAAATGTAAATGCAGTTTTTACTATTTAAAACATCTGGGCCATTTGACCCATGTCAACCCATTGTCCCATCCGAGCAGCGTCCTCCCAGTGTTCACCGTGCACAGAAACAGACCCAGCAAAGCAACCATACCGAACGTCCCTCGGTGGCGCTTCTTGGGCTCTAACAGGACAGAACACAATACAGAAACAAATTTTAATAGATGTTTTGACCTGTATTCATTCTGTCAGCTTAAATGTCTTAAATATACACAGATCAGTCCTGTGGATGTGCAGAGACTCACTTCCAGTAGAGTATCCCTGAGCGTACAGCACCCGACTGAAAATCCAGATCATTCCCAACGCGCTGGCCAGACGCTGAGAAGCACAAACACAACAAACAGTTCACTTGACAGTTTACATGTGTATTTATAGTGCACGTGCAGGTAAGGGTTAATAAAGCTTGAATCTGTACTCACTGGGTGCTGAATCCCTCCCACAGATAAATGAAACAGGAATGGCGACAAGAGTTCAATTCTGTTTTACAATAATAATCACAAACAATAAGTGATAAAATAAAAAAACCCCACAACATTCACTTTTATATAAGCTTATATTTATTGTAAAGGAAACTTTAATATTAAGCAGTAATATAAGATCTGCCATGCACAGACACATAGAGTTGAGGTCAAAAGGTTCTTGCTGCTTGCTGTTCTTCAAAAAAATCCTTCAGGTCCCACAAATTCTTTGGTTTTTCAGCATTTCTGTGTATTTGAACCCTTTTTAACAATGACTGTATGATTTTGAGATCCATCTTTTCACACTGAGGACAACTGAGGGATTCATATGCAACTATTACAGAAGGTTCAAATGCTCACTGATGCTTTAGAAAGAAACACGATGCATAAAGAGCTGGGGGTGAAAACTTTTGGAATTTGAAGATCAGGGTAAATTTAACTTATTTTGTCTTCTGGGAAACATGTAAGTATCTTCTGTAGCTTATGAAGGGCAGTACTAAATGAAAAAAAATATATTTATGCAAAATAAGAAAACTGTACACATCTTCATTATGTTCAAAAGTTTTCACCCCCAGCTCTTCAAGCATTGTGTTTCCTTCTGAAGCATCAGTGAGCGTTTGAACCTTCTGTAATAATTGCATACGAGTCCCTCAGTTGTCCTCAGTGTGAAAAGATGGATCTCAAAATCATACAGTCATTATTGGAAATGGTTCAAATACACAAAAGTGTATCTGAAGTACAAGGGACAGTTTAACTGCTCAGGACAAACAAGCAACTCATGAACAACTATCACTAAACAAAAAAACACAGCTGTGGATCATTCAGGTAACAACACAGTATTAAGAATCAAGTGTATGTGAACTTTTGAAAAGCACAGTTTTTATAAACTATTATTTTCTCCTGTGAACTATATGTAATCATCTTTTATGTGAAATATCTTCAGGTCAGTACTAAATAAAAAATAACATGCATTTTGTACGATCCCTCTTATTTTGGTAAAATAATGAACACTTTGCAGATTCTGCAAGGTGTGTGTAAACTTAACCTCAACGGTATTTCCTGAGTGATGGATATTAAACATACGTGTTCTGATGCGCTCGTTGGATACAGTTGAAATGGCGACCAGTCTCTGGATCATCACTGTACATTGTCGGATACTAGAAAATAAATGTTCTTCTTGATTCAGGGCAAACTAAATTGCGTCCATTAAGCAAATCTTTAGCAAAACATATCAAAGATGCTGTGAAAGTGTGAACTACTGTCTAATTTTTATTTATAATTTATTTTTTACATGTAATATTATTACAGTATAGCTACAGTTGCTCAGTTCGGTTTCAGTACACAAATGCGGCTGACAAATGCTGCCTGTATTTTTCAGTAGTCCCAATAAATTACTGAACTGTGTGTATACAGAACATCAATTATCAGTGCATGTTCAGTGATTAGTGTATGTTAAGTTACCGGGACATTGTATTTAATCCGAGCCTTCACCACATTATAAGACAGATAAAACATCAGGAGAGATGATGCCGCTCCGGTCAGAGCCACATAGCCGTACTCTTTAGACAAAACCACCATCTTCAAAACTGAGGATAAAACAGAAATATCACAGTATCTGTGTGAAGATGACATACAGATGTGCACAGCACGGAAGGGCTAAAATATGTGAAACATCTCCATTTGATGCTGATTACAGACAAACAAAAATAGCTGGTTTGTGACAGAAATGAGAATGCACTCAGTCAGTCTCTGTCTGTAAGCGGACTTTAGTTACTATCAAATGCCCAAAATGAGAAAACTTAATAGCTGCGGTAAGGTTAAAGTCAAATAATTCTAATAGCTGTCAAGAATGCATATTTTTGTAAAAGAAGCACACGTGCAGGAACAGGTAAATTTGCTGTGTGCACCATTCACAAGAGTGTAAAAGCAAAAGGCATGCATTCAAGTCAGTAATCTTGCTGTTAGTTGCATGGACTTTTTTACAAGATTGTGATGACGTTTCAACGGTCGTCAGCAGCATAAATCCTTTAAAGTTTTACATTTATAACACTTTGTATTACATCACCTTTTCATCAAGTTCCAAAAACGCGTAAAGCTAATGCGAGGGTGTTTCTAATGCAGCGTCTATGGGAGAGACGGTAATTTTTGAATATCAATATCAATCTTTTTTTCCTTTGATTAAAAATAGTGAAAACGGTTTCGTGGAGTTCTTTTGCTATTTGAGCAAATGGGAATGCAAAAATATATATATTTGTGGCGCTCTCCCATTCACTGCTCTAGGTTTTTATCGAACTATGACGACTTCCGCTGCTGAGAAACCCGGAAATGTGAGGTCCATTATTTTATTATTATTATTTTTTAAATAATCAAAAAGGTTTAAAAACATTTGCTGATTTGGTTTTGTTACCTGTGCTGTGCTTCTGTGCTGGTTATCTGGAGGGCGGAGGCCGAAGGACAAAGATCATGTAGTAAAGGTGACGCTTATAGGTAAAGGGTCAAACTCCGCAAGCCTCATCCTCCTTCAAAAAGCCAAATGCACGCTTTGTTTAAAAAAATGGAACCATTTAAAATATAATTTTTAAATAACAATTATAAAAAATATGTATTTCAAAATATTTTGTACATTCTGGTCGTGCTGTTTTGTATATGGTTGGTAAATACACATCTTGTTTTCTTATTTTCTAATCTTGAATAAAAAAATACTTTATTGTTTTTAACGCCACGTCAGCATTGGGGTTATGGTGAAAACGAAGTAGCTACTAAAAGTTGCATAATAAAAAAGACTTTTAAAATTACTGCAGAGAAAAAAAACAAACGCTAAAATACTTACACTGGTTGTCTGCTTACTTTATAAACACTACAGGGTTCAAACGTTCTATTAATCAAAACACCTATATATCTGTCATTTAAACACATCTACACACCCCGCAATTAAGCAGGGCATCAAAAAATTAGTTTATACTCATAGTATTCCTCTCCACGGAAATCTTTAGTAAAAGGCGAAAGATTTATACGATATGAAGAAAAACATGAGTGTACTAGCTTTAAGAAAGCAGCAGTACGTACTTGAGTGACAGGAACACATTTCACGAGAACGGTGGGAACCCGACGGACGTCGTCGCCGTCTGTTTAACATTTAACATTGATTGTTTGCTGTGTTGTATGTGGTTAGTTACAACATTTTGTATAATATAATACAGCAGCTCACCCGGTCTTCTCTTATTGTAATTTCAAACAAAACAAAATCACTCAACTATCAATGTTAAGCGGTTACAAGTATACATCTGACCAAAAGAGGGCACTATTTCACTAGTGAATATACCTCTTTTTTTATAGTTTTATTTTCAAATGTAATGTGAAGCAAAACATATGTTGTATAAACAAACATTACAAACATTTTTCTTCAATAACAAGAGGAAGACAGAAACAAAGAAAGACAAAAAAATAAATAAATAAATAACAATCATTTTTCAGTTATTTTGCAACAAGAGAAGGTAAATGCTCCAAAAAAGAGCCCCAAATTTTTTCAAAAGATTTTGGTGATTTTCTAACATTGAAAGGGATTTTCTCAGGGGTGCAATATGAAAGGAGTTCGTTGATCCAATGTTTTTTAGAGTCGACTTCCAATTCACTATAATATACATTTTTTCCCAGCTGTACCAGCCAAAAATATGAAATATTTTTTATGATGAGACAAATCTAATGACTCAGTATCCCCTAATACCCAAACTCTAGGATCATAACTGATTGGGCTACCAATAACCTTTGAAGATATATCAATTATACATTCCCAAAAATCCTTCAGTACAGGACAATTCCAAAGCATATGAAGTAAATTGCCTTCAAACATTTTACACCTTTGACATTTGGAAGGTATAGTAGTGTTTAACATGTGGAGTTTGTGAGGAGTATAATACGTTCGATGCAGAATATTAAATTGGATTTGTCTGTGTTTGGTGGATATAAAAGTAGTCCGCATTCTTCATAGCACACTCCCACTCTACCGGACTGTATGTGCAGTCAAGATCTCTCTCCCATCTCTGTTTCAAGACCACATTGTCAAATGGCTTAAAATTGTTTGTTAATGTACTATATCCTACAGAAGCAATACCTCTCGGAGAGAACACAATCTTGTTAAACATAACATTTTCAAACGGCGAAAATGTTGGAATTTTGGGAAATGTCTTAGGGGTGATCTCTTTGACCCAGTGTCTGACTTGCAAATATTCGAAAAAATTATGTTTAGGAATATTATATGTCTGGGATAGCAATTCAAAGCTCATTAAGGACTCATTGGCATACAAGTCCTCCAGTGTCTTTATTCCTTTACTCACCCATGCTTTTAAGATGCTATCAGCAATACCAGGAGGAACAATAGGGTTTTCACAAAGAGGTAAATGTCTAAGTTGGACAGTATTAAAACTGCATAGATTATGTGATTCTACCCAGGTAGAAAATGTATTAAGTATTAATTTATTTTTAGTGAATGTAGATAACTTTTTGACCTCAAAAAAGGAACAACCCTTAGTGGGATGGAACTCATCTCCCACTGTTCTATATCTGTCCATCTAGTATCAACCTCATCAGGGTGGAGCCAGATCCATATAGCCCGAAATTGCGATGCTAAGTAATAATGTCTAAAATTGGGAAAGTTCAGCCCACCTTTCTTACATGGTGCTTGAAGTTTAAGAAGTTTTACTCTCGGGTTTTTGCCTTTCCACAGAAAGTCTGAAAATACTTTGTTTAGTTCCTTAAAGTATGACTTGGGAATGTTCAAGGGAAGACACTGAAATTTATACATATATTTAAGTAAGATATTCATTTTTACAACACTGATTCTGCCTATTAATAATAAGGGTAAATCTTTCCATTTCTGCATGTGAATATACCTCTTGAAGAAAACGATCTCTCGCCTACCCTTCTAAACCTTCGTTAAACAAAAAACCTAATAAATAGATAAAATGAATCTTTGTAAAATATCTCAATCTTTCACTGTTACCACCTTCAAACTTCAAGTAAACATAAAATACCTCATGATGTTCACACCCATACTAAAAACATAAAAACAAATTCTAATATTTTAACCAAATTGAAAAACCCCACACTTAACCAGAACATCAAAAAATTAAATTATACTCATGATGTCCTTCTCCACAGAAATCTTTGGTAAAAGGCAAAACATTTATACGATATGAAAAGAAACATTAGTGTACTAGCTTCTTGACAGCGCTAGTACGTATTTCAGCGTCAGGAACACATTTCACAAAGACGGTTGGAACCTGGCAGACGCAATATTTTCAGCATTTAATTATTTGTTGTATGACTGGGCACTTACAACATTTTGCATATTGTAATTAAGCAACCCATTCGGTCTTCCTTTTTATGTTTTTATATATGATTTTATGTAGACTATAAAAACTCCACGATGTCTGATTAAAAGACACAGATATCCTACATGGCCCTACAACTGAGCAAAGGGCACTATTTCATTAGCGAATACAAAGGAAAAAATAACGAGCTTATTTGAGAAGACATTAATAAAACAATCTGTGCACAACATATGCACACAGACTTTCACAAAATAGAAAAAATAAAAACGCTACCATAAATAAACACTACTGTTAAATAAATCTGATATTTTCACTGAATTGAGAAGCCCCACAAATAACCAGGGCATCAAAAATTAGTTTATACTCATTGTGTTCCTCTCCACGGAAATCTTTAGTAAAAGGCGAAAGATTTATACGATTTGAAGAGAAACATGAGTCTACTAGCTTCTTAAAAGCGCTAGTACGTACTTAACCGTTAGGAACGCATTTCACAAGAACGGTTGGAACCTGACAGACACATTTGGTATTTGATTATTTTTTGTATAACTGGATAATTTTGTATAATACATAAACATTTTGTAAAATATAATACAACACCAATATATCAACAATACAATATCTTGATTAAAAAAACAGATATGCAACTGACCAAAAGAGTGAACTATTTCATTAGTGAATAAAGGAAATGTTCTCTTCACAGAAGCTAACACAAACACTAAAGCAAAAGTGATGAGCTTATTTGGACAGACAATGATGAAAACATCTGTGCATAACACATATGTGCAGAAATGAGTATTCTTTCACAAAATATACATTTAATTTTTTACAGGAGTAAATGCTTTCACAAACACAATACACACTATAAAAGACACAAGTGACCAAAAGAGGGCACTATTTCATTAGTGAATATAAATAAACTGTTAAATGGATCCGATGTATTTACCAGATTGAAATGCCCTACAATTATTTCAGAGATACAATCTCAAGCATTTAAATTATATGAAGAAACTAAATGAATTTTCATAAAATAAACTTCCTAAGAAAAAAAACACAAAACAAAGCCATTATCATAAATAAATCTGATATTTTAACAAAATCAGAAGCCCCACAATTAAGCAGGGCAGCAAAAAATTAAATTATACTCATGGTGTCTTTCTCCACGGAAATCTTTAGTAAAAGGCGAAAGATTTATACGATATGAAGAAAAACATGAGTGTACTAGCTTCTTAATAGCGTTAGTACGTACTTCATCGTCAGGAACACATTTCACAAAGACGGTTGGAACCTGGCAAAAAAGTAATGAGCTTATTTGGACAGACATTGATGAAAACATCTGTGCATAACACATATGTGCAGAAATGAGTATACTTTCACAAAATATACATTTAATTTTTTTTACAGGAGTAAATGCTTCCACAAAAACAATACACACTATAAAAGACACAAGTGACCAAAAGAGGGCACTATTTCATTAGTAAATACAAAGAAAATGTTCAACAACACCACTAAATAGATCCGATGTATTTACCAAATTAAAAATCCCTACAATTATTTCTGAGATCTCAGAAATACAATCTCAAGTATTCAAATTGTACTAAGAAACTAACACATCTTTATAAAAGAACACCCTAACATGAAACCGCAACAAAGAAACACTACTAACATAAGTGAATCTGATATTCGAACAGAACTAGAAGCCCCACAATTAAGCAGAGCATCAAAAAATTATATTATACTCATGGTGTTCCACTCCACGGAAATATTTAGTAAAAGGCGAAAGATTTATACGATATGAAGTAAAACATGAGTGAACTAGTTTGAAGAAAGCAGCAGTATGTACTTGAGTGACAGGAACACATTTCACGAGAACGGTGGGAACCCGACGACGTTTACTTTTAGGCTGACACAATACACTATACACAACTGACCAAAAGAGGGCACTGCCTCATTAGTGAACACAAAAAGAAAATGTTCTTTAAACTGAAAGCAAGGAGCGCTTATTTGGACAGACATTTATAAACATGGCAGAACTGTTAAAAAATATTTACTTCCAAACTTCTGTATAACCCCCAAAGATGTGTTTTTGGTTACTCTTTGAATGTAGACCCCTCTGACTGTAAATTATTAATTTATTGCTATTCCTTGCAAAATGTAAATTTAAATGTACATTTTCTCAGAAAACGCCTTTTTTATTTTCAGAAAAGATTTTGGTGTGTATGTGAACTCTTTAAAAAAAATCTAATAACTCTTTCATGGTGTAAATCTTAGCTATAAAATAACATAATATGCTTTGGATTATTTTATGTAACCCTCATTGTTTTTTTCTCGTCTTTTTTGTTGTATGTATTATGAGCAAAAAACATAACATATACGTGCAAAAACAAATACACTTCCACAAAGTACACACTTAAAAGAAAATTTACAGAAGAACCACAACATTATTTCCACAAACGCTAAACTATCAAACAAATCTGATATTTCAACCGAAATAAAAAGTCCTACAATTAAGCAGAACATCAAAAAATTAATTTTAACTCATTGTGTCCTTCTCCACGGAAATCTTTAGTAAAAGGCGAAAGATTTATACGAAATGAAGAAAAACATGAGCATACTAACTTCCCAGGGGCGCTAGTACGTACTTGAGCGTCAGGAACGCGTTTCACAAGAACGGTTGGAACCTGACAGACGCAATATATTCAGCAATTTATTTGTAGTATGAGATTTTGAGATTTCAAAATGTAGTTTAAATGCAGCTTCAAAGGACTCTAAACGATCCCAGCCAAGGAAGAAGGGTCTTAGTGAAACGATCGGTCCTTTCTTTTTCCGAAAAATAAAAAAATGTATACTTTTAAGCACAAAAGCTCGCGTAGCACAGGCTCTCGGACGCGCGTCCAGTGGTAGTTCTTGAACGATTAATTCATTTTGAACGATCTTTAATGTGACTCGCGGAAAACGAGTCGTCTGGTGAAGTGATTCCTTCAGTCGCGCATGCGCAACATCCTGTTAAGTTCTTTACTGGAATTAGTTCACGAGTCTTCGGGTTTTTCCGAGTCGTTCGTTCATCTTATGCGACTGTCACGTGATGCTGATTTTGCTAAAATGAACTAAATGACTCGAAAAAAGATTCGTTCATTTTGCTGAACGAGACTCAAAGATTCGAGTCGGTAAAATGATCCGAACTTCCCGTAACTACTACGAATCATGTCTAAGTTCATCGTCTGTGTACTCCGGCTAAAAATGGTAGAATATGGCGAAAAACTCGATCGTATTTTCTCCTACAACTTCAGAATCGTCCGGTACGTTGTACTTTTTTGTTTGTAAACAGCGTTTTCTTTACGACTGAAGACAGAAAGACATGAACGTCTTGGATGACAAGGAGTGAGTAAATTATTTATAAATTGGCGTTCTGAAAGTAAACTTCGCGTTATGTAAAAAAATAATACACTTTAAAAAACACTTCTAGCATAAGATTATAACAAAACAACACTATCACAAAAAAATCTGATATTTAAATAAAATTGAAAAACCCCACAATTAAGCAGGGCATCAAAAAATTAAATTATACTCATAGTAATTTTCTCCACGGAAATCTTTAGTAAAAGGCGAAAGATTTATACGATATGAAGAAAAACATGAGTGTACTAGCTTTAAAGCAAGCAGCAGTGCGTACTTGAGTGACAGGAACACATTTCACGAGAACGGTGGGAACCTGACGACGTTTACTTTTAGGCTGACACAATACACAACTGACCAAAAGAGGGCACTGCCTCTAACCTAAAAGTGACGAGCGCTAATTTGGACAGACATTTATAAACATGATAGAACTGTTAAAAAAAAAAAAAATTACTTCCAAAGTTGTGTATAACCCCCAAAAATATGTTTTTTGATTACTCTCTGAATGTAGACCCTTCTCACTTTAAATTTATTATTCATTTATTGCTATTCCTTGGAAAATTTCACATTCATAAATGTACATTTTCAAAGAAAACTCCTTACTGTTTTATTTTCAGAAAATATTTTGGTGTGTAAGTGAACTCTTTAAAAAAACTCTAATAACTCTATCGCATGTAAGACTCTTTTATGGGGTAAATCTTTTAAGATAAATTATAATGCTTTGGATTACTGTAACTCTCATTTATTTATTTTTTTGTTTTCTTTTCTTTTGTCTTTGTAATTGTTGTTCCTTTACTGCATAATAACAAAACATGGTAGAACTTGTCTTTTTTGCAGAATGTGTTCTGAGCGAAAAAAAATAGCGAAATATAATTCGTCATTACAGAGAATTAAACTCCGAACCATTAAGATCCTGTTCAAAGTCTAAGCAAACAAACTGGATTTTTTGTCTGAAACAGAACAAAATTACATTACTGAAATTATGATAATCTGACATTCAACACAATTGACAAGCCCCGCAATTAAGCAGAGCATCAAAAAATTAGTTTATACTCATAGTGTTCCTCTCCACGGAAATCTTTAGTAAAAGGCGAAAGATTTATACGATATGAAGAAAAACATGAGTGTACTAGCTGTTAAGAACGCTAGTACGTACTTGAGCGTCAAGAACGCGTTTCACAAGAACGGTTGGAACCTGACAGACACATTTAGTATTTGCTTATTTGTTGAATGACTGGATACTTTTATATAATACATAAACATGTTGTAAAATATAATACAGCAATTCATTCGGTCTTCTCTTTTTGGGGTTTTAAATAGGATTTTAGGTGTTGAAAAAACTGATTTAAAAAACATATGCAACTGACCAAAAGAGGACACAACTTCATTAGTGAATACAAAGGAATCGTATTCTCTTCACAGAAGCCAACACAAACACTGAAACAAAAGTGATTAGCCTATCTTAAGAAAAATTATTGAAAACACATTTTAAATAGTCGTTTCTTTATTTGTGTTGGGATAAGTCATCGAACTCAAATACTTTCAAAAAAACTTTCCAACATTAACCTTAAATAAAAGCGGACGCAAACAACATTATCATATATAAATACAACATTTTTACAGAATTGATAAGCCCCACAATTAAGCAGGGCATCAAAAATTAGTTTATACCCATTTCGTTCCTTTCCACGGAAATCTTTAGTAAAAGGCGAAAGATTTATTCGGTCTGAAAAGAAACATGATGTACTAACTTCAAGGAAAGCAGCAGTGCGTACTTAAATGACAGGGACACATTTCACGTGAACGGTGGGAACACGACGACCGTTGCTTTTAAATTTTAATTTAGGCTGACACAAATGTACAACTGACCAAAAGAGGGCACTGTCTCATTAGTGAAAACAAAAAGAAAATGTTCTCTTCACACAGTCTAACACGAGCACTAAACTGAAAGTGCCGAGTAGTGATGTGTCGTTCTTGGACGATTCGTTCATTTTGAACGAATCTTTAATGTGACTCGGGACGAACGAGTCGTCTCGGGGAATGATTCGTTCAACATCCTATTAGGTTCTGTACTGGAATTAGTTCACCTGTTTCGAGTCCTCGGGTTTTTAGAGTCGTTCGTTCACCTTATGGGGCTGTCACGTGATGAACGAACGACTCAAACCCGAAAACTTGTCAGATAAGAGGCAAGGTGAGCGAATCATAGACTAAAGACCCACGTAAACAATGAATTAATATTTTCTGATTCTTATAGCATTATAGTTTTTTGTTTTAAGTGTGATCAACCTTTGTGTAAGCAGTAGATGTGTTAGGGAGGTAACAGGTAACATTTTAATTACACTGTGCTAAAACGAACGAAATGACTCGAAAAAAGATTTGTCCATTTTGCTGAACGAGACTCAAAGGTCCGAGTCGGTAAAATGATCCGAACTTCCCATCACTAGTGCCAAGCGCTTATTTAAACACGCATTTATAAACACAAATTCTCTTTTTCGCTGTTTTTCGAGAAAAAAAAAGACAAAATACAATATATCTTGACAAGACATCAAACCCCTGCCACAAAATCCTGTATTAAATTCCTAATAAAAAAGCAAATATAATTCTAAAACAGACCAAAACTGTTTCAATAATAAATTCTGACATTCACCAAAATTGAGAAGCCCCGCAGTAAAGCAGGGCATCAAAAAATTAGTTTATACTCATTGTGTTCCTCTCCACGGAAATCTTTAGTAAAAGGCGAAAGATTTATACGATCTGAAGAGAAACATGAGTGTACTGAAAGTAGCGTAGTTCACCAGTACATACTCGAGTGACAGAAACACACTTCACAAGAACGGTTACACCATGGCATACACTAGTACTGAAAATATAATGCATAAGAACAAAGTATAATAACGTTACACTGGGTACGCTATTACAAATAAGAGTGTATGCATGTATAAAATAAAAAATATTTAAACGAATTGAAAAAATATTTAAACCGCATTGCATTGTGGGTAAAAGAGCTTACTTCCGGTTTCGTCATCAGCTCGCTTTAGCTCATGGTAGAAAGTCTTAAGTAACATTATCAGTCTCTCTCACTGTAAACGCTTTGACAACCACTTTTTAAAATGTACCCTTTGAATTGCTTTGGTTAAACTTGTCTAATCTAATGCAAATACAACATGCGATTCAAATTAAATAAATGCAATAAACATTCTAGCCTTTACTGTCATTTATATTAATACAATAATATATATATAATATAATAAAGTAAAAAGCACTTTAATACTTGTAACAAAAATGTCAAGCATTTAAGCATAAATCAGATCCAACCGTTTTTAAAATTAAAACAATAAATAATTGTGACTAGTCCAAATGAGAAAATATGTAACCATCAATGGTGGCCCATTTACTCTTAAAATATTAGTAGATAAATCAACAAAAAATTTGTTTCTCCCCGTCGGGGAATCGAACCCCGGTCTTCCGCGTGACAGGCGGAGATACTGTCCACTATACTAACGAGGAACCAACTGACATTTTAACGCGGGATAGGGGACTTTTATGTAAGATTTTTCAAACGTACTGAACAAGGAAGTTCATAATAAAAGTCCTATGTGCCGTTCTGAGATCAGCTGCCTCCTCGTTAGTATAGTGGACAGTATCTCCGCCTGTCACGCGGAAGACCGGGGTTCGATTCCCCGACGGGGAGAAACAAGCTTTTTTTTTTATTTTTAGGTACAGAATAAAGAAACGTCTTGTATATATATACCCAGTTAATAAAACAATTACGCAATACTTTAGTTCATAAGGCCGACATATTTTAACAGTAAAACTGTATGTTGTACAAAACAAAACAATTTTGTGAACCACTTGGTAAAACGCGTCTCCTCCACAGCGAATGATTGACAGACAACTGTTACGCTACCAAACACTTTAGATACACTTAAATACCCCGCCACGAAAACTGTGAAACAGCGCCATGAAATCTACATGCGGCCAAACATATACTGCATCCGTAGTGTTAAACACTACCACAGAGAATGAATGGGAAAACTTAAGAGAATTTAAGCTTAACCATTTTCGGCGGACGCGCGGGAGACCGGAGTTCGATTCTCGGACGGGGAGAAACAAAGTTTTAGTTTAAACAATAACAAAACAAGCAGCACAATCGCTAAAACAAACAAGACGTACTTGTTTTCCAGAATTTCCATTACTATGTGGATAAAACAAACTATACAGATGTAAATAAGGGGAAAACACATTATGAAAAATCGCAGGACACAAATACGAGAAATCAACAGAAAAACGGCGAACAGTTGACGCACAGTTTTGAGGCATATTCAAGAAATAAGCCATCTTACTGATACGCTAATATATGTTAAGTCATTCGTTAAAAAATATTGGATATTTTAAATTGAGAGAATAATATTCGCCACGCACTCACCGCCAATCGTTTATTTACTACATCGACACGTAGTGGTGATGGACGGTACTACAACCCAAACTGCGTTTTACACGATTAAAGTGAACAAACAACATATCAAAAGTTAATATTCTTGTTAACAACGATTGTAAATATTGCCATGACATTAGACATCCATCAAGCGGCCTTTATTCCACCTTGAGGATCTACTTTTCTAGCATTAGCATTACACAAATGTGTGTTCAAGAAAGCAACAACCTGATATTGCAATAAAACTATTAATTCTGTCTCCAAATTAAGAGTCAAATCCGTGAAAACTGACACTTACCTTGCCTCTTTGTTTTTCGTACAACACCTGACACGTTTCAGAAATTGCTGGAAAACTCCACATCGAAGGACCTTTTTTTTGTGGTCTAATGAAGCCTGTGACAAATTAGTCTGCACTTCTGTGAAATGCCTGTGTGTGTGCTTTTTTTTTAATACAAATGCAAAATGACGTTTATAAAGAAAACAAATAAACACATGAAGTCTGCTATTAGAAAAAGAATAAAGAAAATATACTCACATATTAAAAAATAACAGGCATTTGGCATAGCATACACGCCTCCATTAAGGCCCTGCACAGATTTATAAATCATGCACAGGCAAAATACACATCACACTTTTATAATAGTATATTATTAAGCAGTTTTATGCTTATAAATAAATAGCATGTAAGAGCAGTTAAAAATGTTATGTCCTGAATTAGATTGGAGAGAAGTTCTAAGTGAAATCTGAATTTGAAGTTTCTTCATAATGCTTTTTGAAGTAGGTTACAAGCCTCAAAAGTCTGGCCAGTTGGATATTGCCCAGAACAAAAGCACAATAAGTTTTTGCACATGAACTGGACCCAACAGTTCTCCTAAATGAAATCATTTTATTATTTTCCAAGCTTTGTGCAAAGTTCCAATAAGGCAAAATGCCATGAGCACGAAGATTACAAAATAGCTCCACACTTACTACTATAGTTGTTGTTGATATTTTGAATAACTGTTTATTTTTTATTTTAATTTTTGTCTAATTTTAGTAATGTTACATGCTTTTGACATATTTTTTAAATTTAGTTTTTCATGTAATTATATTTATATTTTATTTCAGCTTTTTTCAATTATCAAAAACGTTTTTAAACCTCTTCATGAGTCATTGTTTTATAACGACTTTTACCGTTTTCTCTTTATTGCTGTATTGCATCATGTGCACAAACTAACTGTTAGGAATTCAGGCTAATATTCCGGGTAATAAAAGCTGAAAACAATTCATATGCACTATAAAAATGGTGGAAATGGCTTGAGTAACAAGCATAATACTTTCCTCATCCTTGCCTCTCTCATACAGTATGAACGGGATCAGTGAGAAGAAACCGTTTCACCCGAAACTGTGCTGCATTTCACTGTCTGCCAGTTACAAGTGAGGAAAACTCATCTCGCAGGACCGGGGCCAAAGGGCGTGAGGTAAGACATGGGTGGCCGTCCTCAGTCGTGATTCCACCGCTGAAATCTTTTTTCCATGCTGTGGCTTTGTGCGCTGGACAGTGTGGGAAGACGTGGGATGAAAGAGCGTTTGGTAAATGCCCCAACCACACGATGTTTAAAGTCTACGCAGGGATGTTTAGATACTTTTGGAAATCAAGTGAGAAGGATGGAAAGTCTGCTATGAGAATTCAGAGCCCTTCAGATAACAGATTAGCTAAACCTGAGTCTCGGGCCAGAGAGCGAAAATGTTCCATCTGACTCATTTCTGCATTGAAAACTTTTCAGAAAAGCGCTCTGCAAGAAATGCATCAGATTTTCTAACACAAATTCATTTAAGCATATTTTCTACATTGACCTCTGACCCCTATCATAAGGATGCTGCAGTGCAATTTCTTGATGAATAAAAATCATTTTTTGCAGGCTAATCCATACTTATGGATTATAAATGCACAAAGTTAAACATGTTTTGGACTCCATTCTGCCATTATCTATGAACATCTGCTGGCTTATATGACCCAAAGCACTGTTTAGTTTAGTTGGCTTCCTGCTCAGCTCTCATGCCTGTCTGGGATGACGCTCTGGTCCTGTAGAGGAGTGAGTTAGTGCCAGTGTGGTTTGGGTATCCGGTCAGACCACCACCGCCTGTCCACATCATGACCTCCAGTATGTTAAAGAGTGAGCCATTCATGGACACATTTAATAGAAAACACAAACACTACCGTTCAAAAGCTTGTGGTCAGTAATGTTTGTGAAAGAAGTCAGCGCCAAGGCTGCATTTATTTGTTTAAAAATACAGAAAAATCAGTAATATTCTGAAATAGTATTACAATTTAAAATAGCTGTTTTCTATTTTAATATAATGTAAAATGTAATTTATTTCTGCAAAGCAATGCTGAATTTTCAACATCATTACTCCAGTCTTTAATATCGCATGATCCTTTATAAATCATTCTAATATGCTGATTTCTAAATATTATCAATTTAAAAACAAACAAACAAACAGATATGCTGGTAAATACTTTGCATTCAGTAACTTTTTTTCAAAGAAATTAATACTTTTATATTTTTCTAATTTAAAAAATGCTGTTCTTTTTAACTTGTTTGAATAAAAGCTGTTCTTTTCAACTTATCATTCATCAAAGAATCAAAGAAAAAAGAATCACAGGTTCCAAAAAAATATTAAGCAGCACAGAAATATCAACACTGATAATAAATAAGCATATTCAAACGATTTCTGAAGGATTATGTGACACTGAAGACTGGAGTAATGATGCTAAAAATTCAGTGCTGCGTCACAGAAATAAATTCTATTTTAAAGTTTATTAAAATAGGGAACCAATATTAGAAATTGCAATAATATTTCACAATATTACTGTTTTTTCTGTACTTTTAATCAAATACATACAGCCTTGATAAGCATCAGAGACTTGAATTAAAAAACATTAAAAATCTTTTTGTTTATAAAGCACTTGATAGCAAAATTGCTCCTGGAAGTGAGCTAAATATGATGGCCTTCTTTTAGGCCCTTCATCAAAAGTTTGGGTTTTTTTTAAATTATTTTGAAAGAAGTCTCTTTTGCTCACCAAGGCTGCATGTATTTAAATTTAAAATTTAAATCTAAAATTTTCTGAAATATTATTGCAATTTCAAAGTACTGTTTTCTGTGTGAATATGTTTTAAAATGTAATTTATTCCAGTGATGCAAAGCTGAATTTTCAGCATCATTACTCCAGTCTTCAGTGTCACATGATCCTTTAGAAATCATTCTAATATGCAAATTTGCTGCTCAAGAAACATTTCTCATTATTATCAGTGTTGAAAACAGTTGCATCTTTTTTCACGATTTTTTAATAAATAGAACATTGAACAGAACAGCATTTATTTTAATTATCAATCTTTTGTAACATTATAAATGCATTACCAACACTTCAGATCAATTTAATCCATCGTTGCTGAATGAAAGTATACATTTCTTAAAACTAAAATCTGATTGATTTTTAAATGATATATATAGAAACATGCATATAGATTTTTTCTTCCTATGTGGAAATAAAAAGTGAGATTACTGGTGTACTAAAACTGTAAAATGAGCTGGATTTTCTAGGGGAAAAAATCTTAACAAAATTATGTTACTTGCTTGCAATGCAAAACATCAAGTACTTTCTATGTTGTTGCGTTCTGGCTGTTTTTATTAAGTTGCTATGTGGTTGCTTAGGTAAGATATGTAAATCGATGGGACTTTTTGTATCCATTTTATTGTTTATTAAGCAAAAATTGTAAATCAGATCATTTAGAAAAGTCCTGTCTTTTTTATAATAAGGCCAACAGGCAGATTATAGCAGCCTGTGTTAACAATGACACTGTTGGCTTTGTAAAAGAAGAAAAAAAAAACATAAACAAAACCTACTTTATTATAAATTTGCAGTCATGGTGGAGGAAACTTGGAGGATTTCACATTCCAATCACTCAACCTGCTCTGTTCTGCATGGAAAGCAGTTGTTCCTGAAATCAATGGCATCAAGTTTAGATTTTTTCATAATGTTGGCTTCTCTCTATAAGCTTTTTTATGATTGTGCGACTCAGAATTATGAATTATGAGACTTGATCCCTGCCCAGTACAGTTGAACATAAGTGTAATTCATTAGACAGGAGAAGAGGCACGTGACGTTGAGGAGATGAACAGAGATGTCAGGCTCTTTTTTTCCCGCATGTGGACTCCATTTGTGCGGCGCATGAGAGCGTTTGGCACAGAAGCCCTTTGGTATCTCTCAATCCATCTGCTCGGGCCAAATTATCATATCCTCCAGACTCCAATGAACGTAAATCATCGGCGGGAACACGGACACGTTTTCCCTGGCCGTCATAAAACGATGATTTAAAGCCACGGGCTGTCAAAACACGGCCATGCAGCTTTCACGCAGCAGTTTAGGGGGGAACACAAGGACTTCATCTCATCTCAACAATTTATGGCCTCTGCGGGACAGCGGACAGATGAGCGCTCGGCCCACCAGCAGACAGGAACGCACAGGAAACTCAGGCCTGTGTTTAGTAGCCCAAAGCCTTGATATAACCATCAGCAGGGAGTTCCTCGTTCTTCCAGGAGAAGTCAGGATACATCACTTCTGGCGCATTGGTATGTATGTACAGTATGTGGAAGGTTTCTGATGGTTATGCTGTGTTTGTGAGTTTTGGAGTTTCGGCACTATAATGCTGAAGGACACACACTGTTTTAGACTCAAGGCGCATACTGAGACCAAGGAAAATAAATACTGCGAGTCTCCTGCATTTGCACGTATGTGAACATAGGTCCAGTTGTAGTTTAATTATTTCTAACACAAGTACTTTTTACAATTATAAAATTATATATATATATATATATATATTTTTTTTTTTTTTTTTTTCAATCATAAATGATACACATACATGCATACATACACATATATGCAAGTAATTGTGTATGTGTGTTTATGTAGCCTATATGTTTAGAAATATATAGGCCATGCATATTTATATATTGCATATTTATTAGGGTTGTCAGTTGATTAAATTTTGTAATCTAATTAATTACATGATGTGGAGATTCATTCATCCCAATCTAAATCAAATGATTTGGGATATATGCTCTAAAGTTTCAATCTAAATCAAATGATTTGGGATATATGCTCCAAAGTTTCAATCTAAATCAAATGACTTGCGATATGCGCGCCGAAGTCCGTATCCGAATTGATAGATTCATGGATTCACTCCGAAATCCCGATCTAAATCAAATGATTTGTGATTTGTAATCCAAAGTCCCAATCTAAATGAAAAGATTAATGGAGCCGCTCCGAAGTCCTGATCTGAATGATATGATTCGCGATTTGTGATCCGAAGCTCCGATCTGAATCAAATGATTCACGATCCGAAGTTCCGATCTAAATCAAATGATTCGCGATTCGCAGTTCCAAACTAAATCAAAAGATTCACAAGCCCTCTATATTGCTAGGGACAGTTTAGTAGTCGCTGGATATTGGTAGGGATAAGTCCCTAACAAAGGAAGGTTAGATTGATTTTAAGGGCCAGACAAGGGAGAGGGGGCCCAAATGCAATTTTTTACCAATTTATATATAAAAATCTAAATCATAAGTCAGTTATAAGTCAATTCATTTTTAGTGTAATTATTTGAAAATAAAATTATTACAAATTATACAACTAATTGCATAAATCTATAAATGTTAAGTTAACTTAATTATCTATCTATCTATCTATCTATCTATCTGTCTGTCTTTATTTGAAGCAGGGTGTTCATGTCTTTTGTGTTTTGTATGTGGGCAGATTAAATGAAATGAAATCAGTGAGGGTTTGAATCTGTGCAGTGAATGGGAATGGGCTTTTGGAAAAGCAGCGTGACGTGAAACCGCCTGACTGAGTAGTATGTCAAATGTGGAAACGGTTCTGGCCTACAAGCCCCCAAATGAATGATAGATGTGATATTTTCCCTGCAAACACAAACATCTTCAGTGATTTCAGCTGTTGAGGATACACCCGGGACAAAAAAGCCCAGACCACCGTCACAGCCAAATGAGGATGAATTCTTTTTCTGGATTTTTTCATCTATTTTTACAACTTCCATTCAATTCCCCGGCTGATCGTTGAGCTCCATGTGAAGACAGGCTGCTTGGGCCGCACAAGATGATCCTGGTGTAGACGGCCATACCTGCAGGTGCTTCACCCTGCTGATGAATGTTTTGGGGGACAATGCAAAGGATTTTTCTTAACTTTTGCATTCTTTCATCTTAACAGGCCAGCCGTCGTTCCGTTTAAGTCATTAAAGATGAGCTTTTCCATCAGAGAATCTCTTCATAAAGAACTAAACCAGTCCTGTATTACTGGACCTCTGAAGATTTATGTCAGTGATGAGATGGAAGATAGACAACAACAAATAATAAGACGCACCAGCCAGACCAGAAAAACCATGAATAAAGTGATTTTCCAGAAGCGAGTTGGAAAAAAGTTAATTGTGCATAGATTTTGATCATGCTTTTGCACTGGGACATTCTGCTTAAACATCAGAACTTGATTCCTGTCACTGCTGGTGGTCACATATGTGACCCTGGACCACAAAATCAGTCTTAAGTCGCTGGGGTATATTTGTAGCACTAGCCAAAAATACACTGTATGGGTCAAAATTATAGATTTTTATTTTATGGCAAAAATCATTAGGAAATGAAGTAAAGATCATGTTCCATTAAGATATTTTGTAAAATTCCTACTGTCAATATTTCAAAACTTAATTTTTGATTAGTAATATACATTGTTAAGAACTTCATTTGGACAAATTTAAAGGCAATTTTCTCAATATTTAGATTTTTTTGCACCATCAAATTCCAGGTTTTCAAATAGTTGTATCTCGACCAAATATTGTCCTGTCTTAACAAACCATACATCAATGGAAAGCTTAATTATTCAGCTTTCAGATGATGCATAAATCTCAATTTTGAAAAATTTACCCTTATGACTGGTTTTGTGGTCCAGGGTCACATATTTGAGGAACTAAATGTATATGAAAAGCTGCTTCATGGTCTACTAAACAGAAACAAAAGATCTGTTATTATACTAATAAATAAACAATCAAATTATGTTGTTTAGTTTTATATTTGAAATCTGTTTTAACAATGAAGGCCTGTTTGTTGTTTATTCTCTTTTGTTTCTACATTTCAATCGCATTGGTTATTGACCTTAATCTTGGTAGCATTATATTTCATTTCTGACAGAAATGAAAACGATGAGGAAGAAAAGTACAGCTCGTTCAATAATGGATTTCATGGTTGTTTAACAACAACATACCGATTATTAAGTTGACGAAACGACAGCTTTCTGTAACTGAACAGTTTTGACCAATGTGAGTTGTGAAAATTGTGATATACCCCTTTAGAACCCGTGGCACCGTAAAGACGTCTTTTCCTCACAGCCTTGTTTTCATCCGGTTAAATTCAATATGGGGTGAACTACTTTTATAATGACTTTAATACACTGAATATTGCTTCACTGTTAGATTTGTAGTTGCAGTGGTTTTTTATGATCAGTAGATGGCAGTGTTGCATCATTAAAAAGGAATTCACGTAGTTTCCTAAACGTTAAAGCCCTAAACACATATTCCTGTCCTGAGCCCGTTTGGACAAGAGGCATTTCAGATGGTCTTTCTGGATATGGACTCAGTGTTTTTTTTTTTCTTCTAGGCAAGATATGTTTTTTAGCGCGTTGCCGCTGAACAATTGTCCATCAGTCTGTCAAACAAATGTATGAATTAAAGACTTTTCTTTCCTTTCCTAATATAATTTATTTTAACACGTATATATTCTATTTCTGGCAATATTCTAATTCTAATGTTGTTGTTGTTATTAAAAAAAACAAACAAACAAAAAAAAACATTAATCTGAATTTCACATGACAATGGCAGATCTCGAGTGATCCAGATAGCTATTTTAACATCAAACGTTTCTTTATTAGGCTATTTTTGATATGTTTCATTAAAGCATGAGAATAAATGTCAAATAAAGCATTAAAAAACATTCATACACGAGTTTATACAGGTACAATACAGTATACAATAGTTATAACCTAACAGGTACAATAAATGGACATTTTGAGACGCGTTTTCGGTTTTTTTTTTAATATATATATATGTATATGATCGCTCTCTTTTCTGACGTTACTATCAAAATATTTCAAACATAAATGTAGCAATATTTACGTTCCAATATTTGATTGATTGATTTCAGCTAATAAAGTTCTCTTTTGATGCCAAACATTCGAAATGGGCTGTGACTTGTAAATCGGGTTAATGAAAGATGTCACTTAAAACTCTTTCACACGGAAAAAAAAAATTCTTTGAGCTTTGAACATGAACTTGTAGAGCCCATAAACCTGAAGTGTAATAAAACTGTTTAATTAATGATCCCGAGTCAGGTGAATGGGAGCAATCTTCGTTCCTTTAAGTTTACTTATTTTTCTTAATTAAAATAACTCCAGATTTTTCCTTCAAAAATCAGGACGAGTGTTCACCATAAAGAGCCGTGAAAAGACTTCAGTATCATATAAGTGTGTGAAATGTTAAGGGCCAGAAAAACATTTTGTTCAGTCAGTTTGTTTTTCTATTAATTGATTATCTTTTATAGAAAAAATGTTTGTTGATTAAAAAAGTAGGTGGGTTTTGTCATGGTTAATTGCATTCCAGTAATGCATATATCCGCAAAAATGTCTTGAAATCTTCTTTCTCACTGACATATTAAGCATCGTTAACATAGTATTTTTATTACCCTGGATGCTTTGTACGTAAAATTGCTGGGATGCATTTAATGTGTGGGAATATGAACCTATAAAACAGGACAGAGTAAGCCGAAACACATGCATTGGTTGATTCAAAACATTCAAAAAGAACAGAATCATTACGGGTCTGCATAAATAAATTAACCAAATTATTTTTAAAAATATCTAGTTATTTACGTAGTGCATGGCACAGGTCAAGTGCAATATTTCAGTACTTTCTTCGACAGCAATGCCTTCCTTTTAATTACGCTTTTTTTTTTTTTTTTTTTAAATTAAAGCTACTTTGTGTCTTATTTTTGGCAGACATTTTTGTGACTTAAAGCATCTAACTTAAGAAGTTTTTTTTTATTATTATAATTAATTCTAGATTCTGCATTTAAAGACTTTTTTAACTATATGCCACCCACGATTAAAAACCTCCGTTTAAGGCATGTTTTCTAATGACTGCAGTCAGTTTAAATCTAATAGCAATTATATCAAAGCGTAATTGCACTGAAATCTTTCGATAAGACTGAGTGAAAACAAACAGAGCTTTCAAACGGTTTCTTTGCAGTTAAGTTCAATTGGCTTCATTACCAAAGTGCTTTGGCCCACCGGCTGGACCCGAAACAAACAGCCCAAATGATTGTAAGGGTTACATAAACATTCCCAAACGAGACGCTGGAAAACCCCATTCTGGTCTGCAGAGAATCTTTGCTTAATCCCAGGAGACATTCGGATTAGATACGGATATAGTCAACGTACTTTTTAATCTGATAATGGGCTAAATTAAAATCAAAGTGGCGGCAGGTTGAACACGTTGCTGTCTACATTTCAATGATGCTATCCTGGGGTGCGTTTCCCAAAAGCTTTCTTAGATAACTATGACCGCAAATTACATAATTCAACGATTCAGAGTTTCCTGAAACCATAGTTCAAAGGAAAATGTGCAAAAAGTAGCGCAAAATTGGAAATGAAGCTATCGACCTGTGATTAGAAGCGTATCTGGTTAGCCTGACATGTGGACTATAGTTTATCCTCTTGAGCAAGGTATTCAAGATAACATATAGAACATTCGTTCATTCAATTTAAATATATATATACGTTTTAATCTATATATTTTAACCCGCGCCATTTTTGAAGAGTACACATGTGCACAGAATGCTAGGTAAGACGTATGACATAAGAGGGAATTTCCATTGAATCAAACATCAAATAAAGCAAAAATAAACAAAAAATGAATTAGTTTACATATTCGTTATATTAGCATCTCTGATATCTCCTGTCGATTAAACAGTCCAGATTATTAGTCACTTTCGGATATAGCCCCGCCCCTTTCCAGCGCTGCGCTCGTTGTCTTCTGTCTTCCGTTTGTATTTCCACAGCATGAAGGTAAGATCGTACGAACTTATTAATGAACCGCTTGTGTTACTCGTGGTCTACTGACATTTATGATATCCGCTTTGAACATTACAATGCACATGACTTCTTCGACAGCAATGCCTTCTTTTTCATTACCCTTAAAATTATTTAAAAAAAATGTAAAGCTACTTTGTGTCTTATTTTTGACAGACATTTTTGTGACTTAACAAAGCATCTAACTTCATAAGATTAAATAGTCCAGATTATTAGTCAATTTCGGATATAGCCCCGCCCCTTTCCAGCGCTGCGCTCGTTGTCTTCTGTCTTCCGTTTGTATTTCCACAGCATGAAGGTAAGATCGTACGAATTTATTAACGAACCGCTTGTGTTACTCATGGTCTACTGACATTTATGATATCCGCTTTGAACATTACAATGCACATGACTTCTTCGACAGCAATGCCTTCTTTTTCATTACCCTTAAAATTATTTTAAAAAAATTTAATGCTACTTTGTGTCTTATTTTTGTCAGACATTTTTTTTGACTTAACAAAGCATCTAACTTCATAAGATTAAATAGTCCAGTCGATTAAATAGTCCAGATTATTAGTCACTTTCAGTCGATTAAATGATTATTAGTCACTTTCGGATATAGCCCTTATTTTTGACAGACATTTTTGTGACCATTTTCAGTGCTGCGCTCGTTGTCTTCTGTCTTCCGTTTGTATTTCCACAGCATGAAGGTAAGATCGTGCGAACTGCTTGTGTTACTCGTGGTCCACTGACATTTATGATATCCGCTTTGAACATTACAATGCACATGACTTCTTCGACAGCAATACCTTCTTTTTCATTACCCTTAAAATTATTTTTTAAAAAAAAAATGTAAAGCTACTTTGTGTCTTATTTTTGACAGACATTTTTGTGACTTAACAAAGCATCTAAATTCATAAGATTAAATAGTCCAGTCGATTAAATAGTCCAGATTATTAGTCACTTTCGGATATAGCCCCGCCCCTTTCCAGTGCTGCGCTCGTTGTCTTCTGTCTTCCGTTTGTATTTCCACAGCATGAAGGTAAGATCGTACGAACTTATTGAAGAACCGCTTGTGTTACTCGTGGTCTACTGACATTTATGATATCCGCTTTGAACATTACAACGCACATGATAACTTTAGCTAACTCTACAATACATAAATCCACTTCACCAGCTAATTACCAGCTATAGTGCTACCCAAAAACAAAAGTTTCTCTGACGCATAAAGCCTTACAGAACCATTGTGATTCAAACGGCTGAGATGCGACGATATGATTACAGTCCTGAATGACTAGTTGGTTAGCTTCTCCAACATGCATAGCACTATGGTAATTAAACAGCGTGTTAACATCGTTGTACAGGAAACGCAGCCCTGTCTAGGAAAGGTGTCACCACACTGAAATGTTAGTAACCTAAATATTTAGGTAGCCTGTTAGTAACCTAAACAGTGATGTAGGTGTATACATACAAAACAGCTTGCTGGGGTCAATTCAGTCTCAACAGTAATCCTGCATCTGGGTAATACAGGTTTTAGGTGTTAAAAAGAAATATGGGCGTACTCTTTTAGGTACTAACAGTATTAGTGACATAAAACAAGTGCAACCAAAAGATTCAAAACATCATTATCCCACAGATGAGTGTTTAATAGACACTTTGCCACAGGTGTGGTCTCTTTTTTGTGGTTGGATTCAAGACAATGACAATAAAAGGATTAAGAACTGAGATTTAAAGCGACAGTTTTGCATATTATGTCTTCTCAATCCAGAAGTGTATTAAAAAGGGTTATAAATAACTGATGTTTTGGCCTGAGGACGTACTCCGTGACTCTTCTAATGCAAATGCAATTGTCTGTCAGTTGCATTCTTAAATGTAATGTTTCTAACGGGCATTGTTGGTTCCAAGAAAGAATCTTTTATACATGGAATCTTTTCATTGCACAAAAGGTTCTTTTCTTTGGATTTTTAAAATCTTCTTGATTTAAAAAATGTTGAATGTTTTTTAATAACTGTTCAGGGACCCAAAATGGTTCTTCTATGGTATTTACAGCAAAACCGCCTTCTGGAACATCTTGACATTTGACTTGTTTGGTTAATATTTTGTGTCCTCTTACTCTAGCGTCGCTTCTGATGAACAAGATTACGGCCGAGTCTTCTGTAGATGTTGTTTCTGTGAGACTTCCCCTCCAGGGGCCCTGATTTTGGACGGTCATTCCTGCGCTATCATCATAGATCAGGAATATTCTGTCGACAGGAAGCTCATTCTTCCCCTTGGTTTGACTCACCCTGTCATTTTCCCATCTGCCCGTGTGAGCTCCAGCCCAAATGATGTGTTCTGATCGGTGTGCATCAGTGCCTCTCCAACTGTCTGTGGCTACAGGGAATTCACGGCAGCCCAGCCAAACGCAGTATCCATACTGGGAGATGAGCCTTCCGTGGATGAAATTGGGGATTTCCTGACGTCTTTTGACCAGAGAACAGAAATAGAAGCCACAAATAGAAGCCACAAACTAAAGGGCTATATTTTACCATTGTGCTGTTTATTTACGTTTTGGTGCAAAAAAGATGTAGTAGGACTAATTGTGTACACAATCCCGGTTTCCACAAAAACATGAAGCAGCAGAATTACGTTTGACACTGATGCTAATAAAGTTGATTAAGAAATTTTTCTTGAATAGCAAATCTACATAATAGGATGATTTCTGAAGAATCAAGCGATACTAAAGACTGGAGTTATGAAGCTGAAAATTCAGCTTTGATCACAGGAATAAATGACATTTTAAACTACATAATAGAAAACATTTACTTTAAATTGTAATAATATTTCACAATATTAGTGTATTTTAGATCAAATAAATACGGCCTTGGTGAGCATTTCATTAAAGCTTTCATTAAGCTTTTTCAGTGATGTTAACCACCATAAATCCATTTTTAGATGATATTTTAAACCTAAGCTATAACTCTACCAATTTTCATAACTTTTTACCATATGGTTCAGCAGTCAATGGTTGAATAATATTAAGAACGCTAACTACACTTTGGAGTCATAGACACATTGTAATGCCTACAAACATTTTACAAATTCACAAACACAGAAAATTAAGTCATCTGTTTCCAAAAACAACCAATTATTCTCAGAAATGGCAGTTACATGTTACTCAAAGTCGACTGGCTCCCGCCCTCGTTCTGTGTTGACCCTTTACGCCGCGGCGCCTTCCCGGTCGGCCTGCCACCCTAATTTTGCCCATAATCGAGTCCCGCCATTTCTCTAAACCAACAACATCAAAGTAGGACTCCACCACTCCTGATAGCAGGATAATTTAATGGCTGAGTCTCGTTCTTTAGTGGGTGGAGGGCTGAGAGATGCTATCACCCGTTTCCAACAATTTAATCGCAGCAATTAGAACAAATTTTCGATCTGTAATTTGCTTTCATCTGTAACGACAGAATCGATTGGCTGACGGAGCTTGTTCGACGTGCGCAAGGAGTTAAGAAAAAGGAATTTCTATTTTAAGCCGTTTCTATTTTCACTCACAACATTTATTGTGGGTTTGCTGCCGTTTCTTCTGGACGAACCAAAAGCGACGCCGTGGTTGGCTGTGTACATATCCTGCAATCTTCCTCAGAATCTTAACAGATTCCAGTCAGTCTGTTCACGGGTTTGTTGTAATTAGTAATGATGATTAACGCCATGAGGAACCCACAAAACATGCACATACACGCATGCAGACACACACATGGCTCAGTGTTTCCTACACGGGTTGTTTGCGACGATGAAAACGGCTCGTTCTCATGGTGAAGCGAAAACCCCGAGATACACAGAACTCCCAGAGATCTCTGCAGGAATGTCTTTGTGCGAAATGTGAAATATTCATTAGAGTTAAATAAACCCTTCAGTCCTACCCTGAAGTCAACCGCGTCCTGATTTTAATCTGGCGCATGAGACAAATCTGAGCATGACTTTCTTTAAGCCCAGGTGCCGCGCTAGAGGTGCTTTTGACAGGGTTTATCACCCACACGGCAGATCATTTACAACAGCCCCCAGCTCTTACCAGCAGATAATCTCTCTGCTCGGCTTTGCTTACAAACAGCGGCGATCAGTGCGGGTTCTGTGACACACATCGTCACCCCTCTTGACTGCGGCCTGCATCTTCCACACATGCTGTATGCTCACTGACACAGCTTAAAGGAATAGTTCACCTAAAAATGGAAATTCTGCCATTGTTTATGCACGTTCATGACATTTCAAACCTATATGTGTTTATTTTGAAGAATCATTAAACACCTCGTCACACGGCAGCGGTTCCTAGTGACCTAGTGACTGTCAAGCACAGAAAGCACCAAGTCTACATGACTCTAGTGCTATATTCAAAATTGTCTTAAACTTTTTTGTTTTAATATAAATCACAGAACTTTGAATATCTACAACTTAAACCCAAAACTACGTGCACTCAAAACAATTACTCTTTTAGTTTAACTTGCTTTATTTGTGCACAGTGATTCCACATGTCAAGCTTTCTTAACCCTTCACTGTAAGAAAAAGTCTGAGGTTGCCAGAATTTTACTGTAAAAAATATGGTAACAACATTTATTAACTTAAATTTAAATCAGCTTTTAACTTAACTTAAAATGCATTTTATTAACTGATATAATGTACCAACCTACTGAAGTACTGAAATCTGTTTAGTAACTTTGTAATACACAACCACCAAAAGCAGGTAGTGATGAGAATGTCACATGAACCAAAGCTCATCACAAGCTTTTCTACAAGATGAGAAAAAAATACTAACATAGAAGGTCCATACTGGCATTCACACAAATACTAAACACCATCATGGTAATACACATTAAACTGAAATAATGCAATAAACATTGCTTTAACAACATTGGATGTAGCATACATCTGGTACAATACACATAACTGGTAACTATAGTTGACTTAACTTAAAAAAAATTGAGGAAACCCATTGCCTTAAAAAAAGTAAATAATAATTCAAAAAAAAAAGTTAAGTGAATTGTCAAGTTCACTTAACTTATTTTTTTTAAGTACTATTTGCTTAGTAATGTTAAGTGTGACGCTGTCTACACTGGATGCAGCTTGACACGATAAATCCTCAACAGTAAACTGCTACCGCATTCTATTTATGATGTTCTTACACAAAGTTCAAATGATTTGCAACGGTCGCTTTGTCGCGTCCAGTGTAGACACGGTGTAACACAGGGAATTCTGGGAATGTCAATTTACGGGTTTTCACTGTACATTCAAGTATACGTACTTTCTCACTTCCAAAAACTGTATTTTGCCGTAAAATTACATGAAATGTCCATTACAAGTTTTCATACAAATTACAGTTTTTCACATTTGCTAAAACACTAAACCCCATTCTCTAATCCAAATTCTCAATGGCCTAAAGCAATTTGTCAAATGAATCACTTTTTCTGCAAAACCTTAAACAAGTTTAAGCAGTTTAGACACTGTTTGCAGATCTCATGCACAGTTTTTGCAAAACTTTAAACACATTCTCACTCACTAAGACACAATTTGTTCTATGATGAACGTGTGATGCAAAATCCTAAACATAAAAAGTAAAAGTTAAGCACAACTGCAACACAGCTGTCATCATTTACACACAATAATTCAAAATTCTTCACACGTTTCTAAATATTTAAATAAATATAAGCCAGTTCAAAATGCACAGAAGGCATGGGTGCATCTGTCAATCTGTTATTCTGTAAAATGATATTACTGTACAGTATATAGTAATCACACCTAAGAAAGAAATCATACCTAAGTTTGGTGAATTAAAAAAAAAAAAAAAAAAAGGAAAAATACACTTATGTATGAGTATACAGATAGATGATACACACGCACACACACACATATATATATATACATATATATATACATGTGTGTGTATTTTTCCTTTTTTTCTGGTATATTCACCAAACTTAGGTGTGATTTCTTTTGAGTGTGTATGTTTTTGAGTGCGTGTATGTTTATGTATCTTTTTTTATTGCTAAATAATTACTATATATGGTAAACATTCTTTTTTTTATCATTTCAGAAAAACTGTAATAACCAATTAATTTTTTTTTTTTACTGTAGAATTTTTAGTCTTTTACTGTTAAACGTTAAATCATTTTTTACAGTGTATTGTATCATATTTCATACACAAATTTCTAAGGCCTAAATAATCATCATAATCAAAATGTTGCTGAAAAGCCTGTTGCACACAATCTACTACAAGCCTACTGTCGTCTAGTCTCAGCCTATTACGTCACGCCCATGGAACGTTGGCTAAACGTCTGATGCATAAGGTACACTTCAGGAGTAATAAGGAAAATAACTTCAGGAGTTTCGAAGTCGTCATCTGATTGGTTAGATTATACAGGATTTCAGGAAGTCGCGTGTGTTGCGTTCTTTAACGTTCCACCTGGAAATAAAAATGCCGTGGCGCCAAACCCCCTCACAAAAGAAGAAAGGCGTCGTATTTACAACTGTGACAATGATTGCCTATTAGAATTAACTAAACACTGGATTTTCAAAAGTATGTGAAAAACATGACGTGGCACAAAACGAGCGTGGTTGGTTGCTTTGCCTGTCAGTCATATGGCCTTTTGTGCGGGCCTTGGCCATTCAAAGTGGCCAAAGTTCCCAGACCTTCTGCCATCAGTCTGAAGGTCTGCCTACGTGAGACTGTCATCTGACTAATAGTTTATACATTTTTAGCAAGTAAAAGGCCTTTTAGTATAATTGTAGAAACATCCACCTTTAGCTTGTGCTTCACATGTCTTTTTGTTGTGAAATATTTAAAGATTTTTATGAAGTAAACTTATGAATAACTTATATTGTTAGTAAGACTTCAAGATGAACACTTACTAGGCTGAAGCAGCTTGGCTTTGCTTGATTATCCATGCATAAGTTTTTAGAAAAATCATTAAAATGAGTATTAAGTATGACCCACCAGGCTTTTGAGGAAAGTTTGTGTGTCGTTGTTTTATTGCATTGCAATGATGATAAAACTAAGCGTTTAAATATCATAAGACATACTACGAGTAGATATAGAGCGACAAATTATATTTATATGCATTTTATGTAAGTAGTCTGTTATACTGTTATAAAGATTTACACATGCTACAATCATATTTAATTTGTTAACATTACAAGCAATCAGAATCTCATCTTACATTTTGGCCATAAATATCAACATTTTCACCAAACTGCATATTTTTGCTCAACAAAAAACACAAATGCACACATATTTTTAAAGATTTTCACTTAAGGTTTAAAAAACTGTTCCATTTTTAAAACATTAGGTTAAAAGCTAAGAATATAATTTGTGCACATTAGCATTTTAACTCAATGGACTGTTCTTTAGGTGTAATCTAAAGGTCCACAAGATCATCTTTGCTCAAAAACACACAAACACTTAATTTCTCAATTTTCTCTCACAAGCCAGTTGCATAAAGCATGCTAGAAACTAAAAAGCCACTGCCCAGTTTTAGTTAATGCAACAAAATACAATCCTGCAATCCGATCACAAAATTCATAAACAAACTTATATTTCAGTAGACTAAAAGTTGTGAGAAAGTATTCAAAAAAATGTAAGTAAACCAAACGATGAGAACAGGCAGTTCACAATTACATAAAGGGTGTGGCCAATAGCTCAGCCTGTATTACAGTTTTTCTCAATTGCTAAAACACTATAACTAGTCTTTTGAACTAAAATTTCAAAACCATAATGCCATTTTTCAAAAAGCACACCCATTTCCCTGAACTATAAACACTATTCCCCTGCTTTAACACATGAGTCAGATTTGGTGAACTGTTACTGCAAAACTCTACACACAAATCCCTACATTTCTCAGTGCTTACACCATGTGATCATTTAGAAAGCACTAGCATTCAATATTGTTCACTCGAGTCTGCAAAGTTTGAGCTCAATTAGCACACAATTACCCAAGTGGAAACACTAGGAGTCAAAATCTATCACACACCAATCAGAACCTTCGATGGAGATAAAAGTGCCAAAGTCAGCTTAGTTTGGTGCATTTCTCAGATCAGAAATGAAATTCTCAAAACTACTTGTTCAACCTCCACATCATCTAGTCACTTGTGCACATTGTGCAATTTTTTTTTAACAAGTTGCGTTTGCTTTGGTATATTCATGCAGCTGATTATGCAACTGATTTGTCTGCGGTTTTCATGTTGCTATAGTCTTTCCCCTCAAAACATCAAGTCATTAGCTCATTGTATATGTCTTTGCAGTAAATGCTACATTTTTGATCTAGCTGTCAAGCATATTCTACACATTTCTATTAGACTTTTTGTAAATTTGCCATGAATTGTTCAAGTGAATACTGACTTTCACTAATGTAGAGACTACAGATCAACCGATGATAAAGCAGTTCTCTGTAATAGCTCAAAGGTACATCTCAACATCTCATGAACCTTCAGTTGGGAAGCATATATAGACAGAGGACAACACAAGAGTTACAAATTCTGGACTTTCTAATTTATATTTCGGCCTTTGCCCATATTTCTCTTTTCTATTTCACAATGACTTTGTAATGTATTTATTTTATTTCTTTTTTTTTTTATGTTGATTTTTTTTTTTTTGTCAGACCACTAGTAAAAGTGTAACTGTGTATCCTATCTGGTCTTTTTCAATCAATATCCCGCATACAGTAATATGCAATTTCGAAGACAAAGAATAGGAGGTGAAAGAGGAAGAGGAGGAGAAGAAGGAGGAGGACGACGACAACAACATGGAAGAGAAATAGGAAGGGCAAGGGCAAGAAAACAAGCAGTCTTCTATATTTTAGCTGATGCGTGCCAGGGTTATAACCAATTAGAGTGTGATGTTGAGGAGGTTGTTTGGCCTGTCCCAGACCAAAGACATGGATGCTGGGGTAGAATAATTATTTTTGTTGTTGTTTGCTGTTTTGTGCTGTACTCTACAGTACAATAAATTAAGGATTAAAACACTTGCAAATGCATACATTTGTTGTGTTCATCATTTTTTTTTTCCAAGCAACAGTTATTACCAGTTTTCGTAGTATTGTTTTCAATTGATCTCATCAGTGTGTAAAACTGTGTTGTAGTGTGTGTGTTTTTGAGGGTTTGTGTGTCATGTCTAAGAGAAAAGTTTGTTTTTTTCAGCAAGATTGAGTTGTTTTGAGTGGAGAGCTTCATTTTGACCTGAATATAGTAAGTTCGGAGAATTGAGTTAGAAGTTACGGATTTGTGTTTAGAGTTTCGCAAAAGCGAGGCATAATTTCAAGAAATGTGTTTAAGCAATTGAGAAAAACTGTAACTGCTTTTGAAAGGCACTTCAGGTCTATGCAATGACAATTCTTCAGATCTGCTCATGTGTGTGAGGTAGAGGTTTGACTTCATACTACAATCACACATGGTCAGCTGAGCTGATGGACGAAGACTGATGTTTGGCACAGTGAGACCCTGCCTCTCTTCTTCTGGGTGCATCGTTGCACGTGTTTAAATATAGATCTACTTTGGCCAACGCTGGTTGAGTAAGCATGTTGTATTTGGAAAGAGTGTCATTGATGAGAGCTCACTGATGAACTGTGTTTGAGCAAATGATGCATTTTGTTCCGCTGAAATTATAAAATCATTTTCATATACGATTTTATCCCTGTGCTTTCAAAATCCATTTGTTTATGATACCTAATATCTCACTGTGATCATTAAATACCCACGGTTCCCTGTAAGTATCATTTTATTTCCACAATAATCCCTTTTTCCACTAAAGAACATCCTATTCGCTTGAATAACTGTGAGAATAATGTTCAAGAGAGTTCACTAAGCTAAGCATATACAAAATAGCTTTCAAAAAGTATAGAAAATGAGAAGTTTGGTAACCGAAACGTCTTGGTTATCAACATTCTTTAAAAATGTGTTTGTTTATGTTCCACAGAATGATATAAGAGTGATTAGATAATGACTCAATTTTAATTTTTGGGTGGACTATCCCTTTAAGTAGTGCCTGATTAATGGTTTTGTCTTTTTCTGTTGATTTTAGGATGAAATATGACCCTGGCCTTCTTGACGGATGTCATGAGATTCACAGAGAGAGATGATCTCTCACACACATGATGATGCTCGTCATATGAACGATGTCTTTCATTTACAGAAGAATTTATTTGGCCCACGAGTTCCTGTATTGACCCAGCGGTCTTTGGCGGTACAACCAGCGTACAACCACCCGTCACTTCTCTAAGTTTTAACGAGCGAGACTTGTATGACCCAAGAAAACAGCTTAATTACCCTCTGTAGACCCTGTTTGAGACGTGCAGGGGTGGGTGGTCCGCTGCAGTCTTCCCCTGCATAACACACAAATGTGTGCTGTGTGTCCATTAAAAGGAAAAAAATAACAAAATGCCTCATTGAAAACACTTGAAATGACTTAAACATACGCTCTTATTGGCTCGTTTATTGGTTAGACTAACAATAAAACAGCAAGGTCAAACACTGACTTTCTGTGATCTCATGACATTCTCAAATGTTTATACTTTCATATGCTGAAATTCATCAGTTACCACATGCATTCAAACATCCCGCACAGTAAAGACAAAAATGTCAGTCCTTGCATTTCCAACTGTACTTTTGACTGTCTAAGAAGAATAAAGTTTGAATACACTAGCAATACACGTTTCAGAATCACTTTAAAATCTTTAGAATGTTCAGATTCATTTTAGAATGTTACATTACAGAATATGCAGTTTCTAGTGTGGTTGCTAGGGAATTGTTAGAAGGTTTCTAGGGTTTCCCTTACAAAAATTAACCATGGTTTTTACTACAAATAAATCCAAAAAAAAAAACATTATTACTGCACTTAAACCATCTTAACTACAAAATTGTTTTAGTAGCCTAACCATAGTTTAAATGTGGTATTTGTAGTAAAACGGTGGTTTTACAAATGGTAGTCAATACGCCAAAAAAAAAACAAAAACAAAACATGGTTACTTCACTTTCACTATGTGATTTAAAAACAAAAATGTAGTTAAACTGCTAGTTTTAGTGACACTTACCCTGGTGAAAAAAACAGCATATGCTGGTAGGTATGTTTTGATGCTGGAATGCTGGTTAGGTAGGTTTTGATGCTGGTTTAAGCTGGTCCTTAGCTGGTTTAAGCTGGTGCTTTGCTGGTTTTTGCTGGTCACGTTGCTGGTCAAGGACCAGCATGAACCAGCAAAGTACCAGCATAAACCTACCTACCAGCATATGCTGTTTTTTTCACCAGGGTAGTGACTGTTAATTAAAAGATCTAGTGCTGACTGTATGTAATCGAAGCCAGACTGTTTTATACCGCCATTTTCCTGAACTTTGACCGCCTATTAAAACTCAGTCAAGCAGAAGAACATGTAAAATGCACTCATGTCACCTGTAGTTAATCATTCTCTCTTTTTAATGTCTAATTAAAGGCTTTACTGTCTCTCTTCTCACACCTTTACTGTCTAATGCAGTTCGTAAGTGCTTTGAATCAAAGAGAATTAGGCAAATGTTTGTTTGGACATATTTTGCTAAGTATAATATAATAAACTGTAATTATGGATTTTACTTTATAAAACTTTAGACTGTAACCATGTAATTTCTCATTTCTTTTCAACCTTCTGACTTTATTTGTCAGAGTAGTTCGTCTTGGGGTTTTTTTCCAATTAAACTAAGTTAATGCTATTTTTAACATTATTAACGGACAGTGGACAGGCTCTTGTCATCGATATCCTTGTGATATCTGGTGAGACTGCTGCCTGAACCAATTAGCAAAGACATTGTAGCTAGACCATGAACGATAGACCATTTCTCCAGAGACTGAGCCGATGATTAAAGCCTCTTATCACTGACATGGAACAAATGAGGAGGTGATTTGAGAGGTGAGACGTATAACCCCTAAGATCACTTTTAATTGCGCATTTCTTAATCTGTTTATTGTAAACTAATGAGTGTGACTGTACAGTTTTTACCAGGGTCAAGGTTTTTTATTCCCTCTGAGACCTTTTGATCAGTCAAAGACAGTTTTGTGTCATTGATATTAACAGTGGTCACACGTCTAATTGTCAGCCTATTTGAAGGTCTTTAACATTGTGATTCTTTTAACATAGCATTCCCAAATATCTGATTTAAATGTGAATCCAGATAACGCATTTGATGTGTATGTGCATGTCTGAGTGATTTCATCTACTGGTCACTGTTCTGTATACATAGATAAGTCTCTTGAGAGCCAAAGAGCACCAATGATACACACAGTCTACCTGCACAGGTATCCCAGCATGCAGCTCTCTCGCCCTTCCTTCTTTTCTTTTGTAACACATCACCTTTTCACATTAACAATGCTATCTGCATCAGGGGCGTCCACAGTACCACCCAGAAGGGCCGAAAACATCCTCCTACACTGCAGGTCCTGAATGAGCCCCCATTCGATGCATCTCTCTCACACCAATGTGTACACAGAACCCATTCAGAGCTGATGGGCTGAGAGGAAACAACACATCCACACACGAATGACGGATGAGATGAAGACTACTGGCCTCACATGAGACACAATAACATTTTATTCAGTCTATTTGAAGAATAATGAAGTGATCATGATAAGTATGTCCATCGACACAACAATCCTTGTTTCTCCTACACTCTTAAAAAACAAAGGTTTCGCATTTAAGAACCATTCAGTGATCAGTTCTTAAACTTTTCTTACTGTGAAGAACCTTTTTTAATCATCTAAAGAACATTTTTTCACTATGGAGAACCTTTTGTCCAATGAAAAGGTTCCATAGATGTTCACAGGTTCTTAATGGAACCATCAGTAGACGAGATGAAATGAGAAAAAGAAAGAGAAAAATAACTCCTTTGAATCCACTGAGATATAAAAGAGCAACATCTAAGCAACCCTAGGTGCCTTTGCTCTCACTGACATCTTGGTCATGATCTTCACCTTCACGTTCCCACCTACCTGAACAGTCCTGATCTCTTAATCTCCGGAGGTTTTCTGGAGAAGCAAACCCTCACATCAACAGGCAAAATAATCTGAAAAATATTTAGTTAAGGGATTAGGAGTGAAGCTTTTAAAGCTCCTCTGGGAATGAGGTGTGGCTCGGTCACTCACCCGTCTGTCGACGCTAAAGCTTCAGGTTTCACGAGAGAGGAAACAAAATGGGATTTGAGGGCCGTCTCCCCATGAGACCCACTTGATTTGCCTTACATGCTGTTAACACTGACCTCAATTTAAATGTGACTTAAATATGCATTAGAGACACGTTACTGTCCATTGATTTTCAGGATACTGGTAGTGATTTAAAAATATTTCCCATCAAACCACAACAGTATATATTACAATATATTAATATAATATTTTTACATTTATTTTTGATGAAACATTCAAAAGTTGCAAAAAAGGTTCCCTTCCCACTTCTAATCCCTCATCTTCATTTTTTCAGATTATTTAGAGAGAATTTTCTTTTTAAAAAATCTCTTGTTACATATGAGTATCATGGCAATAGTAAAAGTTATTTTTTTTTGAGTGTACTGGTTGTCTTTTTTTTTAATCTTACTTTAAGTTTTTTTTCTTGTTTCAGTGAGTTCATCCACTTTCCTCAGATAATCGTTTAACGTCAAAACACTAAATCTGTAACAAACTACACGACTTTTAAAATCTGAACAGATTTCGAGGCAAAATGTGGGCAAAAGTAATGTAGTGTAGGCTATTCCAGCTTTTAGTCACATGTGTCATTTTCGCGGGTGTGCCGAAAGTGGCATGCAAATACTATTTAAGGAACGAATCCATGTTACGCGGCTCATACCGAGCGGGAAAAGAAGCGAATAAAAAGGATAAAGAAGATAGCTTCTGTTTCAACCAATATCCGCGTGTTTTGGTACAACGCAGCTAAGTTTGATTGTTTTGGGTGAGTGGCTGAAGCTTCTCTGTACCGCCATATGTAGTTTCAGATCAGATAGCAAAATGTTTTAAACATTTTAAAACATTAAAAACGGATGTTAAACGTGCAGTATGTAATGTTGACAGTTTGTGGTTAAAATGGGTACACCAGTCCAAATTAAAAATGTTGGAGAGAGTTTCACCCAAACCAAACCAAAACCAGTCATAATGGTTTGAAACTGATTTATATAACATCTTCCAAAAGCTGAATAACTAAGCTTTCCACTGATGTATGGTTTGTTAGGATAGACCAATATTTGGCCAAAATACAACTATTGAAAATCACCTTTAAAGTTGTCCAAATGAAGTTCTTAGCAATGCATATTATTAATCAAAAATTAACTTTTGATATATTTACGGTAGGATATTTACAAAATATCTTCATGGAACATGATCTTTACTTAAAATCCTAATGATTTTTGGCATAAAAGAATTTTTGGCTATTGCTACAAATATACCTGTGCTACTTAAGACTGGTTTTGTGGTCCAGGGTCACACATTTGGAAGAAAATTATCGTACATGAGTCAAACATACAGAATACAACTATTTATCTAGCTCAACAACTTTTTGACACAACCTGCAAATTACCACAACAGATAAATACCTATATGCGTACATTAGTGGGAAGGTACAAAAAACTCCACTTCTGAATCGCTGTCTTTGGAAGCCTGCGTGTTGCCAGATGTTGACGGGGGTCAAATTTCCAGTACAGATTTGATGCCATCATGGAGTGCAAACCTGGTTCTCATTGGCTTAGAAGCATGGTAGGCATAGGATCCACAGATAGATCAATGAGTATAGAAGCCTATTTGAAGTGTCACAAAATTCTGAAATTCTTGTACATTATGGGATTTTTCATTATTGATCATCGTACAGAGGTCAAAATTATTATTCGAATACGATAATTATTGTACGTCTGGCAACACTGCGGCACCTCCTCAGACATGATGCTCATGCGGGTTGCCAGACTGACTAAAGAAACAATGCTTTAGAAATGAGTGTTTCTAGTTTTATGAGTTTTTTAGATGTATGCTGAGGTTTTTTTTATGTCAGGTAGAATGTGATCTCTGACCCAGTTCATTTTCCACCAACTGGCAACCCAGAGTGTTAAAATACTTTTGGGTGAACTGGCCAAAACAAAAACAGACATTCCGACATGGAACACACATTTCAAAATAGAATAATTGGCTGTCGGATTGTATTTTTAGAGAAACTTAGTATGTTTCCTAAATATCTGCAAACATCTGGTTTTTTATGCATTTAAAGCCAGGTGTAAATGGGGTCATTGTAATGCCCTCGCCACTGGCACTGCAGTCACATTTTTATGAACACTTAGTATATACACACATGAAAAAGAGACCTATATCAGCACAGATTTAAACTCAGCTAAGGTCAGCAAGGAAAAAACAACACATTGATACAATCACAATTGTGTATAAAACACTGAAATTTGCATTTTGCTGAATCTCTTTCAAGAAATCTAAAGCCTTTCCGATTCAGAGCCACAGAATGTGCCATCTCAGCACTGATGGATTCGGATTAAACCTGCATCCAGCATCAGAAATGGCTCGCTCTGGCTAATGGAGCTATTAGTACTGTGTCCCTGATAATTGTTCACAGTCGTTCGCCAAGGCTGGTGATAAAGTGAAGTGGGAAATGGAGGAATGGGGCCGTGCTGTGTGGCACGGCAGGGTAAAGTCAGCTTCTCTGCGGGTATTGGCCGTGATCCATTCCCTGGTTCATTTCCATGAGGCTGGGGGCGGGTTGGTTACTTACAACACTCTCTGCTATCAGTCACTGCCATCAGTGCAGCAGCTCAGAGCTGCTGATAAGGTAAAACGGGACACACACACAGGGGCGGCATGCCCTTTTTTTAAGGGCACCAGTTGAGGGCTCACTTTTTTTTTCTGCCTAGACGAGATAAGACATGACCAAAAAACAAAGCAAACTAAACTGCTAACTTTTTAACAATTTAGTAGCCGGTTCACAATTTAGAACATATGTGACCCTCTAAGGACCCTCTAAAATCTAAGGGTGCAAAAAAATCTAAATATTGAGAAAATCGCCTTTAAAGTTGTCTAAATGAAGTTCCTAGCAATGCATATTACTAATCAAAAATTAAGTTTTGATGTATTTACGGTAGAAAACTTACAGAATATCTTCATGGAACATGATCTTTACTTAATATCCCAATGATTTTTGGCATTAAAGAAAAATAGATCATTTGACCGATACAATGTATTGTTGGCTATTGCTACAAATATACCCGTGCTACTTAAGACTAGTTCTGTGGTCCGGAGTCACTTTACTTTACTTTTTATTTCTCTTCATGAAGCTAAAGCCTGACCTTGACAGCCGGTGCTCATATTGCAGCTTTGTTGCACGAAAAACATGACATTTTGATAATACCTCCCTTTGTGTTCAATGAGGAAAAAGTCAGCAGTTTCAGGTGACACGAGTGGGTGGATGATGACAGATTTTTTAGTCTATAGTAAATGATCTGCGCAAGTGTGACCCGATTGGACTTAGAGTTGAATTTAGAGGTGATTTAGCTTTAAGACAGACACATTTTTTACTTACGACTTCTAAATTGCTCAACGTTTAACAAAAATTAAGTGGAAATTGTCTTATTTTCGTCCCATTAGCTATTTTATTATTTTTTTTAGGGGTGGATGTTGCATTAAACTCCTAAAAAATCATAAACATGACATTTCTGTGCACACACAGACGTGCATACTTTTATTTTTAATCTGGGAGGTGTAAAGTGGACCTCTTCCATATCGGTGGCCTGAGATATTCTGTGGACGTCAGCCAGTAGAGCTGAGATGGAATTTCCCGATTACAGTCAAGACATGAATTTTCTCTCCTCAGGAGGAGATAGCGATCGGTTCGGTTCATGCGTGCGTGCAGCTTTTTCATTAAAGATGCTTTTGACTCGCAGACATATTCACACCGTGTTTTCAGGAGCAATCAACACAATGACATCAATGAAAAGCATCTCAATACCTCGCTTTTCTTTTCATTTCTTTCTTTCCTTTGTCCGATGTGCAGACTGAATTTTAGTGGAGCTCAGATTAGAGACAGTCTTGTCGCTGCAGTGGAAAAACGAGTTTGACGGTTGCCAACCACCGTTACAAATGAAACACTCTTACGAGGTCAGCAGAGAGTCAGTGCAAAAGATGAAACAGAACGCCGTGTCACATGACCGCAAAAAGCTCTTGTCCAAGTCTTTCAATCATGGTAGATGATTTTGAAATAGACCCACCTTAAAACACTGTTGACAGCACAGTCTGTCTCAGAATGCCTTTTAACAAGCAAAGGCGTGATTTGATTTTTTCTTTCAAGAGAATGCAATCTAAACTAGTTAGTCAATTGCTTCTGTGGAAAAACAAACTTTGATTTATTATTGCAAAATACTACTTTATAATATAATACCAGGCACATGTTTGGATACAGCTGACTGAGTGATCTAAAAGACTTTGAGATGTAAAAGCTTTCCCCTTTAATTGCTTGAAATATAATGCTTGAAGTATATATATATTTTTTAAAGAAGTTTTTTCTGTTCACCAAGCCTGCATTTATTTGATTCAAAATACAGCAAAAGCAGTAAAATTGTAAATTATTTTTACTATTTAATATAACAGGTTTCTATTTGAATATATTTTAGAATATAATTTATTCCTGTGATCAAACCTGAATTTTCAGCATCATTACTCAGTCTTAAGTGTCATATGATCCTTTATAAATCGTTCTAATATGTGTTGGAAATTATGAATGTGTGTGTGTTTTTTTTTTTTTTTTTTGATGAATAAAATGTTAAAAAGAACAGCATTTATTCTCTTTCTTTCTTTCTTTCTTTCTTTCTTTCTTTCATTGGAAGAAACTGATGCTTTTATTCAGCAAGGATGTGTTAAATTGATAAAAAAAAAAGTTATTTGTCATGCACAATTTTTAAAAGGTGTTTAAAATAACAATGTTAAAAATGATATTTTTATGAACCTTATAGGTACATTTATTTATTTATTTATTTATTTATTAAAAAAAATATTGTATTTTCACAATAATTATTGTCACATTATCCTTCAGAATTCATTCAAATATGCTGATTTATTATCAGTGTTGGAAATGATAAATGTGTTTTTTAATTTTATGATTAATAAAATGTTAAAAAGAGCAGCATTTATTTAAAATAGATTTTTTTGCAACAATATACACTACTGTTTAAAGTTTGGGGTCAGTAAATTTATTTTTTCTATCTATCTATCTATCTATCTATCTATCTATCTATCTATCTATCTTTCTTTCTTTCTTTCTTTCTTTCTTTCTTTCTTTCATTAAAAGATATTGATGCATTTATTCAGCAATGAAAAATTATTTGTTAAAAGAAGTGTTTAAAATAATAATGTTAAAAAAATATATCATTATGAACCTTATCGATCCAATTTATTTATTTATTTATAAAAAAATATTGTATTTTATGCATTTGTATTTATTGCCTTTATATGGTTAAAAATACAGAAGAAAACAGTAATATTGTGAAATATGATTGCAATTTAAAACAGTGGTTTTCTATTTTAATATACTTTAGAATAAAATGTATTTCTGTGATGCGAAGCTGAATTTTTAGCATCAATACTCCAATCTTCAGTGTCACATGATCCTTCAGAAATCATTCTGATATGCAGATTTATTATCAGTGTTGGGACAAGTTCTGCTGCCTAATTTTTTATTATTATTATTATTATTTTTTGTTGTTGTTGTTATACTTTTTTCATGATTCTTTGATGAATAAAATGTTAAAAAGAACAGCATTTATTTAAAATAGAATTTTTTTTGTAACAATGTACACTACCTAAGTTTGGGGTCAGTACATTTTCTTTCTTTCTTTCTTTCTTTCTTTAAAAGAAATTAATACTTTTATTCAGCAAGGATGTGTTAAATTAATAAAAAGTGATAGTAAAGACATATAGTGGTTGAAAAGATTTATATTTGGAATAAATGCTGTTCTTTTTAACTTTTAGTTCATCAAAGAATCCTAAAAAAAAAATAATCACAGGTTCCAAAAAATCTTAAGCAACACAACACTGATAATAAATCAGCACATTAGATTGATTTCTGAGGGATCATGTGACACTGACACAGCCAGACTGGAGTAATGGCTGATGAAAATTCAGCTTTGCATGACAGATATAAATTATAGTTTAAATTATATTAAAATAGAAGACTGTTATTTTAAATTGCAATAATATTTCATAATATTAGTATCCTACTGATCCCAAATGTTACTATATTATATATAAATATTAGTGAATGAAAAACAGCAGCAAGTGACCAGTTATATGTGTTCCTCTAACATGATAATAAAAACTATAATTTATATACATTTGCATAATATATTAAAAACAATTCGCTAATGCAATGTCATCTTTATATTTGAGATTTTTACATCTTTAATTCACGATGCTGGCTGCATAATAAAGCTGGCATAACGTTGCAGTGTTTCGCATCTGTTTCTTGCATTGCCCACAGATGAGGAAGCTGTTAACATTGGGAGCATTGCATTATGGGATACAGTGAAGTCATATAGGGTGGGCTGCTGTTGAGAGGGGAGGATTCTTTGACTTCAGTTATTTAAGAGCACAAAACAGCCTGTTTGGATCAGGAAATTAAACAAGCATTTCTAAACTATTTAGTTGAACATTAGACATACTTTTTTTGTGTCAAAAAGAGGAAATTCCAGTTTATATCATGCAAATATTCTAAGCATCATCATGCAGCTTTTGCAAGCAGCCTGGCACGTACACAAGCCACAACTAAAACAAATTCAGCCTCGACTCTTTCTATTGACGCTCGGGGTGACCTCATAAAACCCTGGACAGTAACTCATATTTTTATTACACCAGGCTTCTAAAAGGTCAGTCAGTCCAGTATCTTTCAAAGCCATGCCTCTATACCACCCAAACAAACACAAGAAGTGCTGAGCCCGTACCAGATCAGAACCGCAGGCTTCCGTAGCGGCCCACGTTTGTAAGAGCAAACAGAGACTGTTTGGAAGACCAAGATGGGCTAAACGACAGAAATAGATGGGCAACACACACACACACACACACGTGTAAGTGCTCGACAAACAGAGTAACCCTAAACTGCGAAGCATCCATTAGTTCGTTTCCCATGAAGGTGCACATCAGGATGTTTGATGAATGAATGGGGAAGTAACACACTAGTAAAGAAGAGTCATTTTGTGATGCTTTATTTCAATTCATTTGGCGTCACGTGTTGGGAACATGCAGACTCATTTTACCGGACTGGTTCTTTTAAACTCAGTGAACTGTAAAAGAAGAGATTCAGCAATTTGTTTGTATTAAAATATGTATTGAAATAGTGTTTTTGTGAACAGCTCACCTTTCAAACTCAATGTGTAGTCTAAATGTCACGTAAGTTGTTTTGGAAAAAAAAAAAAAGTATCTGCCAAATGCATAAATGTAATTCGTAATAAAAGCAAACATTTTGATGATTTTGGATTAAACAATCAAATCAAATCAAGTAGCTCTGACAAATAAACACACAAATACATGAAGTCTTTACAATAATAACAAGAATTAATATTTTCGTGAACTTTATGGACCCAATTATTTATTTTATTTTATTTATTTATTTATTTTATTAAGTGTTTAATCATAAAAACATATTGTATTTTATACATTGGACATCAGTGACAGAATCAGAATCAGAAAGACAAAAATCATGCAATATTTTGTCATGCAAAATAAAAATGTTTTTTAAAATAATTATTAACAAAAAAGATTAATATTGTAATGGACCTTTCAGTCCCATTTATTTATTTATTTATTTATTTATTTATTTATTTATTTAAAATACATTGTATTTTATGTGGCTGTGACAAAATCATTTGTCATGCGAAATTTAAAGTGTTTAAAAAAGATTTATATTATGAACCTTTTTTTATACATGAACCTTATATTTTATATTATTTTATTTATTTATTTTGTAATAATAAAAATGTATTGTATTTTATGCATTGGACATCAAGTGGCTTTGACAAAAATTGTTTGTCATGCAAAATAAACAAGTTTTTAAAATAATAATAATTTTAAAAGATTAATATTATAATGGACCTTATTGATTGATTGATTGATTTATTGTATTTTATGCATTAGACATCAAGTGCCTGTGACAAAATAATTTGTCATGCAAAATTAAAAATAAAAAGATTTATATTATCATGAACCTTATAGGCCCAATAATTCAGTGTTGTTTTATTTATTTATTTTGTAATAATAAAACTGTATCATCAGGTGGCTGTGACAAAAAGTATTTGTCATGCAAAATGTAAAAATAAAAAGGTTTTAAAATAATTGTTTATATATATATAGTTAGTTAGTTAGTTAGTTAGTTAGTTCATGCAAAATTAAAAGAAGAAAAGTTTTTCAAATCAGACTGAAAAGAATTATCTGAAAAGAATAATATCATGAACTTTGGAGACTCAATTAGAAAATGTATTCTTAATAATAAAAATGTATTGCATTTCATACACTGGACATCAATTGGCTTAGAAAAAATAGTTTGTCATTCAAAATTAAACATTAAACTTTACAGTCTCTAATCAAACATTGAAAATAATCATGAAATATAAAGGCCCAATAATTTAGTTTTATTTTACAAATTTTTTTTTGTTTTTAAGAATATACGTACAATAGTTGAAATAGTATTTATATAGTGTTTCAGCTCACATTTCAGAATTTCATAAATGAAAATGTATGTCCTAAATGCAACGTAAGTTGCTTTGGATAAAATCATCTGCCAAACATACATCCAAACCAAAAGGTTTTTACATTGCACATCAAAAATACACCATGTAAAAGAAAAAGTCTTTAAAATCAAACACAAAAAAATCTAACACTGCATGATACAAAACACACTGTGGTCAGCACAAAATGGTACAGCAGTAAACCTGTATTTAATGAGACATTTTTTATTTTGCTTAAAGAGTTTGTTCACGGTTTTTGAAGATGAGGGCTTGTCACGCAACAACCTGTCCGTGCTGAACCGGCGTCAAAGTACTGCATAGTTTAATTGGATGCGAATCCTTTGACGTCAGCACCGACAAAAGATGCGGGAAGTGCTTTCTCCTCCCTTTTAAAATTTGATAGGTCTATTTATTTTTTATGCATTGCACAATTATTTAGCAACTCATCAGTTGCTCTCCGAGATACACACTTGAGGCCTTGTGTCATTGTTGAGGATAAGACTGTTTGAATTACTCTGGAAGCAAAACTGGGTGTATTTTGTCATTTTGTTTGTGTTTTATGCAGTTTTATTTGAATGGACGTTGAATGCGTGTGGTGCCCGTGAATGAGTGTGTGATAGGTAGTCCTACACATAAGACAGCAGTAAGGCAGGAGACGTCAGGCTGTGGTTTCACGCTCTGACTGTATAGTGCATCTCCCGGCGCCTGCTGTCTGCGCTGCTCCGAGACATTCAAACCCTGTGGCCTGAAATAGAGCTGTGCGCTGCGTCTAATCGTGTTTGACTTGGACAAGATTAATGATGTTTCGAGGTGTGGAGGACAATCATAACTAACAAAAGTCAAAACTAGTTTTACACAGCAAGGCATGTACCATAATACCCCATAATTAGCGTCAGCCTTTGACGTTGGTCTCTTCTTGTGATGCTGTGAGCGTGTTCACTCAAAATTAGGATTTTCTGTAGGATTATGTCTGAGACGTGGATTAGGATGTTTAAAGATCTGATGTGTTTCTTTACCGGCTCTTTGTTTGTCTGCGAAGTCTTAAAATAACACAGTGATGTATATCATGCTGCTTTGTGTACAGTGGGGTCCAAAAGTCTGACGCATTATGTTTTGCATTTTTCCAATTTAATACAAAAGTTTGCATAACAAATTATATTATCATATCATTATATTATATATATATATATGAAGAGTTCAGATGCAAAAGCCTCTAAATCCATCTGACGCATTTCTTTAAAATGAGCATTTCTCTCTGGCTACTTTGTATAGGTTTCTATGCAAGTACCAGTACTTCTGATTGGGCTGAGGATGGAATTTAGCGAGTTTGAAGTAAAAGTATTTGATGGACTGTAAATATATATATAGTGTTATATTAAATATAAAAATGGATACATTTAATTTTTTTACAAAAATGTAAAAAATGTACATACAAATATAAATCCAAAAATTATGAACAAATATATACGTTTTATTTTAAAAAGTTTTCATATATATATATAATTTTTATAAAAATAATGTATAAAAGGTAATATATATGTAATTTGAAATAATATATATATATATATATATAGCAATGATTTACGTGAAAGAATTTCATATTTCTACTACCAATTACATTATTACTAATAATATTTAATTATCAACTAAAAAGTTTTTTTATTATGGAAAATCAATGAGAAAAATATATATAGTTCATATATATTTAATTTTTATTAAAAAAAATATAAATGTATAAAATGCAATACATATAATGTTTATATATAGTATAAAAGGTGAATATATATATATATATATATATATATATATATATGAAAAAAAATGTAAAAGTCATGACAAAAACACATATATAATTAATATATATATAATGTTTTTGTCATGACTTTTCATTTTTTAATTCTAAAACCCTGAAACAATGCTCATTTCCATCTCTAAATAAAAACATTGCAGATTTTTTATGTAGTTACAGATTTATTTTGTGACACTGTCCATGCATGTGCATCATATGCATGACACAGACTGATTTATATAGTTTATAGTTTAAGTTTAATTGCAACATTTGACTGTGTGGCACATATAAATGACTGTATGATACATATAAATATACACACACACACAAGTTTGTTTTTGTGAATTGTGGGGACTTTCCATAGACTTCTATAGATTTTATACTGACCAAACAATATTGTCTATCCCCTAACCCAACCCTAACCCTAAACCTAGCCCTCACAGAAAACATGTTTGCATCGTTACACTTTCAGATAAACATCATTTACTATTTTTAATCATTTTTTAACATTGTGGGGACCGGTCCCCACAATGTCAAAAATTTCAGGTTTTACTATCCTTGTGGGGACATTTGGTCCCCACAATGTAGCAAAAACAAGTACACACACACACACACTATTTTAACAAAATGGCTGCAAGTGAAAGAATTTCATATTTTCATTACAAATTCTATTATAAATAATAATTAATTATCAATTAAAAATGTTTTTATTCTGGAAAATCAGTGAGAGAAAAAGCACAATTTTATCTATATAATTTATAATGTTTTCATCATAACTTTTTTTTTTTTAATCCTAAAACCCTACAATAGTGTTCTCTAAGTTATAACATTACAGATTTTTAATGTAGTTGCGTACTTTTTGGTGCCACTGTCAATGCATGTGCATTATATGCATGAAAATGACTGATTTATATAAAGTTTGATTGCAACACTTTGACTGCGGACCCGTACGGAAACCGTCCAGAATATTCCAAACATCATTTATAGAACATATTGTAACACAATATAACTTATCTTGCATTTTTGCTTATTGGTCATGTGATTGTAAAACCCTTTGATTCATTGAGCCGAGCCATTATTGAACTTCTTAAAGTCTCAAGTCGCAAGTCTCCTTATAGAGTGCTGCACACCCTCATTCAGATAGAGATGTTTGCAACTGGACCATGTTACATCTCACGTTACCTGCCGGACATGCCTGAGCTAACACAAGAGGTAAGCTTTGAGTAAGTAAGAAGAAGCTCCAGACGGTAAAGACAAAGACCAATAGTTCACTCAGATAAGAACATACACGGATTCTGCTAAACAAGAGCAGGATAGTACAAAAAAAAAAGTTTGCCTTGAGTTGTAATGACCAACTTTTTTTCCAGGATAGTTGTTTTCAGGGTGTGCCTGGTTTATGTGATATCTCTATGTAAATATCTACTTTTACTTACAAATGGCAAATGATGCATAGACATGCCTACATCTACAGATAGTATAGCTGGTGTTTAAATCAGCAGTAAAACTTAAGTATATCAAAAACTGCTTTACACACTAAAAACACCTGTGAAAGCATTAGGGTAGTCAAATAAGGTTTCACCTGATTGGCTGAGACTTTCCTTTAACAAGTGTTCAAATGACATAATGGGCCTTTAATTATGAATCAAGCCAGTTAAAGTGATAGTTCACCTGAAAATATAAATTCTGTCATCATTTGTTCCAAAGCTGTATGAGTTTCTTTATTCTGTTGAACATAAAGGAAGATATTTTGAAGAATGTTGGTAACCAAACCATTGCTTGTTCACACTGACATCAAAAAAACAAAAATAAATACTTAGAAAGCCAATGGAGACAGGTTACATTCTTCAAAATATTTTTGTGTGTTTAACAGAAAAAAAAAAAAAAAAAAATTCATACAGGTTTTGAACATCTTGAGGGTGAATAAATAATGACAGAATTTTCATTTTGGGATGAACTATCCCTTTAAGACCCGTTTCCGCTTAAGGCAATAAAGATATTCAGCCTTAATAATCGTTCTAATTTAATGAGAACAGTTAGAACAGCTGAAGAACTATAAAAACATTGACAGCTAATCAGCATCCATAACTAGCACGGTTTTTATTTAAAGCACCAGAAAATATATCTACGCATGCGCGCTTATAATAAACGTTATCGGTTGGGGTGGACTCTAGTTATCTTAACAGTTATCATTGTAGCTCTATCCTACTTAGTGTGAACGGCTTTTTAGGCTTGCCTACTCCTAAAAGTAAAACCAGATGTTCCTCAAGTTCAACACACTTTACAGTGTGACCAATAACTTCAACTTCAAGTTTGCAGCATTCAGTCCGGTTTCAAACAGTTTCACAAAATAATAATAAAAAGATATCTAGGGATTTTGAAGTGCTGATTCGATCCTACCAACTTATGTAAACATCTAAATGTAAACACCAAATACTCTAGGCTGTTCTTTAAACATGTAATCGCTGAAACGTTAAAAAGAAAAAAATCGTTAAGACGCAAAACCTCACTTTTCGGCTTTGTTATTATAATCATAATTAAGGCTATTATTGTTGTTCTTTTTTAAGAAAATCTAACAACTAATAAGTGGAAATGTGAAATCATAAATACCATCATAAAAACTCCAGTTCAACATTTAAAAAAAGTAAAAATACACTGGAAATATTCCGTATATGTCAGGAAATATAGTTTATGTTCACCTAAAGTCGGGAAATATAGTTCAATTGGTGCATTTTCGTTTGTTCTCCTTCGTTAGCTCTTTCAAAGTTTATCTAATAGTTGTTTTACTATTTTTTCTTTTGTTTTCCTTCGTTTCATATTATGAGATGAAAATTAAACGCAATCAGCGAATCAATGATCTTTTTAAAATAATAACGCAATATTACTCAATGAAATCTGACTAAACGATTTAGAAAAATTAATTAGAAGTAGGCTAATATGTTTCCTTCGTTTATCTTAGATGCTATTCGTTACTTGCTTAATTTAATAAACCACTGTTTTCACAAATTAATTTAGTTAATGTATATTTTGCCCATAATTTATGTATATACTTGTACATTTGAGGTCACATAAGCGGACGTGTTGCAACAGTTTGATGGGATCGTCTGTTTATTTTTATGGTTGTCCGACCAAATCTTCTGTCATGTGAACAAACATCGACAGCTAAATCCCACATAATCTCTCTGTAAACATGTTATCTAGACTGTGGCTGTTGAGTTAAAAATCAGCCATTGAATTGATGATACGCAAACGACTGTTCACTTTTGACATGCCTTTATTTAAGCAGAAATGAATTTATAAAAATAGATGTATATGTGTATTACTCAACAGGCCATTCAATATCATACAGACACGAAAATGCAATGACATGGACAGTTTCAATTCATTTCCCCTCTAACTATGTTGTTTTGCTAACAAGAAAATATTCAAACAAATTGCAGCCCATTTATAACAACAGCCTGACGCTAAAATTTATTTGCACCAAAGAACAAGAAAAAAAAGTCTACTGCAAATATTGCAGAAATCCTCTGTGGTATCTCCACAGCTTCAGATCCCACTTTTCCACAAGGGTGTGAAACATTCAGGTGTGTTTTTTTTCATCCAGAACTTACTGCTGAGTGAGTCCTTGAAGCTGCACATGAAGGATGAACAGATGAAAGTTATTTTTCTCCGGTGGTCTTTGTGTTCTTATGACTCTGAGAGTCCATGAACGGCGCTCAGACCCTCGTGTTGCTGTTTGCTTAGAGGACTCTTTCTTTCTACAGCTGGAGCCAAAAAAGAGGAGTGTTTATGTAGCAAACAAGATGGAAATGAGCCATTCAGCTGTTTGTAAAGGCTATACTTCCTTTGCAATGTCACTGTGACCAACACTGTATTTTTTGGGGTACATTGTAGATAAAAACATGCAGCTGTGGTACAATGGAAGGCCACAAATGTCATAAAAGTTAATTAAAATTGCCCTACAAATGACGTCAGAGTAACACAAGGAAATTATGCAATAAACATGAACTAAATAACATAAAATGCAATATAAAACACTCCATTACACAAAATAAGAATTACATAAAGAATAATTTTAATAAATTGTAAACAAATATGATGCTTTATAAATGTTTCACCGTAAGCGCTTGCTTTCAACAACGATAAAAAATATAATTTTACCGTAAACTTATGCATATTGATTGATTGATTAATAATATAAATTTACTCTGCAAATTATTCTAAAAATACATTTAAAGTACATATATGTAAAGTGCATGTATTTTTAATATTATATTCTATATATCACCGTAACAGTTTAACATGTTTTCCTTGAGCGTTTTTATATTCTTTTTTAGCTAAAATGTATAATTTGTGTATGTTAATTGCAAGATACTAACACATATTCTTTCAGTTCATTTTTTTTTTTTTTTTTTTTTTCGTTCTTTCAGGTTTTCACACGTAAATAACTGAGAGTTCAGTCTCACCTTCTCGTGGCGGGTTTTTGAAGGATATGGCGCTGTGCAGGTTCGGGCTTTGTATCATGGTTCCCGTGTTCGGATGGGTGAGACTGGCGCCCTGAGACTGCCAGTGCCCGTAATTACCGGCATGTCCACCGTAAACACCGTACTGATTAGTGGCGGAGTACGCGCACGCAGGAACATATCCCGATAAATTTGACGAACCCTATAAATGACAAAAATAAACATGACTTTTTCCATTTACACCAAAACGAGCAGCAAAGAATAATTAATAAAAGCAGAAACATATAAATTCATGAGATTAAACTGAAATGCAATTAACTATTTTTTTTAACAACTCCACATAATAACGCAACATTACTCGATGAAACTTACAAGATTAAATTTGACTAAGCAATTGAGAAAGAATAAATTAAGAAATGCGGATCTCTCGCATTCTTAAACATAATTACAATTCTTTTTTGGAAGAACTTTTAACATCAATCGAACCTTTTTAATGCACGAAACGTTTTTTATAGTGGAAACATGTTTTTTAGATTACTGAAATGTCCTTCATAATCAGAATAAAAATAAAAATAATAATAAGGAACCAAAAAATGTTCTGCATGAGAAAACCATGCAACTTTAATTTTTAAGAACACCACAAAATTGTAACTCAAACATGTCCACGTAAATTATGCATATTTCTAAAACAAATAAACCAATAAATAAAACTTCACCTGGGTGTACTTAATGTCACTTTCTATTGGAGGTTTGTCGATCCCGTTGACTCCGTGAACGGAAGGAAATGAAGGTCTGTTGACGCCAGTCCAGTCCTCCATTTTCGGCTGGTAACTCTCTGTACCGGCAATAGCTGTAAAAAAAAATAATTAAAACAAAACCCGTTTAAATAGTTCCAGCTGCTGCATGTTCACAAAAACAACAGTTATAAGAATAAAAGACTATGCTTTCAAGATGCACTCTAATCTGGAGTAAATTTTAAGATTAAGAATTGAACTTCAAATTGGCTCAGTCTAAAAATGACGGGCTTCTCATGCAAACAACATTAGTCACATTTAGCAACAGAAACACTATACAGGCATTATTGTGAGGGCGTTTAAATTTGTTATTTATTAAATTAAATTAGTTTTAAACGCAGGTCTCAAATTCTGCTCAGCAGAATCTCACAGCTGCCTGATGCCATAAGAAAAGCTTTTCTTTTTATTCTCTGCAATCATGCTGATCTGAAGAACCTAAAAGTCAATTTTTAATCTCAAAAGTAACACAAGAGTGCAGAAGCAATGCAACACAATTAATCCAGATGCATAAAAGATTCCCCAAACACCTCATCTATCTTAATTTCAATGCAAACACGCTGTCATACAAAATTTCGGATTTTTGTATTGGATGACAAACTGGTAATGAGAACTGAACATTCCCATTTATCTTTGAAATCGCATAATACCAGCATCAAGTAACTACGCCAGGATCTTGAAGGCCTATCGATTACACAGAAAGTGTGATTACCTGCGGGGTCCATGAAAGCCCGTATTCCTAATATGTTGCTGACGGTGTGAACTGAAGGCCAGGCCCGGGACAGGCTGACAGACACAGCCGGAGGACTCCCGAGTTTGGAACCAGTCGGTGACATGGCGTTCGGGTAGGAGTACGGATACACGGGATTGTAGGAGATCTGCGGGGGTGAGGGTTTGCTGTCGTACTGGCTCGGCTGAGACAAGTTCCCAATCTTGTTTCTTAAAATGCGACTGATGGAGCTCACGGACGGAACGTTGTATTTGTCACACACACCGTCGGCCAGCAGTCTGTCGCGTATTTCCCAAGCGAATATTCCAGGATCGCCCTGTTTATAATCCCGTATGCTCTTCACCACGTTTGGCGTCGTGACCCGGGGTTTACTCCCACCGATAGCACCGGGTAAAATGGAGCCGGTCTCGTTGTATCTAGCCAGAATTTTGCTCACACAGCCGTGGGAAACCCGGAGCTGTCGGCTTATGTCGCACGGCCTGATTCCGAGCTGAGCCAGTTCAACGATCCGAATCCGGATCGCGTTAGGAAGAGGCCGACCGTTGACAAAAACCCCGCCGAGCTGATTCACCTCCCCGTACGTCTGATCTGCAAGAACCGAGCACTGCATATTCAACATATTCTAACTAATACAGTTTAGTTATATCATCATTTTTAGTAGTATACAGTTTTTCTTGCACTTTTGTGGCTGTAAATGAAATCATCAACACTCCTAATAATAACAATAATAATAATAATAATAACACCAAAAATAAATCTTCCACAATTTAAAAGAGAATCATTTAATTATCTATATTATCATAAATAATTTTACTGAATGCTTTCTTTAAAATTCAAAGGGTTTTTGTGTTTCTTTCAAAAATACCAATTGGAAAACAGGGAACCAAAATAGGGACTAATGAAAAATGCAGACAAAAATTGTAGATTTTAAAAACAAAGTTCTCGATTTTAATCTTCAAGTTATCAATCGAATACTTAGATGCTTAAAAAGTTATAGGCTATATGATATGCTCTTTAAGCATCCAAAGACACAGCATATTTACACAAAACACATATTTTGAACAGATGCATCGTACTCTCTTAAAAAGAAACCAAAAGAGAGGGATCTCGCAACGATAGCAAATTAGAACAATTTTTGGTTTTTCCACTATTAAGAACGCTTTTGTGGAACGTAAAGATTCTTTATGCAACCATCAGTGCCGGTAGAGAACTATTATGCATTTTATTTTCTATTCGGCGTCAATCTGACTAGGTATAACAGATCAAGGGGAACTTACCCATTTGCATCGTGATATTTCCCTACAGTGGTTGTGCTCCTTTAACCTTTAACTGTGCTGCTGTGGGTCCCGTGCAGCATTGGAGAGGTCTCCCCGTGTCTCCCGTTTAGGACTGCCCTCTCCTTCTTTTTTTACGGCTGAAGTGTCTGAGTTTAGGACTGAGCAGCTTTTTACAGTAATGTTTGATCCACTTGAGAAACTCTGTCCGTCCAGCACACCAGCTCGTGCGCTCAATTTGACGCGTCACAAGAATCAATCACACTAGACAGATCGTGACTCCGCCCGATCCTCACGATTTGCCCCATCACGGATATGAAGCTTCACAATGTACTTTTCTTGCCATTTTAGGAGTGCCTTCGTGCAAAACTCAACGGAAAGCAGTGGCATTTGACTATTCAAATATGAAAATGAAAATAGAAATTTATCTCTAATAAGCCTGTATAATATATGCAACTTTTCTGTTATCTTTTAATGTAGCCTAGTCTATACCCTACTTTAGTAATGTAAATAAAGCCATATAGGGTCTATTCAAATACGCAGACAACGCTTTGGAAATACATTATCCTAGTATTATTATAAAATATGATATATTATTATAAAAAATATAATATAGAATTACATAAAATACAATTATGTAATTGCAATGAAAAATTATATTCTATTTAGATTTAAATTTAATATTATATTTAAAATGTTAAATGTACATAGAATAAATTCTATTTTATATGTAGCAGGCGAACTGTATAAAAGTTTTGTAGACCCACTAAAATTAGCCTACAAAAATTGTAAACTTTTTAGTTGCTTAAGCATTTTAAAAGTAAACACAGAGTATTTCCAAAATTACAAACTGCAGTTACAAGTTATTTAATTACGAAAGTTGAAACTATGAAAACAAATAGCTAAACTATAAATTTAAATAGCAGGTTACAGACATTGTAATTAATGACAATTAATTAAAGTAAGTGGAAGGAAACGAAGATGTTATAAAATGTATTTTAAAAAGTGACTAGGCCTATGCATTAACTCACTATCAGAAACGCATTCGGAATTTATGGTCTTAATTTCTTAGCGTTAGCACCTCGAATAGGAAAAAGTATGACAGCACCGCCATCTTATGGCAAATTTAGGAATTACAAGCAGCAAGTGAAACGCATCTGCTCCAAAACACCATATATGCGACCCTGGGCCACAATATATGTAGCAATAGCCAAAAAAAAAAAAAAAAAAAAAAAAACATTGTATGGGTCAAAATTATCGATTTTTCTTTTATGTCAAAAATCATTAGGATGTTAAGTAAAGATTTTGTTCCATTAATATATTTTATACTTTTCCTACCCTAAATATATCAACACTTAATTTTTGATTAGTAATATGCATTGCTAAGAACTTCATTTGTACAACTTTCCTCAATATTATGATTGTTTTGCACCCTCAGATTCTAGTTTTTCAAATAGTTGTATCTCGGCCAAATATTGTCCTAACAAACCATACATTAATGGAAAGCTTATTCATCTTTCAGATTATGCATACATCTCAGTTTCAAAAAATTGATCCTTGTGACTAGTTTTATGGTCCAGGTTCACATATTGTTTTTTGTACAAAATAATAAACTAATTGGCATCCTACAGTTTATATTTTATTAAATAAAAATGTATATATGACATGTGACGTCATATATGAAATATGACACGTATAGGCTAATATAAACATCTAGGTCAGTGGGGTTTTCTTTATTTAGATTTATTTGATTTATTGATTTTGATTGATTAATGAGAAAACACACAAGGAATTAAGGAATTTTTAAAAAGTATGTTATCCAGTAGACAGTGTGCTAAAAAAAAAAAAAAACTTGATTTGATGTCATGATTCGAAGTATTGCTCTTTGTAATTATTACTATTTTCATTTTTTTTTTATTTCAAAACTTTATTTTACCTATACATTTTTAGTCTTTAACGTTGACCCTTTTTATCTTTCAATGTCAACTATATTTGTTTTCTTTACAGTTATTATTAATAATTTTTTTTACACAATACTGTTTGTCTGCTGCGGTGTTTTAATTGTATGCAGATGCTTTAAGAATATGAATGTAAAATAATTTTCATGCCAATAAAGCAAACTACCATTGCTTTAAAAAAAAAAAAAAAAAAAAAAAAAAAAAAAAAGTTTTGTTGTAATAAACACTTGCTCAATAAACACACACCCCTCCTTCAGTACTGCCATTCACTGACTCACACAACACAGTTTCCCTCTAAATATCAGAGGCACCAAAGTGAAGGTTTTTAAAGGCCTCTTAGTGACTTGAAGCACCTAATTAACACAACTTATGTTATTTAACCCATAAGTGGGTTGTAAATACCAGACTGCACCAAAAGAGGGAGGCAAAGAGAAAGAAAAAGCATGCATTCCATAAAATTACCAAATCTTAAAATACCTGCCAAATTAGGCTGGTAACTATAAGCTACAATGAAACCCTAAATGTGGTAACTTTGTGGGAAACAAAGCATGCATTATGCCTACGTTCTTATCACTTAAAAGACAATAACTAGACAATATATTTCAAAACATCAAAAGGACTAATTACATGATTCATTTTTTTTCTTCATAAATCAACAATGTGAACATTAATGTTGTTTATTTATCTTGATAAGCTGCTTTTTATTACTTATTTCTATATTTTACTTTCTTGTCATTTTGTATAATTTGTTGTTTAACTATATTTTAGAGAGTCGTTTATAATTTTTGGTTGAATTTCGTTGTTATTGTTTTTCTATTTTGTTTTTTTTTTCTTTCTCTAGTTTTTAATAATAACATCTGGTAAAGGGACTACCAATGAAAACTAGCCTTCAGACCAATTTGGGTACATTTACACTCATAATTGTTGATTAATGTACACTGTCCCTTTTTGTGAAATAAATAAATAAACACAGCTATTATTTGTTATACTAGTTACACCAAGTTATAATAGTGTCTTGCTGATGCTATTGAGCAAACTGGGACAGTAAGACACCTATCTAGACAAAAAGCGCACAAATAACAAAAGTTTATGAAAAGAAAATATCAAAAATGCTTTTAACATGCTGTATGCAATACTGCATATAAGTTACATAAACAACCTAAAATTATTTTACATTTACAGTCTAATGCCATAGAAGTAAAGTTTGTTCTGAATTCTTTAGAAAGCCTCTTGTGTAACCAACAGACCAACAGTTAATTCTCAAACTTGTTAGAGCAATGCTACAGATGTTACTATAATTACATTCAACCACTAGATGGCGCACTTATACAAAACGGTCATTTTGACCCGAAGAGCATTTTCTTTTTCCAGAAAATACTAGTTAATGTCATCGCACTGGACTAAACCTACACTCTTAAAAATAAAGGTTCTTTTTTGGCATTGAAGGTTCCATGAAAAATCTTGAACATCCATGGATCCTTTTAAATGCAGAAAAAGTTCTTTATAGTTGAAAAAGGTTCTTTAGATTTTTTAAAATGTTCTTTAAAATGGTTCTTTTAAGAACTGCTCACTGAAAGGTTCTTTGGGGAACAAAACCTTGTTCTTCTATGGCATCAGTGCAAAAACACCCCTATGGAACCTTTATTTTTAAGAGTGTACTGTCTTTACACCAAGGGTTTTATTTTTCACTCAAAACTGAGATGCATACGCTCACATCAACATCTGCGATCAATCAGTTCCAGTACAAAACCTGTGCGCATTGCAAGAAAGTTTATAAATAGATTGCATCCAGCTATTTCAGCTGTTTAACGCTCATGAATTTCAGAGGACACTTATTTCTTCAGATTACAACTTTCTTAAAACATCCTTGAGATTTGTTTCATGTTTTTTCTTGAGAGTTTGATCTGTGTACATTAAGCATTAACCTTTCAAAGCACTGAATCTTCAATCTCAACTGTATTATTCATTACACCAATGACCGCAGGGAATAATATCTAGAGTGCTGGAGAAAACTCTCAAATATTTCGCTATGAATGTCTAATTTGGTTTTTATAAGACAGTCAGAGCTCCAAACATGAATGAATGAAGGAATCGCTCATTGAGGCCAGTTGAATGCCATGACAACAAGGAGCGCGCTCACTTTTATTTTACCAGTTTGGGTGTATTGTGCGAGGGCGTCAATCAACCATTATTTCTGCGCCCCAAATAAATGCAAAACCTGATCTAGCACAAAAACTTCCAGAGGGAGCCTTTCATTGGTCTATTGTCCAGAGCTTAGCTGTTGGTTTGTAGACGTGTTTGCACAGTCCGACCACCCATGACGCACGCAGAGCCCACTGAACATTCACATCACATATACTGTCAGAAAGACAACCAGAGACACACAAATCATTTCAGATGATATATAATACTGAAGAAATAAATAAATAAGGCGTTCAGCGTCGCCTATAACTTATAACTTTACAAAGTAACAGTTATCAAAATAACTATAAACTCGTGAAGACTTCGATGTACTTCTACTCGAATTATTTTTTTGCATAGAAATGTCTTTAAAGACAATTTTATATGGACCTAAAAATACAAAGCTGAAAGAAAAATACGGTGGAAAAAAGTTTTAAATGATTTAGAAAAAAAATTTCATAGAACAAATGAAGAGATCAGATGCAAAAGCCCCTCAATCAATCTGACGTATTTCTTTAAAATCAGCATTTCTTTCTGGCTACTTTGTATAGGTTTCTATGTAAGGCTGGAATTTAGCGAGTTTGAAGTAGAAGTATCATTGTCACTCAGTATCATTATCTCATTTTTGGCCGAGATGGATTTTAGCTGGTTTTGCATCTGAACTCTTCAAATATAAAATAGTTCTAAATAAAATAGTGGGTGAATTCAGTCCAGTTTAGGTACTTTTTGTCATTGAGATAACTCCCAAAAACTTACATTAATCCTAATCACTATAACTTCTAAAATTAAAAAATAAAATATAAAGAAATAAATAATTGAACCACACAAATCTGCAACAGATTCGGAATTAATTTATAAAATAAATAAATAAACGTAATGCAGTAGTCTAAAAATACTAAGATAAATGCATTAGGTTGTGATCATTTTAAAACAAGTATGCAGTGAAGTAGCAGCCCTTGAGCCATCAATTTCAAACATCTGAATGCATCATTAACGAAAAGCTTTTAAACGCCACACTAAGTATCAATGACCTACAGCATATAGCATGAATTCTGAAGGAGGCCAGTAACAGGATTCTGCACTTGTCGTCAAATATGGGTCGGTTTGCTTGATGAATTTGGCACTTGACTTAAGCTCTAAGCAAAATATTGACCCAAAAGGTTTCCATAATTTGCGCACTTGCCATTTTAAACAACCCCATTTCGACGCAAACGGCTCATCATCCACAACACACTATGTTTCCAACCAATCACGTGTTGCAAATGTAAAATGCGTGTTTTAAAGATAATTATAACGAAGGGTTTCCATTTGCGCCATGGACGCTTCTGATATGTAAATGAGTTCGGGTGGTGTCTCTCTCCCCCCTTTTGCGTGTTTTAGTCGTGTCACCTCATCCCACTCATGCATTTCTGATGCTCCGCTGATAGAAGCTCAACTCACTATTTCACACCCGCAGCACTTGACTCCAGAGATCCGCCCTCGATCAAGGCCTTTTTGGACGCTTTCCTGCGGGTCCAACACTCATCTCCGACCTTAAATGGACCAGACTAATGGATTGGTTCGGTCAAGCACTGTAGCATCCGAGGAGCATCTGTGATCCGTGTGTGTGTGCGCTGTCCAATCCGGCGGATCTTCATTTATAACTTACCAAAGCGCATTTGGAGAGATTTCACTCTCACGTTTGGAAAATGTCCCTAAAGAATTCCAAGTCAGGATTCTCTGTCCGCGATATTTTAGACCTCCCGGATACGAACGATGAGGGATCGGTGACTGAAGACACTGAGGATGAGGCGGATGAAGGGCTTTCGGGAAACCAGCAGGGCGCATCCTCTAGAGATGCGCTTTGGATCGGATCTCCGTGCGCCCACAAATATCCATGTAAGTTTAGGCGTTTTAATTATTTTAATAAACACTTAAAGTTTTGCTACTTTAATATATGAAAAACCTTTTTTAAAAATTCGAACCAAAATAAATAAAAAATGCAAAAAATTCTACGGAATTTAAAGAAATGCTTTTATCGTCTTTATAGTTTTACGCATTTACGCAATTTCTCCCTTAAAAATGATTAAAGGTTACTGAGCGACGGTTCCATAAAGAAACTTAAACAACTTTGAAACATAAACGTTCTTTATAGTGAAAAAAAAAAGTTCTTTAGATTATTAAAATATCCCTCACACAAATATATTGTTCTTTTAAGAATTATTAACGGAGATTTTTGAAAAATCCGAAAATTCCATTTTGGAACCTTATTTTTAAAAGTGTATGTTGGTCTATTTTAAATATTAGTAGCCTTACTTGCACTAACAATTGCATTTAATAATTTTCAGCAGTGCCATCAGCATCTCCAGAGGATTTAACGCCAGAACTGTCCACGGATGAGTCTGTTGATCGGGACAGAGAAAGTTCAGAGGACTCTGGGAAAAAGCGCAAAAGACGAATCCTGTTTTCAAAGACTCAAACGTTTGAACTGGAGAGACGCTTCAGGCAACAGAGATACTTATCCGCGCCTGAGAGAGAACATCTAGCCAAGATCTTACATTTGACTCCAACGCAAGTGAAGATTTGGTTCCAGAACCATCGGTACAAAGTAAAACGAGCCCGGGCTGAGAAAGGAATGGACCCGTATCTGCTCTCTCCGCGCCGGGTTTCTATTCCCGTCCTGGTGCGGGACGGAAGACCGTGTCACGTTCTCAGTCCTCAGGATATCACTGCTACTCTTCCAGCAGTCGCACCATATAGTGCCTTTAATATGAAGCAATTTCCTCAGATTCAACACAGTCATAATGTCTGCTCCAGCATCATGACACATCTGACATCTGTCAGTCATCTGGGCCACATGCAGCCTTGGTCCTGGTGATGAGCATCATGGAGAGTTTTTACGCAACGAAACTTTCGCTTTATTAATTACATTTCTACAAAGTGGAAATAGCTTTTTAATTGTGTTTTTTGTTTTCCCGACGTTGGTTTATTGTCGAAACTGTAATACTTACACCCTGGGACATCACCATCTTGTAAAAGTGTTGTTTGTAGATATATTTATGCTTTTTACAGTGTATTGATGAGGAAATTTCATTCATGTTTAACAGTCAAATATGTCAGTAATGTAGCAAGATTACGACAAGTAGGTTACTGACAATGTGATAACGTTTAAAAAATTAATTAGTTTCGGTTTCAGAACATTTTTATCTATTGTTTCCTGTTTTGTTTGTATACTGAAATTAATTATTCTGACTAACCTGTAATAAACATTTATTTCCTGAAAATCACGCAAAATTGATGTGAGAATTGATGCGAGTGTATATAATTTTAAAGATTTGCACATTTGGGTAAATAACCAAGCGCGTCATCGCCATTATTTTGTGATTCAAGCTGCTTTTCGGCTCTTCGGCTACAGTTTGTTTGCAAAAAAAAAAATAATAATAATAATAATAATAATAAAATCTTTTAAAAGTCATTCATATTTTTATAACAGTGTCAAATCCGTTTGTGTAGCTTATCTTTCCATCACCTTTTGAGTCGAAAAATAACTTTTTCAATAAATTAAAAGGCCTACTTGCCCCCAGAAATTATTTTTACGTCCACTTTTTTTCTTACCACATAAAAATAAATTGTTTCGCGTGTTTTTCTGGACTTTCTGTGTTTTCAGGGCGGATTTAAGCCGCTTCACAAACACTCCGACAAGTTACAAAGGCGCCTAAACCCATCGGCCTACTAAACAAATAATGAGATAATGAGTAGAAAACACTCAGAATAAAATGTTTTCAAATTCATTTTCATTTCAATATGTATATATAGTTCAAATATCTCAACTGTTACATGTTTAAAAAACGTGGAATTTACTATGGGTCAGTTTTGTTTTGTCTAGGCCTATTTTTTATTAAAACACTTTCGGTGGCGCTGGTTGATTATTGAGTATAGGGCTAGTGAAATCCTAGTTCGTTTTATTAAACCGTACAGCCAAAAAAATGGAAAGAAAAAGAAAAAGAAAAGATACCGTAAATTATAACCTAAGAAACATAATCTGAACTCGAACTGCCAAATTGGTGAATGCGTCTATTACGAGGGCCTATTACACACTGCATTCTCTTCAATGACCACTTGGTGGCAGCATTGTATTTTATAAGGATTTAATCTAGAAACTAGATTTGAAGTTATTTTGGACTAATGAGGCCACACAAACAATAAACGATACAGGATCGGCTTGTAACTCAATTTCTCCATTAACGGTTTCTCCCCAAACCAGACATGATTAATTTTTGCAAACAGAAAAGTAAACAACAACTCTTCTTACCTCTTACGTAAACTTATTGTAGCCTAAGCATAGAATGCATTCAATCATGCAAAGCATTCAAAAGACGATCTTACAGCCAAAAGCAGAATAGAATTACAACCCACCACATATTAAAAAGGGAATCCACTTATAAGTCCACATGTGGACATTTAAGCTGTAGAAGTGACAGTGGACTTGACTGTAGAGACAAAGTCATCAAAACATCAAAGTTCCCCCTCTGGACTAAATTACGAAGTGGACAAGCGTATTATAAATAAAGACAATTAAATAGCATAACTAAGTTAATTAAATAAAGGTAATAAGAATGGCACTGAATGCATTTTTAACTGTACAGCGTGCTACGTTATGTAATAGCCAAGGCTTAAACCTAGTCCCAGACTAAAATGTACATCTGAGCTGTTTCATCTGAAAGAAACTGGCCCTGATTGGTTTTAAAATGCACACCAGTAATGTTTTTTTTCTAAGGCATGTTTATAAAAATTACTTACACATCCTAACTAAACTACGGCCTAATCCTGGCTTAGTCTAAGCTTTGTCTGTGAGACCAGGCCTAAGTCATACAAAGATGAATTCAAAGATTACCTTTGAAAAGTTTCTATGGTAAAGTACTCCGATTTCAAAGTTGACATCCCATGATATCCCATTAAACTGACATTGACTCGGTAGATCTCTAAATGAAAGTCAGGTTTGTTTTTTCACATTGATCATTTTCACCTGCCACCACGAACCACTGTCCACTGAATTCCTCATTTACTTTTGTTTTTATTTTAAAGAGCTCACTGTTTTAGAATTATGGGAAGGATATGACGTTATGGCGACGGTCGAACGTCGCAAAACTTTAGATACATTTTTAGGCAACCTTTTTTTAAAAAAATTTCCCTTCCAAAACAGAAGCATTTTTTTGTATCTAGTTTTGAAATTCTCTAAATTTTAAAGTTGCTTTGAAAGTAAATGGAATACTGAACATTCTAAACGTTCTCTTTTTTTGGCCTGGAGGTGGCGACATTCCAGAACAGTTTTGAGTTCATAGTGATTCAAATGGAGAAGATACATGTGTAGATGTGCGCTTTGAAGGTTAAATCACTTTTGCTTAAACACATCCAGAAATCCGTCCAGATGTGGAGAAGACTCTATGCCGTCTTATAATTGATGCTGTTAGTTGCTGTTTAATCACATGGTTCAATACCTATATATCTGTTAAACGTTCTTTAATGGCATCAGTGATTCCATGAAGAAAATTTAACATACATGGAACCTTTCCATTGCACAGAAGATGTTTGTTTATTAAAAAGCACTGTTCTTTGAGGAACCAAAGTTGGTTCTTCTATTGTATCGTTATATGAAACCCTTATTGGAACCGTTATTTTGATTTTATGTTGAACGTCTCATTCAGACCCTGGCGTTAAACTCAGATTTCGCATGTGATGTTTTTTGGCCGGTGCCTGTTTCTGAGTCATGGTGTTTTGAAGTGATGGCAGTGGGAGAGATTTGGTGATTTTGCTGATGCAGAACTTCTTTTTGTATGGCTGTGTTTGCTGAACCTGAACGTCTCCACGTAAAGTCAGATGTCATTTGGTTGTGCGTGGATGTACCTGAGTGCTCTAAGCTTTCTCGAGGGCTCTTCTTCAGACAAACATCTTCACAAAACATCTGCTTACTTCAGCAAATATCAAGGAAGAAACAAATGTCACTTCGTCCTGGCATCCTTCATCGCAGTGGAGTGTTGACACAGATGCATAAATAGGCTTTATTTTTAAAAACAACAATTTACAGCAAAAAACAACATGGAAATATGACCTATGACGCACAAATGCGCTGTAAAGCAATGAAATGAAATAAATGCTATCTATCTATCTATCTATCTGCATGTCATACTTTGTATAACTCATTAGCATTCAATATTGTCAAAACATACTGTATACTAAGTCTCATCAAAATGAGGACATAGACTTCTATACTCCCTTTTGAATATATATAAAGCTAATTATATTGACTGCAGATTACACCAAAATAAACACAACAGGAACAGCAAGCTTAAAAAAAAAAATAAAATAAAATCCTCTATCCAGGGACTGGTTTGATGGGGTGATGTGGGTCAGCTGCGGGGATGCCAGGTGGTCTGAACCGAGTCTTTAAAGTGGGCAGAGTGGGTCGCCTCTTCAAATGCTGCAGGAGCTCAGCTGCCTGGCCTACTGCTCATCTCATTTAAACCCGACAGAGAGAAAGAGAGAGAGCATGAGAGATTTGCTGCTTTAGGTAAGGGGGAAGAGGAAGGACAAAGAGAGGGAGAGAAGGTGGGTAGGTATGTGAGAAAGAACCGATGGAAAGCTCAGCTGAAGAGGGGGAGGAGATTAGAGGTCAGACGTGAATTCAGCAGAGAACATGGCCTAAAAACCCTGCGTTTTGTTTCGGATATATTTGCACTGGGGAAAAATGTTTGCTTAGATTCATTTGTAAGCGATCTTAGATATATTGTGGAATTTCTTTATCAAATATTTGATACATTTAAGGACAACGGTTGGATAAAATTGCATCACAGCTTTTACTCTAAGTTATATATATATATATAATATATTGCACAACAATCTTATATCATAATATTACAAAATTATTTATCTTGTGAAACACATATCTTAAGAGAAATACAATGAAAGCGTTATTAAAAAATAATTATCACATATCATACTTATCACATAGGAATCCATAACCACAATCACACATTCTTTTCCCATGCAATAATATATTTAAATCAGTAAAATTTTCTTTTATATAAAATCCTGAAAATGTCGAAAAGGTTTTTACAGTTTAGTGTTTCGATGTGCGGTGCACCTGCAACCTTCTTCTTGCACAGTAAGATTTCATAAAATGTTAGTTTCAAATTAACGTCACAGATGCTTAAATTAGAAGAGGCTACAATTCACATCGTTACTGAAAGCTATATGATTCATCAAAACATCATATGGTGTATTATTTGATTTATAAGCATAAATATGATTAAGCCATGAACGTTATTTTTTCTCTACCATGAATAAAATAAAAATACGTATTCTTTAAGTAATATAGCCTATATATGGACAGAAGACGTATTTGTTTAACACGGGTGTTCGTGTTTTACCTGAAACATCAGAGTGGATTTTTATGCATTTTTAATAAAAATAATCACCCTAATTCTTAAAGGTAATACTGGTAATATCGAGATATTCTAAAACAACGTTACAGGGGAGTTGATTTGTTTGTTACACAAATTATAAATTATTTGTATATTTGCAAATAAACTATATAAATTATAATTTGTACATATTATAGTTTATATATTTCTATATATGAGTCTATGGCATGTTTTATAGATTTTAGATGTAAAATAACGTAATAAACATGCACTGTACACTATTACGAGCAAAGAATAGCTACATCTCGAGTTCTGTAGCAAAACGTAATCGATAAGGAACTGTGTAGAATTACAGCAGCTGATCTGGTCGTGAAATCCTATATTTAACTTTCTAAACACAGTAAGTGTTTAATAAAGCTTTACGGACTTAAAATTTTCTTTAGGCCTCGTTTATAGCAAATAGTCTACATTTAATGTGAACTAACAACTTTTGTAGTTTGTTAGCGACAAAGTAAACAAAACAAAACGAAAAAAATAAAAAGAACGGGCTTTAAACTTTCAAATGGCCTCTTTCCCAAACTGCAAGGAAGTGATAAGATAAAAGTCCTTATTTGGCATATTTTGGTATCAGGTAAAATAGTAAAAATATAAGTTTGAAAGATTGTGTCATTTTCCATTCCTTTAGATTTTTTTTTTTAAAGCATTTATGCCATGCGCTTCATCTTTATTTTTATTTTTTAATAAAAAGCATGTTTAAGTTAATGCTGACGAAAAGTCGTCTAGAAATAACGTACAATATTTAGTATTTTTACAATAAGCTACAAAATCGCGTATAAGCACCGAACTATAGGCCTAATGCCCAGTTCAAGTATGTATTACGACACACAAATCTATTCGTGGAGCTCATAAAGAAATATGCATAGGCATTAAAACAGTTTCAAAGGCTAATGATTTTATTATCATTCACTCAGACCTTACCTCATTTGAAATCACTGCAGGGAATTCTCCTTAACTTGACTCTTTTTTATAAACGTGATTATTAAAATGCACTGGCAAACTGTGCTTCCACACTGCCAGAGGCTTTCTGCCTAACTATTAGCATCATTTCAATCCTTCAATAACATTAATTGCGGGAGGCAGCAGAAGAAAGGCTGTTTAAGTGCTCTGTCACTTGCGTTGGACCTTTCACCTCATCACAGGCTGGAATGCGTCCTCAAGAGCGCCACGGTGCCACATGTACACCTGGAGATTCACCGTGCACAAGCCTTTGGAGGATAAAATAAAGCGGATTAAACAAAGAAAAGTCGATTTCTGCTTTACAATTTGGACCTCTCATACACACATTTTCAATAGCCGATTTATGATTTAATGACGCAAAGAAAACGCGTATTTTTGTGATAAGAAAAGTCATGGTTTACATCTTTTAAAATATTAAAGCTATCAAAAACATAAGTATAAACAACAAACAAAAACAACAGAGCGCTAATATAGGCAGTAAATGAATGTGAATTTGTTTCTTCTCGTCGTATTTTACGCAAGCAATTAAAAGTGTTCTCTGTTGTTGTGGAAGGTATGCTAAAATTGCACAAATCCAGTCAAACGCAACTAAAACGAAGTCCTTCCAGGTCTGCATGTGTTTAAAAATGTAGATAACTCGTGTGCGCGCCATGCGCTCCTGACCTTTCCAAACATTTGGTGACATTATGGATATAATGCAACTGTTTCAGGACTTGTATTTGCGGTGTCGTTTTAAACATGCTTTTTTTGTTTTGCATTCTCAACGTTGTGGCTGAATAAACGAAATCTATCATTTTCTTTTTATCGTGCTTGCTTAATATGTAGATTACATGGCCAAATAAACATTCGTTCGTTAAAAACGTTCAGGTTTAATCTTCAACGCTCAATCCTCTTCCACTAATTTGAATCACAAAACGAGCGATGTTAAGACCTTATCAAACAAAAAACAAGATCAGATTTAAATTATCACGAAGGAATTCGAATGAAAAATTCTGACATGCTTCCTTCTGTGTTTTCGTCCACACCATTTCTTATTTAATTATATTGCCTTTAATTATATATATTACCTGGTGTATGCTTTCATTTCGAACCTCTGCCTTTGACTCCTGCGAAATCCAAGGCAACGAATGCAGGAAATAAACGAATATTCGCTATTTAGAAACTTTTCCTTCGCTTTTTTAGTTGCACGTTGCTCTCCGCTGACTGTGGAGCTGGAAACACACGGCTGTGTTTTGTGGTTTTTGGCCATGCCCTCTGACTTCATATTCTACAGGGTTAAAGGATCCTCAATTTGCATACTGGAAAATTTGACATCTCTAGCCACGTTTTAAATGTGTTACACGACCTTTTAATATAAAACCAAATGCGCGAGTATAATATACAAGGAAAATAAGGATCGTTTTAGAACGTTTAAAATGATTTCATAGTTGTGTATACATTAGTTTAGAGTTTATTTTTCTCAGTTGAATACGAAGATGAATTGTAGCTCATATTGATAGTTGCTGCCGTAATTTTAAACCAAATATATATCACATCCTTGTGATTTTAGCGTCTAAACTGTCATCAGAAGTGAAATTGTACAACCTGAGCGTCCAATTCTGACGCATTGCATGTCATACCGAGCTCTCAAGTTGGTACAAAAAGAAATCTCCGATGTTTGAAGGAGAATTCGGATTGTGAGCGCCACTTATCATAATGCGAAAGCTTAGATAGATTGATGTAAAAAAGCTGACGCCACTTGGAAGCTCAAAATGATACAAATTTGCGAGCGGAGCCGTTCTGATGGCATTCTTTGCGTATCTTTTGCTCCGTGAGTATTTTCTTCAATTACGAGGATGTCAATGGCTCGTTTGGCTCGTTGCTCCGCCCCCCGTGTTTGTCGTAAACCCGCAGTCTGACTGGAATAAGGCAGAAATAAGAGCGTCCAGGACTCGCCTCTTTCTCCAGGGCGCGCATTCGGACCTCAGCAAACGCGGTTACGCACGGCGGACACTTGGCGTCTGGCGGTCGGCGCGCATATCCACGGGCTTGTGGCAGCTTCAGCAAACTCGCTCGCGGGCTGAACCATGTCCTTGAGCCCCAAACACTCAACGCCTTTCTCAGTGAGCGATATTTTGAGCCCGATCGAGGAGACCTTCAAGAAGTTTGCAGCCATGGAGAGCAGCGCGAGCCTGGCGTCTCCTCTGTACAGACAGACTCAGGTGTCTCAGGCGAACCTGCAGCAGCACAGCATGAGCCATAACACCTACCACATGCCGCACTCGCAGTTCTCGCACAGCGCCATGGGAGGATACTGCAACGGGACTATCGGCAGCATGGGAGACCTGCCGTCCTACCAGGAGAGCATGAGGAACGGCGCGACGGCCACGGCTTGGTACGGCTCGAACCCGGAGCCGAGATACCCAACAAGTGAGTGCGACGAACAAAATCATCCCTTATGCCTTAACTGAAAGATATACATCTAAAAATGGCATGTTATTAAGGCTTTTGCCATTTGGAACCGCATATATTTCTTCGATTCTCTAGTTTTTAAAGAAATCAATCAGCCGTTTGTTTACACACTGTCAAGCTGTCATATCTAGGCTTATAGAGTTTCTCCTGAATGTTTCTTTTTATTTAGGCTAAATGCTTTAAATAATGCAAGTCCATTGCATACACGCCAGAAATCTGTGAATGAAATATAAATAAGAAATATTAATATAAATATGTAAAAAAAAAAAAAAATAGTAAATAGAACAATTTTTGGTACGTACTCGTTTATTTCAGTCTTTGTACTTCAATATTTTACGTTTATTTCAACGTTACTTTCCGTTTTTCAATTTGTTTGACAAATGTAGCTATTTCTGAGTGAAAATTATTGCAAATTAAACTCTACAGCAATTTTATTTTAGCGTTGATAGAATTTCGTTTCATTATTTTCTATTTACGGCTTTACACTGAACACATTTTATAAGTTTAATTCTTATTTTTATTCGATTTTATTAAGGCCTATGTGGACGTTTTGTACTTACATTTTTTTCTGTACAAAATGTAAATAATGCTATAGGCTATAAATCTAATATAATTTATACTTATTTTATATTACATGAAATTAATTTTTGTTTCATACCAAAAAGCTACAATTAAAATACATTTCAGCAACACTCAGAAATCGGTAGTACATTTTACAAATATGACCCTGGACCACAAAACCAGTCATAAGTAGCACGGGTATATTTGTAGCAATGGCTAAAAATACATTGAATGGGTCAAAGTTATCAATTATTCTTTTTATGCTAAAAATCATTAGGATGTTAAGTAAAGATCATGTTCCATGAAGATATTTTGTACATTACCTACAGTTAATATATCAAAATTAATTTTTTGATTAGTAATATGCATTGCTAAGAACTTCATTTGGACAACTTTAAAGGCGATTTTCTCAATATTTAGATTTTTTGCACCCTCAGGTTCTAGATTTTCAAATTGTTGTTTATCTGCCAAATACTGTCCTAACAAACCATACATCAAAGGAAAGCTTATTTATTCAGCTTTCAGATGAACTGTAAATCTCAATTTAAAAAATTGACCCTTATGACTGCTTTTGGGGTTACAAATAAACGGCAAGTAACATCGAATTAAACGTGAAACTTTGAGGAAAGACTTAACTATTTTCTTTAAATAAAATTAAAAATCATTTAACAGTGTTAGGCTTCAAAACACTACTTAAGGTTTCAAATAAAGAGATATTGTATAAACTAGGCGCCGATGTTAACAGTCTTGTTCTCTCCAGTCTCCAGGTTTATGGGTCCATCGGCGGGCATGAACATGGGAACATTACCGGGAATGGATGCAAGTAAATCTATGGTGACGTTACACGCGGCACCCCGAAGGAAACGGCGCGTACTCTTCTCTCAAGCGCAGGTGTACGAGTTGGAGCGGCGGTTTAAGCAGCAGAAGTATCTGTCGGCACCGGAGAGGGAACATTTGGCCAGCATGATTCACCTGACCCCGACTCAGGTCAAGATCTGGTTCCAGAATCACCGGTATAAAATGAAACGCCAGGCGAAGGATAAAGCGTCGCAGCAGCAGCAGGACAGCGGAAACCTGTGCGCTCAACAGTCGCCGAGACGCGTAGCCGTGCCGGTGCTGGTAAAGGACGGTAAACCGTGTCAGAACGGCTCCAGCACGCCGACGTCGGTCCATCAGCAGGTGCAGAACGTGCTAGGCAGCGAGACTTTAGCTTCAGCCGAGGATCTGGAGGAAATGTCGCCCAGTCCTCCTCTGATGAACAGCCTCTCTCAGACTGACGCCGCGCTCATCGAGTACACGAGCGGCATGGTGAGCTCCAACCTGCTGTACGGCAGAACATGGTGATTACTTGAGCCGGCGAGCATTTTTACCACATAATTTCCACGAGGAACTTTTTTAAAACTCATTTTTTAAAAACAGCATTCGTCTGATGCAGCGAATGCTCACTCAATTGTATGGATTGTAACTTTAAATCATTATTGAATGAAAATCTTTCGTGCGGATGAAGAGTGTGTGATGAAGACTAGTCTAGCGTGATGCCATTAATCCGACATCGGTTTTGTTGCTTTGTAAAATACAAGCTGTAGATGAAGAAATGTTTCGTGTACATATCTAACACTGGACAAAGAATGCTTTCTTGAAGTCTTTTGTAAGTTTAAAAGGAAACAAAATAAATATGAGTGCTGCAAATATGAAAAACCACGTGAAATCAATGTTAAATCCTTTTTTCCCCTCAAAAAGTTTTATAGCAAATCGAACAGCAATTGTTCTTATCATTCTGCGTTATAGGATAAAATACTATAGCTAAATAGAAAAATACTAACAGCATTAAAGTACGCTAAATAAAAAAAAATCATACCACGGAAATCTCAATGGATGCGCTAAAAACACGCTGAAAGTTGTAAATAAAACATTTCCACTTTTTCTGCTTTAAAATTTCACGTTAATTCAGTGTTGCTAATGTTTCTTTGTAATGAATTGTGAAAATGAGCATTTCTGAGAGAAAACTGTTTATACACTACACTAATTTAAATTGTGTAAAAACACATATTAAAGAGCTTATCTGCTTGTGGCGATTTAGATAAAATATATATATTTCCGTACCTCAACACAAATGTTTTCGTATTTTTATTTGCTATTGAGAGCAAAGTCATATTCTCATTTTCTTCCTCAACTTCAACTGAAAAGCCACCTTTTTTTTTTTTTTTTTTTTACTGTTCATGAAATCCATTTTTTACGAAACATTTAATTAGAGACAATTAACGTTTATATTAAGCTTTATTTTCGGGTTACTTAATCTTATTTATATTTGATTTTGAAAAAAAAAAAAAATCTAATAAGTCAAAAATAAAACGAAAGGAAAGTTAAAAAAGATAGGCATTTACTTTAACATGTTGGTCATTTTCATACATTCCAGACGACTCTGTATTATTACGGTTTAATCCATTAACTAATTCAAGACTCATTTTAAACAGACTCTCAAAATGTCCATCTGCATCTATAATTGGCAAGAGAAAAGCTATGAATATTCATTTAAAGATTAAAATACACTACACACTGACTCAGCTTACCACAGCTATGAATTAGGAGTTTATAAACAGATCTGCATTAAAAGAAATCTAATGAAGTCCTAATAAAACACACAAACACATACACAAAATAATAGCTCGAACTCAGCAGTCTTGTCTCTTATGTGTATTTCATAAGTTTTACACAGGCTTATTCTTAAAAATCAGTACATAAGAACATTTTGTCAGTAAAACAGGAAAAAAAAACCTTTACAAATCAACAGGCCAAAAAAGACAATGTTTGCTCGGAATAGAAAACAAGAAGCCGTCTTCTTTCACGTAAGGCTGAGAGTTCAGCTCCAGTTGTAGCGCCGCGATGGTGGAGGCAAAGCATAACCCTGTCCAAACCCCTGAAAGACAAGCAGAGCTTTCCATAAGCATGAGATTGTACACCTGCATGTTTTCAAAGAAATGATCAGGAGGCGGTCAGACCTGCTGAGGTCCTCCTCTGCGGCTGTCCTGCTGATTGTGAGGGGGTCTCCATCCTCCTCGTCCTCTCTGCTGGTTCTGCTGGTACGCGGAGCTCTGGGATTGCATGGCCCGATCCCAGCCGTGAGATCCTTGCTGAAACCTGTGGAGATTAAGGGCAAAACACAATAGTCACTTTAAACACTCAAACAGAACAGAAAAAAAGTCTTTAGGAAGCTTCATAAAAACCACAAACTGAGCAAGCAGCCAAAAAAACAAATTCTAATGAAAAGCACAATTAGCATCAATTAAAATATTTCTAGAGCACATCTAAAAAAATTATGCATTAAAGAAATTTCCACTTTTTTTTTTTCCAGACATTTAATGATTAATTTCCAGTCATTTGTAAGTACTCTGTAATAAATAAATAAATAAAAAATAAATAGAAACTGTGCTCAAAATTTCGATCCAATATTTATATATAAAAATAAATAAATAAATAAATAAATAAATAAATACATACATACATACATACATACACACATACACACATACACACATACACACATACACACATACACACATACACACATACACACATACACACATACACACATACACACTCAGCAAGAATATATGAAACAGATCAAAACTGACTGTGAATTTACAAGGTTACAAAAGATGTTCCATTTAGAATGTTTCAAATAAATGTGAACGTTTTATTTAAAGATCTCTGAAACAACTGTATCACGGTTTCCACAAAAATATGAAGCAGCACAACTGTTTTCATCATTGATAATAATCAGAAATGTTTCTTGAACAGCAAATCAGCATATTAGAACGATTTCTGAAGGATCATGTGACACTGAAGACTGAATAACGATGCTGAAAATTCATATTTACATCACAGCAATAAATTACATTTTACAATATACTCACATAAAAACATCGATTTTAAGTTGTAATAATATTTCATTGTTTTTACTGTATTTATTTTTTTTTAAATAAATGCAGCCTTGGTGAACAGAAGAGACTTATTTTAAAAACATTACAAAATCTTCCCAACCTATATTTAACTACAAATATTTCCACAATTTTATTATTTTTCATGACTTAAGGTTTGGTGGTCACATTTTTACCATTCCCTGATATTTCTTGGTTTTCCAAGATTACAGAAACCCTAATCTTTCATTTGAAAGCACAAAAATCTCAAATCCGGCAGCACAAATAATGAGATTTGAGCTGAAGTGTCTTTGAAATGCAAAGGCCAGCTCATTCCTCGATTCCCACTTCACCCATCGCCGCCAAAACTAGTCTAAATTCCCCAGAAGGCTACAAATAACACGACTGTAACCTACGCTCGACCGTAAACCAGCTCACCTACCCACGCCTCAAAAAACATGTACAGTTCTCTAGAGAAGAGAGCCGGACATCAGCATCCCTCATTACTGACGCAGCTCACAATCTTCCTGAGGAATCCATAATCCCTCCTCCAGGTTCCTTGTGCGTTTCATTCGGCTCCGTCCCGAACGGTTAAAGAAACTCTGCTCTAATAACTACTGACCTAAGGTGACACAGGGCCACAATGGGCTGCCGGGCCTAAAAAGTTGAACCAAAAGAAGCTGATTAGTCGCTGAAGTGGTCTGGAGCCAGAATCAATGGCGGCTCTGTGCGGCCCCCAGTGGCCCCTGCGCACAAGAGACGGTGAAGCGCAACCGCATTAGTGCTGCCTCATTAAGCCCTGCAAACCTCTTTAGGAGAACATTTGTTTAGCACGCAGAGAAACTAATTCAGTCCGGCCCCCCCAGGAAGAACATCAATAACTCGTATCCTACACAGGAAGACCGCTAACACCGGGAGAGGAAAGGTAAACGGAGTCTGTTCAGTCATTTCAGAGCTGCAACAAATGATAATCTAATGATTATTAGAACGATTAATCGACTAATCATCAAGACTTTGATCAAATATTCCAGGGTATCTGCAGGGTTTTTAAAAATCTAATTTTCAAGAGCTGCACAAATAAAATGAACACCATGTGAGCAAGGTAGAGAGATGTCTATGGTAACGTGTTAAACCGTAAAATGACTATAAAAACAGGTTTTCATAAAAACAAAGTTACATAAAATGATAAACTTCACATTTCAGCCTTTAAACCATATTTTTTTAAGAAGGGGTGAGTCAAAAGTATCTACTATATTAATTTAAAATATACAAATGTGACCCTGAAGCACAAAACCAGTCATAAGGGTCAATTTTTTTAGATTGAGATGATTGTCATATGACATATGACAGTCATATTGTCATGAAGAAATGCGCTTTCCACTGATGTATGATTTGTTAGGATATGAGAATATTTGAGATGCAACTGAGGGTGCAAAGGAAAAAAAAAAAAAAAAAAAAAAAAAAAAAAAAAAAAAAAAAAAAAAACACGCCTTTAAAGTTGTTCAAATGAAGTTCCTAGCAATGCATATTACTAAATTAAAAATAAAGTCTGATACATTTACGGTAGGAAATTTACAAAATATCTCCATAAAACATCTTTACTTAATATCGTAATGATTTGTGGCATAAAAGAGAAATCAATTTTGACCCATACAACAAATTTTGGTACAATTTGCTACAAAAATATACATGCTACTTGTGACTGGTTTTGTGGTCCAGGGTCACAAATGTATCTTACGGTCTTAATTGTATCGATCCACCGGTTCACACTGACAACTGTGTGTGGGTCAATTTTCGCGTTAGTCTTATTAAAAAATGCACATTCATTCTCTGCCAGCAGGTGGCGCTTTTAGAACGACAGAAATATAGCGGTTCTCCGGTGAAGGCTGTGTTTAAACGCTACTTTATCATGCATTAAATATAGATAAGATGAAATGTAAGTGCCATCGGTACTTCTATGAACACAGATGGTTCCCTTCAGAGAAGCATTCAACATCCACACCACGTTTTGACTTTGAAACATTTAACTCAAGCTTATTTGTATAGCGCATTTCACATTACAAACGGTTGCAAAGCAGCTTTACAGAATTTTTTTTATTTTAGTTTTTTTTTAATGCCCTTTTTGTGCATTTTGTAGATAGGACAATTGAGAGATGACAGGAAAGTAGTGGGAGGAGAGAAGGGAGCAGGATCAGCAAAGGACCTCGAGACGGGAACTGAACTCGGGTCGCCGTGGGCGCAGTTACGCTGTATTTTGATGCGCTATCAGCGTCGACATAATTACAAATTTTTTGTAGCATTTAAGGCATGTAAGACTTTTTATAGCCTTAAATTTGATCCAACTACATTTAATACGTTAAGACTTCTTAAGGACCCACGGAAACCCTAATTATTCAGGTTCTGAAGTTCATTAAACTTAGTATTGAGTAGTATTGAAAGCTATCAAATCTCAAAATTTATTGGAATTAATCTTCACATACACCAATTATAACAAATGTCATTTACTTCATATTTACTCCTGCTTGCTGAAATATACAGAAATTTAATAAAGTTATTAAACACTATATTCTAAATTAAATATAGATGAATCCTTAAAGTTACAAAAGCTATTGATCCTATTTTTCTTTTGTTCTTTGATTAACAGACATCACAGTAGCGTGGTTATTCGCTTATTTGGCTGCTATTACTTTAAGAGCCGCCTCTGTTGAACGTGGATCTGACACGTGTTCATGGTTTCATTTGTGGTTTAATATGAAATGATACAGGCTACAACGTGCACCACTGATTTTCCACACTGTCATTGTTGTCATGTGTACATTTATGACTCTGTATACATTTGTAGCAATAGCCAACAATACACTGTATGGGTCAAAATTATAAATTTTACTTTTATGCCAAAAATCATTAGGATATCAAGGAAGGATCATGTTGCATGAAGATATTTTGTAAATTTCCTACCGTAAATATCAACAATTTTAATTTCTGATTAGTAATATGCATTGCTAAGAACTTCTGACAACTTTAAAGGTGATTTTCTCAATATTTAGATTTTTTTTTGCACCCTCAGATTACAGATTTTCAAATAGTTGTATCTTGGCCAAATATTGTTCTTCCCTAACAAACCATAGAAACAATGGAAAGCTTATTTATTGAGCTTTCAGATGACGTATGAATCGCAATGTCAAAAAACTGACCATAAGACTGGTTTTGTGGTCCAGGGTCACATTTTGTTATTTAGAGGAAAGCGTGCAGCATATATGTACACATTCATCTAAATGTCGCCCTTGGCAGCATTGAGAGGTTCACTGACATATACTGACAAACTTTTATTTTTTTGCATAACAAATTTTTTTAACCCTTAACAGAGGAACGAAAATGAACTTTGCCATAAATATATTGTTGCCTTCACACATACCAGCATTTTTTGTTTGTAGTTCGTAAAGCTTTCCCACACTCTACTTGTTTGGCTTCATTTGCACATCTTCTATTGGACTGCATGTGGGAGATCTGAATTACACTTTTGCGCTACAGCACCACACTGGTCAAAGTGCATTATTGCAGGTCCTTACTTTATGAGATCAAACGACTACTCGACAACAACATTTGTCAACTATTTTTTTTTTTTTTTTTTTTTTTTATAGTTGACAATGTAGAATAGACGTTTTAGCCCTAGAATGTTTGTAGAGACATATAACCTAGACGAGCTGGAAAGGAAGTGTCACAGGTGTACTGTAACCTTCAGGACCAAACATACAGTATGTGACCGTGAGTAAAGAGAAAACATCTCACCTGGGATACGGCGCGGCAGGGTTCGCTGGAGTGGGTCTGGAATCTGTGAAGATGAAAATACGTCGGTTTCATGAGTGGTGTTTACTAAAGCAGTTCCAGTACAGAAAACTAAGCAGAACATGAAGGATTTGTTAAATTGTGTCTTGAGGTGTGACTTAACTCTTCTAAAAGATCAGACATTTCTTACCAGATACTTACACAATGAAGATTTTCACTCCAGACATTTAGAAACCACCTAGAACATCTAGTTTTAATCCAATTAATTTCTCTGCATTAATTCAGAACCTTGAATCTAAAACTACAATGATTTTCTGAAGGGCTGCCAGAACTGTGTAAACAAGATCATATTTCAAACACTACATAAAGCACTTCTGAGTGGGATGTTTTCTATAAAATCAAATTTGCAATCATTATTTGACATTAAGCAGCAACAAAACAACAACAACTACCGCCACAGCAGGCTACAGCAGGGTAAAAGGTCTTAACGATAAATAAATGAGATAGAATTCATTAACCTAATTTGTATCAGCTTCCAATTTCAGGGAAAACAGTTTGAGTGATGAAGTGAATTGTGTTGTTCAGTAATATGAACAGGATTTAGCATCGGGGGGGGAGGAGGGGACGTCAAAAGTGGCACATTTGCATTTCTTCCCGTGCTAAATGAAATAAGCATTCATCAGCCGGCGCTGCGGCGAGCTCAAGTGCTCTAGTTCCAGTGTTGCAGGTCCTTCACAAAGACAGACTTTAAAAAAAGTAGCAAGCGGCTTCTTTCTCGATCCGCCGTTGCCAAGGTGATCACCAGCTGCGGGGCTCCGAGCTGTTTGTTTTATAGGGGCAGGAGCAGAGATGAGTGTGTGTGAGAGAGAGAGAGAGAGAAAGAGCGAGAGAGAGAGAGCGAGAGAGAGAGCGAGCGAGAGCGCGAGAGAGAGAGAGAGCGCGAGAGAGAGAGAGAGCGCGAGAGAGAGAGAGAGCGCGAGAGAGAGAGAGAGAGAGAGAGACAAGAACTTCAGCCCGAAAGAAAAAGCTGTCATTTACAAATGTAGGCTTGAAGGTGGAGCAACAACAGAAAGAAACAAAAATAATTCACCATTTGGAACCCAACGGGATTTTATGGCTTTAAAAAGAATGACCCAGGGGTCAATGCAAACAAAGCTTTAACACAGATAACAACAAATAAAAAATTACTACATTTACAGTATTGTAGTTATAAATTAACTCTATGGGGAAAGTGCACAGAGTGCTTTAAAAAGCTATGTTTTTTTCTAGCAAGCACTAAAAGTTATATAATTTGCTTTGAGCTCGAACAGGACAATAATCTTGGGCAAAAGTGAGCAGAAACTCAATTTAAATACATCAAAGATTGTTACATCAGATAGTGGTGTGGACATGATTTAATTGACTTTAAAGGTTAATTAGATTTAATAAATGCTGTGGAAAGAGGTTGCATTCAGTTCACACACCTCTGTGAATGTGTTCATGAAGAAATCAGACAAATAAACTCACTGATGTCTATGGAAGCACACTGCAGTCAAATTTTATGTGACTGCAAATGCAATTTGTATTTGCATTTCCTAGATGTACATTAAAGTTCATTAAAGGAAGAGTTCACACTCAGGTCATCCAAGATGTAGATGAGTTTTGAGGGCCCTATGATTTCCACAATGCAGAAAACGCAGACTGAATAACGAAATCCAGTCATAAAAACGGAATTTATTGTATAATGCGGAATGTCATGGAATGTGTCAAAGTTTGGATGAATTAATCAAAAGTAGGTCTTCAATTTCGATATGGACTAGTATCTCTAAATATTAAGAAAAAAGACAAAAAGTTTAAATATGAATCCTTCATGTTTGTGTGTTTGTGTGTGTGTGTGTGTGTGTGAGAGAGTGAGTGAGTGAGTGAGAGAGAGAGAGAAAATGGCACAAATGTGCGATTTCGTTTACTACACACAGATTTCAGTGTCTGTCGTCTCGCCAAATGAGAACATGAACAATATTTCCTGCTCTGAAGTTTCTTCATGAGCATTTAGAGAAACTATCGAAATATCATATACACACAGAAATGTAAAGGTATTCACAGCAACCCGTCAAATAAAAGTTTGGTTTATCTTGATGACATACTGTTTAGTAGAAACTACTACTACCCACTACCTACTACCACTACCTTTTATTAAGGAATAATCACACAATATTCCTTTCATGTTTTAATTTTAATAGCAACTTTGTTTGCCAAAAATAAAGTTTAATTTTCATTTTATTAAAAGATAAATTAAATTATATTTTACACCTTCATTTGATAACCAGAAAAATGTAAATATTGTACAAATATTGTAAAAAACTTGAATAAACTATCATAAACAAATTATGATCATAAATCAATTATGATCATAAATATATCAAAATATCAAAATATATCATAAATTAAGTTGTTTTTATGCATTCAAATAATTAGACTTAAGTAAAATTTGGTAACAATGAAATAGAAGGCAAGATTAAAAAAAAAAAAAAAAAAAAAAAAAAAAAAAACATTATAGGGCCCTAAACATAATTTGTTAAACTTTTAATAAACTGATGTTAAATTGCATACGTTTCATAATTTTAATTAGACTTTTTTTTTTTAATTAATAAAATGTAATTTAACCATTTAAAAAAAAAAAAAAAAAAAAAAAAAAAAAAGATTTGGAGAAATGTAGCATTGCATCACTTGCTCACCAATGGATCCTCTTCAGTGAATGGGTGCCGTCACAATGAGAGTCTAAACAGCTGATAAAAATATCACAATCTAAAGTTAATCCACATCACTCCAGTCCATCAATTAACATCTTGTGAAGCAAAAAGCTGTGTGTTTCTAAGAAACAAATCCATCATTATGACGTTTATTATAACTTCAAACTGTTGTTTCTAGCGAAAAAGTCATCCAGTCTGAATCAGGAGAGCAATATTCACTGATCAAGCACTTTTACAAACAGAAACAGTCCAAAACAAATATTTTGATGTTAAAAGACAACATGAGATGGACTTTTTCACTGGAGGATGCATTATTATGGATAAAAGACTAAATACTACATATTTTGGCAAGAAACAATGGTTTGACGTTTAAAAAAAAACAAAAAAAAAAACTTAAAACTTAAAAACTTAATTATGAATTTGTTTCCTACAAACATGCAGCTTTTGGCTTCACAAAATGTTGACTGATGGAATGGAGTGATGTGGATTATTGTGATGTTTTTAATCAGCTGTTTGGACTCTCATTCTGACGGCACCCATTCACTGCAAAGTCTTAATTATGGATAATTATGGATTTGTTTCTTACAAAAACGCAGCTTTTGGCTTTACAAGACATTAACTGATGGACTGTAGTGGTGTGGATTCCGATGATGTTTTTATCAGATGTTTGGACTCTCATTCTGACGGCACCCATTCACTGCAGAGGATCCACTGGTGAGCAAGTGATGTAATGCCACGCTACGCTATATTTCTCCAAATTTGATTCCATGAAGAAACAAACTCATCTACATCTTGGATGGCCTGATGGAGAGTAAATGTTAGTTATTACTGTACACATTTTTAATTGTGTTTCATCTACAAAGTCTTCACCCATCGACTTTTGTATGTGCATGACTGTAAAAGCAAGACGAGACGGTTTTTTGTGGTGATCAACAGCATGCAACAGATGCCGTCCAATGTCCTAGACGTTTAATTCGGCAGCCAATAAACACCTCCAAAAATCCAGTATGAGATCTAATGACCAGAGAGAGAAAGAGTCCGGACCACCCACTTACACCTCCATTATCAAGCGCTAATTCATCCCGGCTCATCTCGCAACCAGTCAAACGAAAGACGAAATTACAGCCAATTCATCCAGCTCTCAATAAACACCGACTGCAGTCCACACACTGAATGTTGGGAAGTTAAAGCCAGTTGACACAAAGCCCAAATAGGATTACGCATTAAAAACACAACAGTAAACGGTGTTCTCATTAACTTAACACAGGGATTACATCGTCCCAGAGCGCAGACGTACACACAGATGGACCCTGATCTCTGTAATGAGCCTGTAATGAACCTCTACAATACAGCTTATCAATATCCATAGAATGAAGACCGCAGGACTGTAATACACTAGTTGGTCCTTTAGCACCAGCTGTTTTGATTAGGGTTAACAAAAGCCTTCGGCGCGTCTCGGGAACTCCGCATTGAGCCGACACCGCAGGAGGGAGAGGGAGAAAGACAGCGAGCTGGGAAAAGTTAACGAGGATTTGGACTCTGGCTCACAGACACACTCCTATAGAAACGCAGCAACAGGAGCGGTCTGAGAATACGTCCTGAGGTTATCATCGCATATGAAACTGCAAAAGGAGTAGTTAAACTGCTGAAAAGCAAAATCTAATTTTTTCTGGTGGAACACAAAAGGAGAAATTTGGGGAAATGCTCACGCTGCTTCTTTCAATGAGAAGAATGGAGCTGTTAAGCTTCAAGAAAGAAGAAAATGCACCATAAAAGCTATATAAATGACTCCTTTGTTAGGATTCGGAAGTCAGTAGATCAGAAAAACTAATCATCACAAAAAAAAAAAAAAACCTGGCTAGAAAAAGCTGGAATCAAAAAATACAAAATAAATAAAAAGATGGAAAAAAAACAAAACAAAAAAAATCCTAAGATTTTTATATACGTCTACTTGATCAAAACCACAGTGAAGAGCAATAAAAATTTTATTTTAGTACTTAAACTTATTTTATTTTTGCTATGAATATGTTTTTAGCAGCCTATTATTCATACATATTCTATTATTTTAAAATTTATTTTATATTTTGCCATAATTTATTATATTGCAATATAATTTTATTTGAATATATTTAAAAAATGTAATTTATTCCTGTGATCAAAGCTGAATTTTCAGCATCATTAAACCAGTCTTCTGTGTCACATGATCCTTCAGAAATCATTCTAATATGCTGATTGGCTTATTTTTAACCATGTTGGAAACAGTTCTGCTTCATATTTTTTGTGTAAACTGAAATACTTCAGTCGTATAAACAACAACAACAACAACAACAACAACAACAACAACAACAACAACAACAACAACAACAACAACAACAACAACAACAACAACAACAACAACAACAACAACAACAACAACAACAACAACAACAACAACAACATTTCAGAGCTTGGTAACAAATCACTCATGTTTATAATCTGGGAAAAGAGCAGCATGAACATTGTGCTAAACACCTCTTTTTGTGTTCCACAAAAGAAAATGATACATTTGGATCAATAAAAGAATAGTTTACCCAAAAATTGACATTAAAGTCACTATAAAAAAAAATTAAATCACTATTCAAAAAGCCAAATTAAATCTCAGATAACCTGAAGAATTGTAAACAAAAAAATCCTGAATATTTACTCTGATTGCCTTATTCATGGAATCATGAATGGCATACAGGACGGTTAGCGTGCTGTACATTTAACTGGAGGGTTTTGCATGAGGGCCGCAGCACACAGGCCAGTGAAGAGCAGCAGTGATCAGCAAAACCCCCAAACCTCTATTTGCATCAAGTGGCAGCAGGGCGGCTTCCATTCGCCCACAGATGCGATTATTCATCAACTTGCAAATTGGCACATCAAAGTGACGGCAGAGGAGAGCAGCACAGGAGACGGAAGCCGCTCACGGGGGCGACAGAGACGTTGAAGAGGACAAAAGGTCACTGTACATGCTAAGAGCGACTCCTGTCCCTCAGTGTCGCCAAACTACAGTATTAAATGCTGCTTAGATACAAGAACCCGTCTCCGGGACACTGGACTAATAGTGGATTGTATGACATAAGCCTTGGTATGAGGAATTGCAAGCCATAGTAAGTTACTTTTGCTGGATTTGACTGACAAATTGTCTTCTTGGTGTTCGTCCATGCTATTAAGATCCAAAGGATTTGTGGGATTAAAAGTACAATAAATAACTAGCAAATATTTTGTCATTTTGAAATTAGCTGCCATAATTTTTTTTATAAGTTAAAAGATAGTTTTCCCCATACAAATCCAGCCAGACACAGTGTTACTCTAGGAAAGTGTAAAACTCACACTGGTTTTGAGGGTAATGGTCTCTTTGGGGTGGACGGTAGTTTCCCTGGTGATAGCTTCTGGGGGGCGGGGCATTGCTGTACTGACCGCCCCTATGCTGAGACTCAAAAGGTGGGCCGGCGCCAAACAGACCCGGCCCTTGATTTCTGTCTGCATAGTGACTGAAAAGAGAGAGAGACAAGGAAAACATTAACATTAACAGAAGTTGGAAGTTTTTATATGTTCACCCTAATCAGGGTTTTTAGCCTCTGGAGATCCATGAGGTTTTTAAAACTTGTAAAACTTCTATATAATTTAATATTAAATCATTCATTTCTAAATGCATTTAACTGGTTGTTTGTTTTTATATTTCCGGTACATAGTTGGCTGGTTTGTCCCAGAACTGGAGTGTAGGAGAGGGATTTTTGGGTTGAGCAGAGTTAAAAATAGTTCTTGGCAATTGAAATAAAGCTAAAATAAAATAAAAATAAATAAAAAATAAATAAAATAAATAAATAAAAATTAAATTTAAATAAATAAAGAGTATGTGTGTGTTAATATATTTACATTTTAATTTTAATGGCTAAATTTAACAATTAAAAGTTTAACAAAATAAAATTAAGGCCCTATGAAATGCATTTTATTTTTTCCTCAAATTCAGTTTTATTTTGACCAACTTCTGTGTTTTGCATTAATCTTCTGGATTTCATTTTAATAGTTTCATTCAATTTTAATATTCAGAAGCATCTCTAATTACTGATTTTATACAATTTTTATAGAAAAATATTATTTTTATTTTCTCCACCAGAGTGTATTTATATTTTTCTGGTAAATATTCCTTACATTTTTAATATTAATTTTATTAGTAGTAGTACTTTCATTAAGAACATCAAGTAATATATTTGTCCCAGTTTCTTTAAGTTAAAACTTGAACAAATTTTAGTTTAACAACTTAGTTTAATCATATCTGAAAACATGAATAATGATAAAAACCATAAAATTGCTGTAACTAAAATTAAACTCAAAACAGAAAATGTATTTTAATTTAAAACATCAAGGAAAAACTACAATAGTATGTCAATGATAATAAAATAACAACAGTTCAAGTTAAATTACTAAAACTACCAAAACAGAAAAAAAACAAACAAAGAGAAATATAACTTGTTTTTTTTTTTATTTATTTAAAATATTAAAAAACAAAGACAAAGCACATAATAAAATTGCTAAAACTTAAACTAAAATGAAAACTCAAAATATAAAAAGCTAAATTTAAAATATTAATAAATACTACAATAATATAAATAATACTAAAACAACACTGTTTTGGGTCGATGACCCTGATCTAAAATACTGAAATCTTTGATATGCCAGATATTTAGTCTTAATAATGAAATAAAGATTGAACAATTAGAGATCACAATTATCTGAAGTCCAAGAACACCTGTCTGTGCCATCCAATCAAACCCAATAACAGCTTTCATTAAGAAATTAAGTCTTTGGTGGGCATGATCTGCATACATCTCCTCTAAACACCATGCATAATTCATCTCTCGTCACTGAAGCCTGAATTCGCCAGATGTTTAATTAGCCCGTTTTACACCAACTACTGCACTAATTTGGTTTCTTTTTACACAATACCACTTAAAAACACTAAACGCAAGAACTCAACCAAATAAACGGATGGATTGGGTGGGATTTTCATGACTTACTTAAGCTTTCTGAAAGCTGATTGGTCCAAATGGGCTTGTTGACGGTTTGGGTTAAATCCCAGCTGAGGTCTCCACGGGCCGCGGTTACCCTGCTCCCAATCGCCTGGTTTAAGAACCTTGCTAGGGATCCTGAAGTGAAAAATTGCAATACACAGATATAAAATATTAAAACGTCACCGCATCATTGAAAAGCCCGTTGAGATGTGAATATTCAATAGGTCCTAATATTGAATAGCACAGCACTTACTTTGCCCCTGGTAGGATAACAGCCTTGAACACAAAACCATCATCATACTGCGGATCCTTGAATTTGATTCTGCCAACCAGAAACCATCAGTATTTAAGTACAAACATTTAAGTGCAACGCCTGGATACATCTCATTCCAGAGGCATTCAGATGAACTGCCTCAATCCAGACTTCATCTAAAGTTTTTGTTGAACATCTCAGGGTTTCATGCCATGTCTGACCTCTAGAGGAACCAGTAAATATCAGCAGGACAAGGCCGACGTTTCAATGCCTGACACAAATGCGAGTCCTTGAGTAGCTAATAGGACTTAAATGACTCAGGCGGATACACAAACTAGTAAATCAAATGATAATAGCAACTTAAAAGGAAGATAGATCTGTATACTGATCACTCCTATGAATCAGACGATATTTGACCACTCTGAGATCGACTGATAATCGGTTGATTTGTAAAACAAACTCTTACCCAATAGCGTTGTTGCTGCTGATGTCTCTCAGCGTTGGGATTGGCGACTCTACTGGTCTGAGGAAAACAAAAATGGCGTTTCACAGGATTTGTAAGGCTTTAGTCTCAAGTGTCTCAACAGACACTGGCCAGGTAATGGCAAAACACGGAAAAGCGTCAAAAAACAAGATAAAGGTGTTGTCTCCTTACTTATCTGGTAGAATAGGGTCTTCATCTAGATTTAATATACCTTGGATTCCATGGCAAAGTTCTGCAGGGATCTCAGTGGCCTTTAAGAGAGAGAGAGGATTGAAAAATTACAGACTGAGAGATTGTCAGGGTTCCCACACCTTGGTTAACTTCAAATTCAAGGACCTTATAAGGACTTTCCAGATCCAATACCCTCAAATTCAAGGACTTAATGTGAGAGCGTCGTGTTACCTTGTAAGATACATTGTTACAGTTTTCATGTATCAAACTAATTTTTTGCATTTATTTTTGGTCATATGACAGATCTGTGGAAGCCGTTTCTGCCACTGAATAAAAAATAAAAAAAAGGTAATTGCGACTTTTTAAAATCTCACAATTCTGACTTCTTTTCCTCGCAATTTCGAGTTTACATCTCGCAAGTCTGACTTTTGTTTTCTCAGAATTGTCATATAAACTCACAATTATGACTTTTCTTTTCAGAACTGACATATAAACGCACAATTGCGAGTTCTCCGAATTGTGACTTTATATCTCGGAATTCTGACTTTATAACTCGCAACTGTGACTTTATGTCTCACAACTCTGAGAGGAAAAAAAAAAAAAAAGTCAGAATTGTGAGATAAGTCGCAATAACCATTTTTTAAAAATATAGGAAGTGGTTTCCATACAGATCTGATATTCTATTTGTCGTATTTCTGTTTTGCATAAAACTGAAGAATATTCAGTACATATACTGTATTCTAAAATGATCTGATATTAACTTTTGGTTGGATTTTACTGAAAAGAGTTTAGGTCCATGTAATGTTACGTTAACGCAACACGCAAATGTGCATAACTATCGAGGGAATATGGAATTTTTTTCCAGAAAACTTCTTGGACAAAATAAATTCAAGCACTTTCAAGGACCTGTATCAATGTATGTTTATTTTCAAAAACTTTCCAGGGCCTTGACATTTTTTTTTTTTTCAGATTCACAAACTTTCAAGGATTTCAAGGACCCGTGGGAACGCTGGATTGTAAAACACAAAGTGAAGGATTACTGGTAGCACTTTAGATTAGGAGCACCTTCACTTTTATTATTTTTCCCCTCAATAAATTCTTAATTTTCTGCTTATTAATAGTACGTAAGGTGGTTGTTGTAATAGTTTTGTTGAGGCTGTGTAGAGTTAAGGGATCTACAATATGGCAATTCAAAATAAAGCATTAATAAATGCTTTATAAATACTAATAAACAACCAATATGATAGCAATATGCATGATAATAAGTAACTGTGTTCCTTAATCTAAAGTGTTATTTACACTAGAGCTTTAAATAAATAAATAATTATAAATTATTTAAAAAAATTAACATTAAATACTCTTATTTCTTCACTGCAGTCAGGCATTTTATATATTTTAATATTATATAAAATATCTATTGCTTTGTTCTTGTTAAAAAAGTGAATTCCCTTGAACTAAAGAACAACAAAAAAAATATTATTATTAATTAAATAAATCATTTTATTTCTTCATTGCAGTCAGACATTTTATATATTTCAATAATATATGTGACCCAGGACCACAAAACCAGTCATAAGGGTCAATTTTTCGAAATTGAGCTTTATACATCATGCAAAAGCTGAATAAATAAGCTTTTTATTGATGTATGGTTTGTTAGGATAGAAGAATATTTGGCTGAGATACGACTATTTGAATATCTGGAATCTGATGGTGCAAAAAAATCTAAATATTGAGAAAATCACCTTTAAAGTTGTCCAAATGAAGCTCTTACTAATGCATATTACTAATCAAAAATTAAGTTTTGATATATTTACAGTAGGAATTTTACTAAATATCTTCATCAAACATGATCTTTACTTAATATCCTAATGATTTTTGGCATAAAAGAAAAATCAATAATTTTGACCCATACAGTGTATTTTTGCCTATTGCTACAAATACACCCCAGCGACTTAAGACTGGTTTTGTGGTCCAGGGTCACATATAAAATATTTATTTATTTTTTATATTTTTAAAACATTAAAATATTTATTTTATTTATTTGCTTTTGTGAAGGGGTGACAGCACACCATTGTAAAGAAAAGAAAATGAGTGTGTTAGATTAATTACACAAAATGAGAACATTGCAGAAACAGAATATAACATACAGGAAGATCAATAAATGAAGCGGAAATAAAATATTTTCTACATAAATTCATATATAATTGTTTACACATTTATATACATTTTAAGTAACAAACATGAAACAAAGCAAAAAAAAAAAAAAAAAAAAAAAAAAAAAAAAAAAAAAAAAAAGTTGCCAAGGCAACATTTCTAATTTTCAAATTTCAAATTAAGTACTAAAACTAAAATAAGGCTCATTAGTTAACTACATTAGTTAACGTGAACAATACTTCGGCAGCATTTACTTTATCTATAATTTAATTTCAGCAATTACTAATGAATTATTAAAATCACAAGTTGTTTAATATTAATGCACTGTGAACTAACATGAACAATGAACAACTGTATTTTTAGTAACTAACATTAACAAAGAATAATAAATAGTGTAATATTGTTTGCTCATGTTAGTTAATACATTAACGTTAACAAATGACACCTTATTGTAAAGTGATACCCAAAAAAAACAAAACAAAAAAAAAAACACATTAGAATATTAAAGGATTTAAAAAGTGTTTTTTTTTTTTTTTTGAAATGGTTATATTTTTATTTGTTTGTACTTTAGGGAGTGGTGAAAACACAATGCAATTAAGAGAGAAGAAAATGAGTCTGTTGAATTAATGACACTGCGGAAACATTTTTTTTAAATAATCACTGGAAGCCAAAGTCATGATTAGTTTATTAATCGTTTAGCCCTAATCTGACAGTTAGTTTAGGTTAACAGGAGTGGAAACTAAACCATAGAGGAAGACGAGTACCTCATGAGACTCTGCAAGGTAGAGCTCCCGGATGAAATCACAAAGAGGGTGGGACTTCCCCACAAACATGATATCACTTCCTAGACTGTTCCTTCTCACTGAAAACAACCATCAGATGAAACACTCAGGTTAAAATACTAAAAATAAACCACTTAAGCACAAACTATTTTTTTAAAGGACAAAGCAATGCAACAAATGATTGGCCAGTATTTCTGCTTTTGCATTGTTTGGCTATATATAGTGTATGCCTCACCCTCCTCTAAGGATAAATCGGGGTAGACGTCTGCCAGCGCTGCTCGTAACCTCCGCTCGTCGACAAACGGCAACAAAGCAACACCTGTCGAGAGGAGAAGAGCATATCACAATGACTGAAAGCGAAATATGGTACTCGCCGTTTCTGTTCAGACTGTGAAGCAAAAAGCTAAGTGCTGACCCTGCCAGGCGTACTTCTTCCCATTCAAATCAATGGCAAAGTCATCAGGGTAGAAATCAATGATTGAGGATTCCTGTTAAAGACAGATGAAGAGAGTGTGTTTATAATAAAAAAAAAAAAAAAAAAATTAATTCATGTCATTTACACTCAGAAATGTCCCTAGTCTTACTGTGCATGATTGTAAAGCAGTATATAGTACAAATAAAAAAACAAATTTAAGGAATCAAAAAAAAAAAAAAAAAATGCAAAAATTGTGGGAAAAAAAAAAAAAAAAAGAATAAAAGAATGCAGAATTTACGGAATTTAAAAATTTACATTTTTTTAACTATTAAATTAAAAGAAAAAAAATTAGAGAAAAATAAAAGAAAATTAAAAGGGAAAAAAAAACTATTTTTAAATTTTTATTTAAAAAAATAAAAATAAAAAAAACGGATTAAAAAAATAATAAATTCAACTTTTAAACTAATACTTATTTTATTAAAATGTAGAATGTGGGTTGAAAAAAAAAAAAAAAGTGTAATAAAAACAAAATAATAGAAAAATATATTTCAACAATTAAAAAAAAAAGTTTGAAACAGAAAATAGTGGTTTTCATCTAGCCACTTTCTTGGTAAAGAAAACATTTTTACTCAAATTAATCAAAATGGATTTATAGTGTTATATAAATAAATAAATAAATACATACATATAAAAAACTGAAAATGAGTGAAAATATTGAATAAATCTGCTAACTGGGTATTAGAAAAAAAAAAAAAAAAAAAAAAAAAAAAAAAAAAAACACTTTTTTGCACGATGTAATTAAATTCAAATGCATTACAGGAATTTAATGAATTATAAATGCAAATTCATGAACAAGCGGTCAGAGGTAAAACGGTTACTCACTGGGTCACTCATCAGGGCTCTCCATGTTGTTGGCAGGAAGTTTCCACTGGCAGCAGGAAATACACCCATGAGCTGCTCCAGAGGTTTGAACTACAAATGAAGAAATATAATGACACCGAGTTAAATCAATAGTCAACAGATCAGCAACACAAGAACAATGCACTGACACGCAAACACTTATGCAGCATTTGTTTTGGCTCGGTGTTGCAACGTTTCAAATTACCGGTTTGGTCCCTTTCTCGAAATCGCTGAACATGCCCTTGATGTCTTTGAAGTCGGAGGCAAACGGAGCATAATGAAAGGGAAAATACCACTTCCAGGACGCACAGCCCTGTGACCAAAAAAAAAAAAAAAAAAAAAAAAAAAAAAAAAGACACTTAGCGACTGTTCGTCGTACCACACAAAGACAAGTTAAATACATCTTCAGTGACTTCAATCAGAAATGCTCGATTTTGGAAAGACCTTCAATCCAAGTCGTTTTTAAGACCTCTTCCATTAGCCTGTCACACTTACACTTTCAATGGGAGACCTTGATACACCGTCAAATTTACAGCTCAATTAACACTCCAGAGGACATTTAGACCAGACAGTTTAATAGAGAGCCAAGAGAGCTTCAACAAAAGACACACACACTATTAAAAGACCACAATTTGTGGATTCAGTCCATGTCTATTACCTTTAAGGTCATCAACATTTGTAAAAACATTTTTAAGTAGATACACATTTTAAATGTACCAATGAGTCCAAAAAAACTGATCCAAATACAAGCAGGGAAAATATATTAAGAAAGAAAATAAGGACAAATTTGTTAATGTCTGCCTTTATCTGAATTTCTTTATTTAACTAGGTTGAGAATTAAAGGAGTAGTTTACTTCCAGAACAAAAAATTATAGATAATGTACTCCGTTGTCATCCAAGATGTTCATGCCTTTCTTTCTTCAGGCGTAAAGGAATTATGTTTGAGGAAAACATTTCAGTGAACTTCAATGGTGCCTCCAAAATGCAGTTTAAACACAGCTTCAAAGGGCTCTAAACAATACCAGCCGAGGAATAAGGGTCTTATCTAGGGAAATGATTGTCATTCGATTAAAAAAATAAATATAAATAAATAAATAAAAATAATAATAATAATAATAATAATAATAACAACAATAATAAAAATGTATATAATTTTTAACCTCAAATGCTCTATTTGTCAAGAGCATTTAAAAGAATATACATTTTTATTTTTTTATTTTTTTTTTTAAAAATGACTGATCACTAGATAAGACCCTTATTCCTCAGTGGGGATGATTTAGAGCCCTTTGAAGCTGCATTTAAACTGCATTTTGGACGTTCAGACTCACAGGCACCGTAGAAGTCCCCTATATGCAGATAATTCCTGAAACGTTTTCCTCAAAAAACAATTTCTTTACGACTGAAGAAAGAAAGGCATGAACATCTTGGATGACAACGGGGTTAGTACATTATCTGTAAATTTTTGTTCTGAAAGTGAATTAGAAATTTCATTTCTGAAAATCAATTAATTGAAATAGTACTTTACAACAAATCTGTTATATGTATATGTATGTATGTATGTATGTATGTATGTATGTATGTATGTATGTATGTATATGTATGTATGTATGTATGTATGTATGTATGTATGTATGTATGTATGTATGTATGTATATATATATATATATATATATATATATATATATATATATATATATATATATATATATATATATATATATATATATATATATATATATATATATATACACATACATTTTAAGCAAAGAGAAAAGATAAGCTTTTCTAGTAATATTTTGCATTTATTATAAATATCAATATTTACTAATAACAATATTAGTTGACATTTATAACTTTACTGAATCTATGACCACTCCTCTGGGGCAAAAAGCCTTTTTAATTTCAGTACAAATAATTATAATTTATATACTGATATCACTGATTCTCCAGAGGGGAAAAAAAAAACATGCATTAACATGCATTTTTGTATTTGAAAATCAGGGTAAATTGAACTTATTTTGTCTTCTGGGAAACATGTAAGTATCTTCTGTAGCCTCTAAAGGGCAGTACTAAATGAAAAAAATATGATATTTAGGCAAAATAAGAAAAATTTACACATCTCTATTTGGTTCAAAAGTTTTCACCCCCTGGCTCTTTATGGATGTTTTTTCCTTCTGAAGCATTAGTGACAGTTTGAACCTTTTGTAACAGTTGCATATGAGTCCCTCAGTTGTCCTCAATGTGAAAAGATGGATCTCAAAAATCATACAGTCACTATTGGAAAGGGTTCAAATACACAAAAATGCTGGAAAACCAAGGAATTTGTCAGACCTGAAGGATTTTTCTCAAGAACAGCAGGCAGTTTAACTGTTCAGGACACACAAGGGACTCATGAACAACTATCACTAAACAAAAAAACAAAACAAAAACAAAACATAGCTGGAGATTATTTAGGTAAGAACAGTATTAAGAACCACTGAGATGTAAATTTTGAACTGGGTCATTTTTATAAATTCAACTATTTTCTTTTATTCAGGTCAGTACTAAAACAATAACATGCATTTTGTATGATCCCTCTTATTTTGGTAAAATAAAATTAATGATTCTGAAAAGGGGGATGTAAACTTTTGACCTCAACTGTATATAGGATTTAAAAAAAAAAAAAAAAAAAAAAAAAAAAAAAACCCTCCAAATTTCCTCTTTGGAGTGGCAGTGACGGCAGCTTCCTGCTTCCTTTATAGAGCCAACCAATCTATTAATTTCCCGTATTTAAATTGACATTCAGTCAAGTGGCAAAAAGCGAAAAGGTGCAAGAAATCCTTGCAATAGAAATTATACTCGTGACCCCTCAAATGAAAAAATAGACACCCTAATGTGGGTAAATAAAAGGCAAGGAGAGATCTGCCCCCTGAACACACTCTGCAGTAATGCCTCCTCTCATCTACCATTTGGCAGTGTCTGTCTCTGTGATTGTGTGAGTGTGTGTGTGTGTGTGCACAAATCAGCGAATATATGGCAGAAGGGAGCAAACACGTCTCACGCAGCAGTGAGACTCCATAATGAATCTGTTCAGCGGTTCCCGTGGGACGGCTCTCGTCTGCCGAGCACATGGAGCGAGCGCAGGCCGTGCATATATATAGAGCTCCAATTACTGTGGACAAATCCCTGCACACAGAACTCTAATCAAGCGAAGATCTGCTGGAGAGAACGGAGCTCTAATGACTGAATTTCAAGCTAAAGATCAAGACCTTGCATTAAAACTCAACTAGATAACACTAACCGGCTCAAAGAGCAGTGCAAACACAGCGTAAAGCTGTTTGATCCTAGAACAGGTGAACAAAAAAAAAAAAAAAAAAAAAAAAAAAAAAAAAAAAAAAAAGTGAAGGCTATTAACAAACATTTTCCAGATCTGCTTTAAACAATGCAGAAACTGCTCATTTCTGATAATTTAAAGGTGTTAAAATATTAGGAAGGAAAGGAGTGTGATTTTGACTGAAACAAAGGACAAAAATGTGTAAAATTAATGACAGCTACAAAGAGGCTGCACATCTCACAACTAAAGCTGTAAAACGATTAGTTGCGATTAATCAATTAAAAAAAAAGTTTTTTTACATACTATATGTGAGTGTACAGTACATATTTATTATGCATCTATAAATACACATGTATATATTAAAAATATATATTTTTATGTATTGTATGCATTTGTATGCAAACATGTATAGCATATTTTTCTTTAATATATACACATACATGTGAATATGTACAAGTATACACAGTAAACACACATAGTATGGTAACAATCTTATTTTGAATCGATTAACCACAACTAAACATTTTGCAGCTCTACTCACAACACTAACAAGTGAATTAACCTGGTGAAGGCACAAGACTTTAGCAACAGTGCAATAACACCAAAGAGGGAAGGTTGTTTTGGTTTTTTTTTTTTTTTTTTAAAGAAACAAACATTTTATTCAGCAAGGATGCATTAAACTGAATAAAAGTGACAGTAAAGACATTTATGATGTTACAGAAAAATTCTATTTCAACTGAACGCTGTTCTTTTGAACGTTCTATTAAAAAAGTCCT